>NC_056745.1:90049090-90159090 GCF_019279795.1 Protopterus annectens | reverse complement strand
AAAACACTGCTTGCTTATGCAGCTATTTTAAATTTACTAGGGAGTATGCAGGATATGTAAGTAGAATAACAGCAGGGTATGTATATATATATATATATATATATATATATATATATATATATATAGATATATATATATATATATATATATATATATATACATGTATCCTGGGATAATAATGCTTCATACTGCTGGAGGAGGATGGCAACAGAGAAGTGGCAGTTATTCATGTCAGGATCTTAACATGACATGGCCGCAGTCCCACATATGCTGTTTTACTAATGATGTTATTATGTATACTAGTTATCCATCTTACTAACCTTTAATATACTAATATTGAATGTCTGCTGATAGCTTTTTAAAAAGAAAGATCATAAAGTAACACTTTTACTCATTTTTATATTTATTTACATTGTGTTCGCAGTCTGTCTTCCTGCAGCTTCTTTGCATGAGTATACATCTTTTAATGGCATTTGCACTGTAAACTACCCTGCCTAGTGGTCAATGATGTGGTTGAGGGCAGTTGAAGGACCAGAGCTGGATCCAGCACTAGGCAACCTAGGCAGTGCCTACAGCCCGCTGGCTGGGGGAGGGGGGGCTGCCACATTTACTTTTCTAATTTAAGACAAATTAAATTTTTAATCAAGTTCTTCTTTAAGAACAGTATCTGCATCCATGGATCCTTGCATGCATCGTTGCACACACTCTCGGTATCTCTGCATACATACTCGCACTCACCTGCTGCTTGCTTCTTCCTTTCTGCTCGTGGAATGTAAATGCAGGAAACAGTGCTGCTTACTTCTTCCTTCTTCCATGTCCAGAATGTAGACAATTTGTTTGCTGCCTGGACCTGCTTCTTCCACAAGAATTAAGCAGCACAAATGGTAGGTAGAGGGTGAGGGTGAGTGTGTCTGTGTGTGTGTGTGTGTGTGTGTGTGTGTGTGTGTGTGTGTGTGTGTGTGTGTGTGTGTATGTAGTGCAACCTTGGAGTTAGAATATTTAAGTGGGGGGTGTAGGGGGTGCAGGGGGGCTTGCCCCCCTGCATATAATAAGTGTAGGTGTGTGTGCTTGTTTACTTGTGTGCATGTGTGTTGTAATGGTGTTTGCAAGTGTTGGGAATTTGAATTTTGCGGTTTCGGGATTTAGGGCTTTGTGATTGTGTAGTTTCGGGTATTTGGATTTTCTACTTTATAGGCTCGAGATTCTGTAATTCGAGATTTCAGAAGTTCCAGCTTATCCAGCTTATAAAGGGAATCTATATATATATATATATATATATATATATATATATATATATATATATATATATATGGGAGCCTATCAGTTCCACTAAAAAGCACTTACCCGAAGACGAGTTCACAGAGACCACAGCGCTGACACAACACATCACCGCAATGGTAAGTAGTGCAGAACGGGATTTATTCATATTTCTGCAATGTGGTGCAATGTCGCAGTTGGTATATTTAAGTAGGGGGGTGTGGGGTCGCAGCCCCCCACATGGAGGGTGCTGGGGGGCTTGCCCCCCTGCTATATACATGTTTCTTGTTGTCTTGTATTTAATTGTGGAAACGGGAATAGATTCCATTCCACAGTACTTATATTACCTGTGTCAGTGATGTGATGTGTCGGCGATGTGGTCTCGGTGAACTCATCTTCGGGTAAGTGATTTTTTATGGATCTGATATGGATCCATATATATCTATCTATCTATAAATATATATATACTTACACACACGTTGAAGGTTGTGCGTCAGGGCCAGCAACTGCCAATCATTAGCGGAACCAGGAAAAGCTGAAAGACACAACAACATACACACACATATATCTATCAATATATATATATATATATATATATATATATATATATATATATATATATATATATATATAGCTGCATATCTTAAATGCAGAAAGGGTCCAAAAGTCACAGATACAGATACCATCTTTTTTATTCTGGTTAGCCATATCCCAATACTTTCTTAAAATTATTCCTAATTCCAAAAATGTTCTGGTTATAATAGTTTCATTCTATATTGATGTTATTTTCCATTATTGATGAATTTTCCTTAGACACCCTCTCAAATAAATGACATTGACAATGTGTGGCTTCCATAAATTTATTTCAGATCCCAGGTAACTTAGACTGCATACAAATGGCTATCAAGTCTCAAGATACCCTCCTGTATGATATGTCTCACAGCTTTGTAGTCAAGTTTTATCCTTTCAGTCCAGCCTGTGAGCTGCCACTCTCTACTGAGCTCATTTGGTGACTCTGTCCCATGCACATGTTGCTTTTGAATAACAAACTGTGACAACCTCAAACCTTATCTGGCCTTCTACTGACAATGTCTCAACCATACGACTTCTCATTAATTCTTTAAGGTACTCCCAGCTCTGTCTTTTGTGCAGCGTTCTAAAACCCTCTTAAGAACTCCAGCTAACATCCAAATAGGATCCACATTGCACATAGTTATGACTTGGGCCTAAGACAGCAGGCAAAAAGAGAAGAGAAATATGTTGAAAATAAAAACGAAAATGCGGTGGTACAGTGGTTAGCATTGTCGCCTCATAGCAAGAGGTTCTCCAACTCAGTTCCTGGCTGGGGTGCCTTCTGTGCAGAGTCTGCATGTCGTCTCTGTGGTCATATGAATTTCCTCTGGGCTGTCTGGTTTCCTCCCACATTCCAAAGACATGCAGTAGGTGGACTGGGCACTCTATATTGGCTATAGGTGTGAGTGAGTGTATGAATGAACTACTGCAGCAGGGCTAGCCACCTGGTGGTGGAAGCCTTGGCTCGAGATGATTGTCACTACTGAAGTGATACCCGGACCCCATTTGGAAAATGGGAAAAAGGGGATGAGGATGGATTTATACACTAATATTTACAGTAGATACTAGTTTGTATTGTACAATGTTAAGGAAAAATGCAATTTACATTAGCAATTATGGCAAACTACGCAGATTTTGAAGAGGCAGACCAACCACATGAGTATGGGAAGAATTGGTAACCTTTATCTATGAAGCATTTATATGTGGAGTTGCACCAAGAGAGTTTTTTGTTAAATTTGCAAAAGTACTTTTGCCCATTAAGTCAGGAGGCAGATTGTTCCTTAGGGCAGGTCCAAGTCTTAAAAAGCCCTTTGCCTATAACTATTTTAAAATAAGATTTGTAAAGGCGATGTGGTTGGAATGAGAATTTTTTAGGGAGTAGGTTGGTTCTCTGATGAGAAGAAGTTCTTTCAATGGGGGATAATATCCTAAACTCAATATATTAAATATTAAAGAGCTAAGTACCCCCATCTCTGCTTTTATAGTAGCTCAGTGTACCTAGACAGATCAACATGGCAAACTAAAGTTACCAATTACTGTCACTCTTAAAAAATGAGCCAATAATATTATAATATAACAATAACATAATAACTTGCTTATAGCTAATCATTCACTCTCTTTGAAAGGTAGACGTCATCAGTTGCAGCTAAGTTTGTGTATTTATCCTAAACTACATTAAAGAGCAGCCAGCTACCAACTTTTAAATTGAATAATAAACCTCTTTACTTAAAAAGAAGTTTGAAAATAAAATGTATATGTGTACTATTGCATTAAAACAAAATGTTTTGAAGGGAAACATGGCTTTAGAAAAACACTGGCAAATAGCTAGCTGCACAGGACTAGACAATAAAAGAGGAAACCTATCAAATAATCGAACGGACAAATTGTTGACTGTCATATGGTTGAACCCACATCATTGACAATTCAGTCCATCAAAACAACCTCAAAACAGAGATACCACAAAAGCTGCTTTTGCAGGAAGGAAGGAAGGAACCCCCCCCTGCACCCCATACCTCTTGCTAATTATATACACCAACTCTGAGGTCACACTACAGTGGGGAAAATGCACATTTTTTGATCCCTACTGCAAAGCGATCACAGTCAGAGTGGTTTGACAGACTGAATCTTCGATGATATGGGTTTGACCATATAACATTAGACAGTTGTCCATTCGATTATTTGACAGGTGTCCATCAAAAGTAGCCTGTCATCTCTGTACCTTGGCAGCTCTTTAAGAACATCTTTCAAGTACAAAAAAAGTTGTCAGCAGCAACTATAAATATGAGCTCAGTGATTCTAAAGCAGACTGTTGCTTGCTTTATATATAGCCCATGATAAGGTTTGTAAAGCCCATGTAGTAATTACAGAGCAAGCATCAACTGCATAATGGCATAATGAATAGCTACCACTGATCTCATAGTCTCCAGGCAGAAACATATTTCATATAAAGATCTCTGAATAGGTGTCCTGGAATGAGCTAAAACTCTGACACATGCCCCAGAATTCAAAAGAGATACCTTCAATTGTAAGCCGTAACACAGCTGATTTTCCACTTGTGTAATCCCTTTCCGATTCCTCAAAACAACCACAAGTGATAATTCAATAAAGGTGTTTAAAACAAAACAACCCTGCCACAGTGATTTTTCATGGTCTGTAGAATCACAGTAGTGGGGGTTTCCATGGCCTAATGCATGCTAATGAGACTTTCTGGGGGTGCAGCATACTGTGATTAACTATGTACTAATGCCTTCAGTAAGAGATGTATGCAGCTGATCAACACAAAGACTCACTCAGCTGCATAAATTAAAATGACCAGCTGTGTAATTAACATGGCCTAAAGCAAGTTATCACCCATTACTTTAACTAACTTAAAATGTTAATAGAACAGCAGATTTTACAACAAGAAGTTTTAAATAAACAATAAGAGTTATGAAACTCTAATGTCTGGCATTATTGACTGTCAATACTCATCTGTGACAAGGGATATAGCACATATAGCAGACAAAATCATTGACATTCTGTAAAACTAAGGAGAGTTCAGTTGTACGGGGATGTGTGTGTGTGTGTGTGTGTGTGTGTGTGTGTGTGTGTGTGTGTGTGTGTGTGTGTGTGTGTGTGTGTGCGCATGCGTGTGTGTGTGTGTGTGTGTGTGTGTGTGTGTGTGTGTGTGTGTGTGTGTGTGTGTGTGTGTGTGTGTGTGTGTGTGTGTGTGTGTGTGTGTTTTGAAGGTGTGGGTGTGTGGGACAGTAAATGAAACTTTGCCTGTGCCAACAAAATGAATGTGCCACCACTGGTAATTGCAACAGCAAAATGCCGATTAGTCCAAGTGGTAACATAGCACAATTCAGAGACATGCAAGTTAGCTGATAAATATTTCATCATTAAAGCTAATCTGTACCTGAAGTGTAGTTTTACCATGATAATGAAAACTGTCACTTTTTTTCATATTAGTTACTCTCATCATAAAATTCTTTCTGAATCCCAACCTTGACATCTGCGGTCCCTGGTAGAAAATCTTTCCATGCATTAGGTCAAAGATCCCTGCCTCCTTCCTGCAGGATCAAATTTAAATCTAAACAAACATTTTTTTTTTTGTTTGCATGGAAACAAAGTTGTCAGTAATGTTAAATTAATTATAGTAATATTAGCTACTCTGTGCCACATTATACCTTTGCATTGTCACCCAGGTAGTGGCAAAAAGGTTCTTTTATAAGCTATCCACCCTGATAACGAACAAACAATAAATAAATATACGAGGGGAAACATTAATTAGCATGAAGTAGCTGACTCATTTTTGCTGATTTTGCATGTGTGCATGCATTTGTGCTTGCTGGTGTATGTGTCTGCCAAGCAGTTTTACTTTTACACTATTGCCTTTCTTAAAAGGAAAAAAACAGCTTCAATGCCTTTATATATTTATTACATTTTTATTCTAAAGGAGTTACACATTGTGTAGACATTGTAACATTTCACATCAGTTCTACATATTTGGTGAAAAAATACATGGTTTTGCCAGTTTCCCACAATAACCACTCATTCTTCTTTTTGCAGTTTGAATAACTTATCCTGCTGTCTTTCCCATGATTCGATTTAGCACACTTGCAAAAGACTTGAGCTATTGCCCTGTTTTAATCTTTTGGGCAACTCTGTATAACATTTAGGATCATATTTCTTAGCTTCCAGCGATATTATCGGTGTAGGAACTCTTATCTGCCAGCACCATAAACCCAGGGCTTCCCAGATAATATCATTCAATTAGTTGGGTCAGTAGCATTCTAGGTCCAGTTATGCCAAAGTCTGAGTTGTAATTTCTCAGAACTTGGGAAACAACCTTGAATTGGACAAATATATCCTTATCACTTCCTTCCTTCTTAATTTGGAATACGATTTCCAGCATGTGCATGTATATATCTGTCTTTATCTGTCTACCTATCTATACACACACACACACACACACACACACACACACACACACACACATATATATATATATATATATATATATATATATATATATATATATATCTACATGGGTTTACATTGTCAATGCCCCATATAATTGAAGATCAGATTGTTCAGATGACAATATCGAAAACTCATTTCAGTGAACCATTGGAGCAATGAAGATCTCCCCAGGGTAATTAACCAATCATCCAAAAGTTAACAAAACATAAACCGCACCATCCTTACCCACTTAGGTGTGTGGGAGGGCTATGCCCCCCACACCACCCATTGTAAGGGGCTGTGCTCCCCACACCCTCTTAACTAAATATGCCACCTCCAAGATCACATTACAGTTGGGAAAATGGCAAAGTTCACCTTGTTGGCCTACAGGTTACTTCCCCTGGGAAGATCTTCATTCCTGCAGTGGTTAGCTGAAATGGGTTTTCAATATTGTTGTCTCGACGATCCAGTCTTCGATTATATGGGGTTTCGACAATCTGAAGGGGACCCATCTACATATACAAACACATAAAAAAATATACATATATATATATATATATATATATATATATATATATTTATATATATACACAAATATATTAAATGGAAACTCCATACTTCTCTTTGTGAAGCAAAGCTAATTTTGGAATACAGCTCGAAAACTCAGTTAGGTAAAAACAGCAGGTTTACTGCAAAACTTTATGTAGGAGACCATAATGTGATTATTTTTATCCAAAAAAGATTTCATTTAGATAAAAATTTCACACACACACGCACACACATATACACATAAATACTACATGAAATTAAAACAAGGGGTTAAAACAATGCCAGTGATGCCATAACTGCATGTATTTTCAAGAATATCAGTGAACACAATAGAATGAAAATAAAGGAAAGGAAATATATGACACATATAGTCTTGACTGATTATATTCCATATACAGTATCAAACCCTGTATCTTCTGAATATAAGGCAAATACCTTAGCCGTTATACCAATTCCCAACCTATAGAATAGGCAATACCAAAGTGATATAGCTGCTTGTATAAGATGAATTTGCAGACATGAGTACAGACTGACAGTGAGGATGATCATTGAATAACTACAGAGGCTTCTATAAAGTACAGCTCAAAATTCACTATAAACTATGTGGCACTACAAAGACTATTAGACTTGTTGAATGCAGTTAGTGGCTCATATGTGCCATGTGCCTAATAGCACTTACTAGCTGCAAGGCCTTCTTCCTGACAGATCATTAAAATGAAGGTGCTCTTGCCCCTTCCCCAGTCTTTATCCCCATCTACCAGCAACGTTACTTCCTTCCACACTGCAGTACAATGAAAAGACCCCTATGTGTACAGGTTAATTTCATAGCCTCATTATCAGGGTTTCCTATTCCCTCTGGAGATGTGCATATGTACCACACTGCCACCTTGATGAATTTGTCATATTGAAGTTAACAACAGTAAAGTATGTGGCAAGCACGCATTCATTTATCATGCAATGCCTAAGCCGTCAGTTGCAGAATAAAATGTTGAAGTTTTAATTTTCACTTTAAAGGCCATAGGCCAAATGTGAGAAATATAGAGGGCTCCTCCCACTGAGATGTTCTGTGGTTTTATGCAGAGTGCTGTGTACCTTACCAGAGAAGTGAATATGGTGATATGGTCTGATGTTTGCATGCTTCAAATGAAGTTAATGCAATTCTAAATTTTCAATGCAAATGATACTTCTTAGTAATGTAAGGTGTAACAGAACATGCAAATATATGTGTGTCAAATGTGGACTTCATTTATTGACTGAGTGCACTGGTGTCACAGAAGCATGAAAGCCTCCTCAGTTTCATTATTGCAAACTTTGCACAAAGAGGCACTGTCTTATGTAATAGTTTTGCATACTTATGCTGTTTGCAAACACACACATCTGCATACTTCTACAGTATAACATGTTATGCTGTTAGCAGAATAATAGTAATACATGCTGACCAAAAATACTCAGAAGTGGAAGCAGCGAGCAACAATTTATCTCCCCAGGTGTATAGCTGTATGTTTAACATAATGTGTAGGGCAAACCATTGCAAATGTTCATAATCTATGCATACACACAAATTTAAAACTGCTGGCATGTCAGTAGTTCTGATGCATGCATGTTTCACTGTAGAAAATAGCTGTGACATAACAATCTTGCAGCCTCAGCCAATGAGGTACTCCTGTAGGCATTATGGCAGCATGGGTTGGCACTACTGAGACGAGGCAGTGCTTGATTAGCTATGGAATGATTGGAATATGTTTTTCATTTATCTGTTATGGTTGTTTGTTGTTGTTGCATTTGTTGCATTTTAGTCCTTCAATAAAGTCTGTTTAGCACACCAGATCAAAAAGTCAACAACTGTTTTTGCAAGTTTTAGTGAATACATATCCATTACTTCAATAGTGCATCTATTCAGACTCTGCCTCCCTCTTCTTTTGCTTTTGATCTATCTAGGCATCATTGCCTTCTTACTTAAATTCTGCCTTTGCATTATGTGTCAAGTATGCAAGTGTCTGAGCTTTAGGTTTAGTACCAAACATTTCAGAGAAAAGCATGGGTTTATTTCTCTTATGTAGTGACTTATTTAATCTTCTTACAGTGCGGGAAATTCTCAGAATTTTTCTCAAAAAATGCAGTTCAGAAGCATTGATTATTTCCTGATGTGTAGCCTTACTTATGAATACAACACTTACATCCATATGTTATTACGGGGGAAAACCCTAGTTTTAACCATAAGGACCTTTCATGACAATAGGATATCTCAACCCTTTGTGTATCAACATTTGCAATAGGTTTCTTCTAAGAAACAAAGAAGTAGATGTCTTTTGCTTTCTTGGCTGCAGTCACCATCCACACAGGACTTTGAGCCCAGGAAAATAAAATCTGTCATGTCTTTTCTTCTTCTACACCTGCTTGCAAACGACGGATAGACAGATAATATGTCATTTTTTAATATTATGCAGCAATCCAGCTTTTGCACTTTCTACTTTTACCTTCATCAACACGATCTTCAGCTTCTCCTTACTGCCAGCCGTCAGCGTGGTATTATCTGCATATCTCTACTGGTAATATTTCTCCCAGCAATTTTGTTTAGAATATGTGATTCATCTAACCAAGAATTCTGCATGATATATTCAGTGTATAAATTAAATAGGTAAGGTGACAATATATAGATGGGTATTCAGAAGCATTTTGCACATAGCATTAAGTGAAATACCTAGATAAGTACTGACTCACAGGAAGAGGGCAGTTCAGAGACATGTAGCATGAGCTCACTACATGAGAAATAGCAAGTGATTTGCAATATGCAAATGAATGCTTACGTGCAAATGAGACTTGTGTATGAAAATGATGAGCTTAGACAGGAAGTAGCGATTCAGAGATGCATAAATCCAGTGCTATAAGCTAAGGTACTCTTTCATTCTAAATGCCAGGACTTTCTTTGTATACAGGAGCTTCACTGTCACTACTATGCAAGGAATAGCTGCTGTTATAGCTGAAACATAAGTGAAAGTGGCCCCTCCCAGAGGTAGTGTCTTTTACATTGTACGTCAGTGCCCCCTGTAGAACAGCTGGGTCTTCCAGTAGTTAATACACCAACATATCCATGATCATGACATTACTAATAGCTACTATGTGGATGGGGATGCGATAGTGGAGTTAGTATTCATGTGCTACCCACACAGAGAATCAAGGGAGATGTCTGTACTGCCCATTCTCATGGGGGCAAAGGCTGCTGCAGCATTAACCCCCCTTGCAATGGAGACCTTCCTGTGTCTGACAGGGTAGATGCTAAGAATTTCATAAACATCCTCCTTACGGGTTCTGTGGCACTTCCTTGACGTGCTACTGCTATATGTGGTACTTCCTTGATGTACTACTGCTATATGTGGCACTTCCTTGATGTGATACTGCTATATGTGGCACTTCCTTGATGTGATGCTGCTCTATGTGGAGATGCATACATGGCTTTCAAGGACAACAGAGGAAATAACCATCACTATGCAGGTATTCTACTACATAGCTTACTTACCCTGTAGTGCTGGGGGCCATTGACATTGCCAACATTGTCATCAGGGCTGTACCTGCTCTACGTCATTTCCATTACATAAACTGGAAGGTCTTCTGCTTTTAGCAACTGCCAGATGGTGTGCAGTACATAAAGCATCATATAAAATGTATCTGTGCACCTCCCAGGCAATTCAAATTATTACCATGTATGACACATGTATGACCACTATCATTGTTTCATGCAGGGTGGCTTCCCAAAAGGTTATCTAGCTGGTGGGTACATAAGTCAGGAAAAGTCCATTCAAACAGGCAGCAGGCTACATATAATGGTGTACACTGTTATACATTGTAGGTGATGTTTGATATGCATTTGAACCATGGATGATGACCTCCAACCAAAACTTCCAAACCATGGCTGAAATGGTATACAACATCACATGTTTGCAGATATGGAATTCAGTTGAATATACCTCTGGACTTCTAATGGCGTGCTTCTGCTTCTTGGATACATCTGGTGACATAATGCAGTTGGCAGACAAAAGACACCAGCAGCCAGATATTCATGATATGCACAATGTCACACAGTATTGTAGTATACAAGCAGGTGCAACATGGAAATGTTGCAGTACGGCCTGAAAGACCTGATGCATCTATGGATGAAGAATCAGGAGCAGAGCATCCAAGATCTTAGCTACAGCTGCATCCCATGAAAGGCAGGGCAAGTGCAGTACACTGCAGCACCGTCAAAAGGTAGTCTAATAAAATACTATAGCTCATGATATAAACAAGAAAAATAAAATGGATCCATACTATATCATGTCCAGGTTTTATACTACAATACCCAAAATGGCCATACTGTTCATTAGACATTACTTCACTCATACAGGCATGAGCGTGGGCAGACCACATCCATTATCATTTTCACATATGGGGTAGGCACATATTACAGCAAAGCTGACATATGGGCAGGGGTCATTGGAGGCAGTGACAGTATTCACTCAGGCAGGTAGCAATTGGGGGAAAATAGGGACACCATCCCCACATGGTGTGGTGGAGCTACCATAATGCAAATACTGGGTTTGTGGAGGGTGGAGTCCTGATGTTTTATGGCTGGATGTGTTCTGCAGTTGGGATGGCATAACATATCTGGGGCATGTAGAGGAACCTGAATGTGGTGGCTGGTGCTGAGAGCCAATGGAAAGATGGCATCCAAAACATGGATAAGATCCATAGATAGTTGCTACTACATCAACTACTGCTGGTAGTGATGGTAGAGAATTGCAAGAATCATTGCAGATGGTTTGGTAAGGTATTCTAGAGGTGGAGATCCTAAGGAATGTCTCCAACTGTGGCCATGAAAATAGACTGAGAATGGCCATGCTCAGGTGTGCTGGCCACTGTATCCAGGGATGACAGTGGTGGAGTCTCTGGATCAGTGTGGATCTATGATCATTCACTGACATCTGTTCCCTTTCATGGCCTTGGCTGGCATGGCCAACAGAGGCACAACAGAGATCTGATTAAAGGAAGTACCAGGGGAAGCTATGTGGGCTACCAGTGACCTAAGCAGCTATGTTTTCTCCGAGTTCCTGTGTGCCATATCAGTGTTGCAGGTTGTCCAATACTCCATGCATTTGCTACACTTCCTTATGTGGGCCATGAACCATATCCACCATCCGTTATATGGTAGATGTAGTATAAGTGGCCATTTCTGTTGCAGTTGTCTATCTGTGCATCTGACATGTACATCCACTTATTAATGACAAGTATGGTATCAGGTCAAGGAAAGACCTGGACTCACGGCAGGGATGTCCACTGACATGCCTTTCTCCTTTAGTGTGTGTGCATGCGCATCAGAGACAGTATGGTTAATGAATGCCATCTAGGGTGGTGTTTACACCTGTATAACCTGAGCGGGATTCACTTACAAGATGTTTAGCACCATGTAACCTGACCCACCACCATCAGTTCATATGCAGGAAATGCATGCATTCTTTCCATTGTTTGTTTTGTTGAAAGCATGAATGCGTCATCTGAATGCGTCTTCTGTGTATTGTCATTATCATCAGTCACAGGTGAATTGTTGACCTCAGACATGTGCTTTCACCTTGTGCTGGTTGCTCCACCAGTGGAACCTGTGAAATCGCAAAGATAACATACCTGTAGCAGTGCTGGAACATATGCCTCATACCACAGAGTCCACAGCATAAATCCTGATAACACTTTTGTGAATACATCTATACAGTGTCAGAGTGTTGCAGTTCTAGCTTTGATGTACCAGTAGAACTGATATTCAAAGGTATTATGCAGAATATGTCTTTCCCTTATGCAGACCAATGTACCACAAGGAAATGTCCCTGTTATTACTAACTTGTTGCATCCCATACAGAAACTTAGACAGTTGTCACCAGCCTATTTTTCACATTTAAGGTGCCGCCAGGTATGAGGGTTCAGTCATCTGCACCAGACGGGGATACCATAAAGTTTGCAAACTCTGTCAGCCACATCTGCATTGGTGGTCCATCTCCTGTGGTGGAACTGTCCTGTGCCTTGGTCTTGGCATAAGATACCATATTGTGACCATTCTCTATACCTATACTAGTGCCTTATTATGGTTTCTCACAGCTTTGATGTTCTACATTATTTCCTGCTCACAGCTTTGATGTTCTACATCACTTCCTACTGCATGTGGTCCCAGAAATTCTCATCGGTTTTAAATTTTGATAAAAAATATTACTGAAAAAAATATGCCTTTAATGATGTAGAAATCCATTTATAATACAAATTAACTCACAATAAGGACCTTCATCTTCACAGAAACACATTATAAGACTCTGAGCAGAGATTGTTTACGTCATTAACAATTCACCATGCAGAATTTTTATCATATTTTTGCTGCAGTCTCCAGCTTAACAATGCCCATCTCTTCCCATGCTACTTCAGCCTGAATCCGAAAAATCTACCAGGCCTGTTTCTCAGTGCCCAAGCTGGCAGAGATGCCCTCAACAAATCCCCTTGGAATGTTCTGTTACATGAAGTATTTAGGTCAGGCTTTGTTTTTCTTTATCTTTATACCTATTATAGACATGTCAGCTAAGAGGCCCTGTGAATGTGCTCTCTGCCTCATGCTGACTACACTTCAAATAGTTATCATATTCATTACATTTTTGACACTGATTATCAGCTAATAGTTATAGTAGGAAATAAGACAAAAAAAGAGGAAGAGTATGGGTAGCTATAGACAAAGGGTGGAGAGTGTAGCAATGGAGGAAGTCTGTGTTCTAGACATTTGTGGAACTGCTCAGTACCCCTTGCACACGATCTGCACTGCTGGGGCTATCAAGATGTACTGCACCTGAAACACAGGTGAACCAGACCTACTATGTCATGCACTGCACCTGAAACACTGGTGGACCAGACATGCTAAGCCACATAATGTACCTGAAACACAGGTGAACCAGAACTACTAAACCATGCACTGCACCTGAAGCACTGGTGAAACAGACCTGCTAAGCCACATAATGAACCTGAAACAGTGGGAACCAGACATGCTAAGCCACATAATGCATTTTGGGTCTTTTTACTTATCTCTGCATTTTGATGAGATCTTTATATTCTAGGTATACCATCACAATATGACGTGCTGCAGCAGAATCTTCAGTTATTCCAAATGATAAAGCAAAGTCACCCATTTATATATGAAATAGACTACATATTTTCTGGGGATGTTAGATTTTTTTTAAATATGAGCCTAAGATTTTTAAATGTCATTCCCTGTGCAGTTTGCAGCAGAGAAGTCAATTCAGCTACAACATACAGTACTTTTGTCAGTTTTAGAACTGGAGAAATATTCTCTATTAGTATAATTCAAAACTAAGTATCACTTCGTCCCATTACTTTTGTTTCACAGGTTTTGTTCAGCCTCTTGTCCTAGCCCAAGGTTTGGTGTATTGTCTTGGAGGGTTAATACTTAAGACCCATAAAAGAGACTTGTCTGAAAGATTTTCATATCATCCCTTTAGGCCATTCTTTGAAATCCATCAAAAAGAGACCATTCTATTTCCTCTATAAAACAATGACCTACAAACTAATCTTCAAACACCTCCAAAAAGTAAAAGTTGAATCTTGTTTTTACAAGAGAGAACACTTCCTGAATTTTTGATATATTGGGCTGTGTCCTTCACTCTGTAGCCACATGACTGTGTGGAAAGGAGAAACACTCATAAAGGGTCAACATTATACATGCATTGACTGTATTCTCACTGTATATCTTACATAATAATGCACTGACCACTCCTAGGGAAACGCATGTTTTCCATGTCTTTCTATTTTCTAAGTAATCTGACAGCCTCAGTTGTTGCTTAATTTTGTCAGTATCTGGTCATCATTCATGTTATTTGGAGCTGTCCAAATTGCAGAGAAGTAACCAGCCCAATAAACATTTTTGCAGCCTGTGTCAGAGACCAAACCATCTACACTGCAAATTTTACTGCAAAAGAAATTGCTAATGCCAGTTCTACATCCCTCATGATTAGCTGAAGTTCTGTTTTCATTACAGTTCTGGCATTGTCTTGGTTGGTGTCACAGGTATTTTGATGGGTATGCATCCACTCCTTGCTTTGGCTAAACTGTGAAACCTTTATATATTTAGGGTTACGATGGGATAGTCATTATGTGCATGTCTGGCATGTATGGGCAGTTATTAGTGGACACATCTTTTGCTGTCCTTATGCTCGCATGCGCCATACTGCCACCCCAAATTCTGAAATTTGACTCGGTAGTGCATATTTCTAAAAAATACTACCGTTTACATGTAATAGACTCTCCTAATTTTATAATAAAAATTTTGGGTTCTGTTATTACAGAAAAAAAATATATTTACAGAAATTCATTTTTTGATATTAAAATCACAATTAATCAATTGAGTCATAAAATGAATGTGATTGATTCCACAAACATGATGACTGCTGTACAATGGTCTTGTATTTCAGCGATAATAGCAATGCAGAAAACAAATATTTTTCCCCCATTCATTCCTTAGATGTGATCACAGATTCATTGCTTTAATTCTGAGACATTAGTACTGCATGGTGAGCGATTGTTTAGTACAGATGAGTAAGGCTACAAGACTCTAATGAATGTTACACAAGAGATTTCTGAGTCTGATTTTCTCTGGCTTCATTTAAAATATCAGTCTTATTCTGATGAAGTAACATAATCAGAAAGTGCTGATGGAATGTTAGTAAAAAGAAGCATTCATACATAGTAAGTCAACCACTAGAAAGTAAAGTTTTATAAGTTCAGTTCTGCCCCTAAAAGATATGGTCTACAACATACTTCTCAACCTCTGAATGCAAAAAATCTGGACAAAGCTTTACAAAATGGGGGGCACAAAGGCCCAAAAATAGGGACAGATTTTAAATATTGCTGTTATAAACTTATTTGCTAGAGTAACATAATTTGTCTTAACATACATTTTCTGAAGGATTTGAAGTATGAAACTCAAATGTATGTCATTATTTAGAGACTTCAGTCCTGAGATCATCGCAGTGATTTGCCGGGAAAAAAGAGGAACAGGCCAAAAATATGAGGCAAAAATCTGGACATTCTGTGAAAATCTGTACAGTTGAGAGGTATGCAGACTCATTAGTGAACAAAATATATATATTGTGTTTTTTGCTTATATTATTTTTTTTTTGCCCAGAACAACTCTTTTGCAGAACATCATTATGCAAAGCATGACACATGAATCATCCTAGAGCACTTTAAATTAATTTCTGGATAATGCTCTTTTTGGCATTCAGTTTTTTTATTTTTTTTATTTTTTAATGTAGGAAAGCAACACTTCTGTAGTAAGAATACACTAGAGAGTTTATGATTTGCTTAGCCTATACATATAAATGTATATGTGTGTGTGTGTGTGTGTGTGTGTGTGTGTGTGTGTGTGTATGTGTGTGTGTGTGTGTGTGTGTGTGTGTGTGTGTGTGTGTGTGTGTGTGTGTGTGTGCGTGTGTGTATATATATATATATATATATATATATATATATATATATATATATATATATAGATCATTCACGGCACCTCACCCATAATATTAGTCAAACAGCATAGTAACATTTTTTTTTTACATATACGATGTAGAAATGTTTTACTTTAGGAACCAGTTTGTTTAACTGTTTTTTGTGGATTAGTGGATTACTGCTCTAATTCATCACACATAACACTAGTCATTTGTGTCAATTAGATTCTTTATTTCATTAAATACTATCATGCATCTTATAGAATGACAAAATGTGAATCCTTGGATAATATATTATTAAATTAAATAATTTAGAATTTAATTGTGAATGGCCAAATAAGTAAGAAATTTGGAAACAGTACACATTCTTACAAATTGTTCTGCACATCTCTTTTTTTCCTCTTTTCCAGAAAACTTGATGCATGACAACAGTGATTATATTTTAATTCAGGAGCCCTATAATATGAAGATTGATAGACCTTCTAAGCATTTGTTTTCTTTAATTCTTATGATTTATTTATCAAAGCAATGCTCCTTTTTTTTTTTCTTTAAGGTCATTTTTTATAAATCAGGGTTTGGGAAAGACTTACTGATTTGGCCCAAATTTCAAGTCATATTTTTAGGGAAGACAGCTGAAGGCCCTTAAAGATTATTAGTGGCTTTACATATACAGCTGGAACAAATTGCAGGATACAATACTTATTCACTCCATTTGAAGCATGATGGAAAAGGGGGGATAGTCTGAGAATGTTACCCCCCCCCCTTGGAGGATTACAGTTAGGCAGGAAACAAACTGTTGACTGTTTGGAATATCATTTGTCTTCTTCTGTCATCAAACAATTCCTTTCTAAGAGAAAAAGAATGAACAGCCGCTGATTCAGGGTGCACATTATGTTTCTATCCATAAAAAAAAATACAAGATGACTCTTTTGTAACAGATGTGTGGAATAAACATTCACAGTATAGTGAGATCCAGTACTGTATAATATCAAATATACATGCTCTGCACCTCTGTTTCCAACAAATGTTCTGAACAATGGCTTTTCAAAAATCTCATCTTAGAATAATAAATAACATAAGCATGACAGTTGTTTTGTGTATATAAAAAATGTCCAAAATATATATCAAAGTTTAATTTGGAGGAACCATTTTAAACTTTTTGTCAACTGCATTTTGGAAAATTAGGAGTATTCAATGACAAAGAGATAAAATTACCTACATCATTCTTAATGACAGTCTCAATACATATTTTACAAGTGCATTAATAAGAATTATTCACTGTTGTTCATTTATGGGGCAGGCAATAACTCCATGATGTTATGTGTGGCAAACCACAGAAGCCTAATTCTAGGCTTTGGAGGGAAAAGTATACCATGTAAGTTACTGGGATCATCAAAAGCTATTAACTGGACCACAGAATAAACAGATGAGAAACTGGAAGCTTGAAGTAACATTGACTGGCAGTAAAAGTTTTGTGGTTTAATTTGTAACTGACAGATGGTAGCCATGTGTTGTGAGGTACAGATCTGACTATTGAAAGGCAGGGTGGTAAAGTTCATGAACAGGGCAACTATTCTGCAATCTGCCTAGGTCTATGTGCATAAAGGATAATGCCGATATGACATCAAGAGGGCAGGTTCGTACCTGCCTGTTTCTTTGGTACCTGTCATAGTAGATTTCAAGTCAATATCTAGCTTATGGATTGATGTTAAACACTCTGGTTTATGTTCTGTTTTCACCCAGTCTATAACCAGAAATGCACTCAATATTGGTGAGATATATTTAAATGTAAAGTTATTAAGTTTAGTACATTAAAAGCTTCAGAAGAGGATTATCTTCCCTTTTGCCTCTACACAGCTCCGACGTTTATGTAAACAGTACTAGGATGTCTAAATTGGATTATTGTAGGTAGCCTGTTTTGCAGGGGCTCAAAGTACTTTTTGTCATTTTAAAATGATGAAGGCTGTAACAAGCAAAAGACATTGTACCACTTCCTTGTGAAACAAATTGCTATCAGTCTAACTGTATGAACCACATCCAAGTTGTTTTTGTAGCACTGAAATTTAAAACAATACTGACAAGTATTCTCTTGTGTTTTATAGTTTTTAAAAATGTATGTCACATTGCAGCTTCAAATAAAGTCGTAAACCTTTTCTGTTCAGCATAAAGAGTTTTACTGGGATACACAATTGAAAACTAAATGAAACCAAATGTCAGACATCACTTCTGTCTGAGAAGAAAACATGGAATGTCCTGTGAGGCAAATTGTTAAAGAAAAGTCTCAAGGGTCTGCTCAGATAGGATGATATGCCACTTTGGAGGTAATGGCTTATTAACTTCCAGCCCTCAATCAATCAAATGTCTTTTCTCATATCCTCACCTTCTGGGAGTTTTCACAAACATCTCACACATCTGCAGCAGAGTGCAGACACATATCAAGAAACACTCTTTATTGTCTATGTTGTGAAAATAGATTGGAAAGAGGCATAACCCCCTTACTGTTCTTATTAATCCCACACTTCATAGACCAGACTATTTCTGAAAGTTTTGCACAGAAATAGTTACTTATAAATCTGCTTCTAAAGTCTGCATTAAACAATAGCAGATGTCTATTAAAAACTGACTGCACTGCTGTTTCCAGTAATACATATGGAGCAAAGCTGACGTTAACCCTTCAACAGTGCAACTACACAGAAAGTTTTAAGTTAGTTTTTTTGTATTATTATTTCTGTCCCTGCTGCAGTTTTCTTCTTCTTTTTTTTTTGTGAACCGTGAAGTGGAATGGAAGTATTTAGGTTAGAGATTCATAGTCATAGCATTTTACAAAGCTGTGCAAAAAGTCTTGGAGCCCTCATAACCATTAAAGATTATTCTAGAATATGTAGCAGAAACTCACAATGCATGATGATGAGCAGATCACAGTGCTTCTGCTCAACAATCAAATATTACCACTCATTTTGAAACTGACAAAAACTCTGGGAATGATGCACAATAGACCTTGATAATTCTTTTTCCACACTGTCTTCCCTTTTTTCTCACACTATTTTATACAGATGCATACACCATAAACGCACACACACACACACACACACACACACACACACACACACACACACACACACACACACACACACACACACACACTCACACACACCTTTAATGTGACATATTTCTCACTGTGCTTATATCAGAAAAACAGCTATTTATGTCAAAATACTTCTCCAGTGGTTTGAAGCTAATGTGGTCCTATCTTTACTAAGATTTTTTCTGCTAGTGACAGAAATATCCATTTTAAATGTTACTATTCATTTAGAAAATGAAATAATAGCTACTACAACTTATGAATAATGTTGCAAATGAAACTGTTCTGAATCCCACATGTTGTTGTGCCTTTCGGCTTTTCCCAGTTAGGGGCCGCCACAGCGGAACTCCGGTCCCCTAATGATTGGCAGTAGATTTTTACATGCCAAGTTGCCAGCTCCGACACACAACCTTCAACGAAGGTACGCCCATTCACACATGTCTCTGAATCCAACATACTTTTCAGTTTTTATAAAAATGTAATCCAGTTCCAAGAAGCAGTAATTATAAAATTGTAACATGGACCAAACGGGCCAAGATCATGGAATCGCTTTTCTTTTTCTTTTCCACCAAGTAAATGAATGAATCACCAGGGCAGAGTGACACATTATCTACACCACCGCGAGATGGTACTAGAAGTCAACATATTAAGTACAGCAAGAATCTGGGTAAACCTCAACTCTGCTAATAGCCCTGTCAGCATTACTCTATTCATATATGATTTAGTGCATGCTTTGTAATGTGACACAAATGTCATTTTGCACTGTTAATTCCACTATGATGTGGTATTTAAACAAACAAGGATGGACCAGGTCTTATTTTTCATTGTCTGTATAATGTTATATTTTTGCGTAAAAGTTCACATTGTTAATTCTGTTAAATATTCCATGTTTTAATGGAGCTTTTCTCCCCAGGCCTCCACTTAATGGCCCAGTGGGCTATCCCAGTAAACAAATGCTAATAAATAAATAAAATAAAATAAATAACTATTACTAACATGTGGCAATCAGAATTTCTCTTAGAAATATAGATACATGTGTATACATCAGTAGGGTGAGAAAAATGAAAGATAAATATACTCGGGATATGAACAGCACAAAGTCATTCTATAGTTTTAAGTGACTGTTGTTATTCATTACCTTGTACCTCTTCAGAAAGTGCTTAGCCTTTGAAAGTATTAAGCAAAATATATCTCAGTAATTAACAAGTGTATGTCCGTTTGCAATGCTTGATTGCAGGTTCTGCAGTAACTGAAATGTAAAAGATAATGTGCATATCTAATGAACTAAGAAATACTGATGGAAATGGAATATTATGAAGAACTTGAAGAAGGATATGCCCTTGGCTAGTGGCATGGAGAGTCATGAAAAGAGAGAGATGGTAAGGAACTTGTGGATGTGAACTAGGAGCAAACAGTGGGAAATGTAGTTTCCTTGAATGGATACTGTTACATTAATATAATGCAAAGACATTATGAAATTGAATACACTGCATGTCTGCAGTGACCAAAAGACATGCAGTCATATTTTAAAATAGGACAGTCCATACAGACAGCACATGCATGTACATATATAACAGAATATTGTATTAAAGCCACGTTGTTGTGGTGGCATTTGGGAACAAATCCAAAACTGCTTTCTATGTAAGACTGACAGAGAGCTGTGAGCTACATGTATGCTTTATAAAACCTGCAACAGGTAAAGGAAAACTTATGTGATTAATCTTTAATGTATGTTTTCCAGTGGCATGGAAAGATGTGAGAACTTGTGACCTTTTCCTGTACAATGTTTAAAAAAGTATATATGAACTTAATAACTGAAGTCTGTAACTTCATTCTTCTGGGAAGTACAAAAAATATAAATGCAATGTGAATGGTATAGCAGGCAGAACAAATAAATGCACTTTTTTCTGCCTTTTGATTAAAAGGTCTTTGAGTATTCCTAGACCATCAAGAAAAAAAGAGGTAAAAGTGCAATTTATGTATTTATTTATTGCATTTGTTTTGCCAGGAAAACCCAACCCTGCATTGGACCCATTTTCAGTGGAGGCCCGGGCAGGAAGGTGCAAATGTACAAACAGCAGTAATAGAGTGACACAAATGTTTAAAAGTCAATAATATACAATAGTCTTTACAACATTTTTCAAACAAGGAAGAACTGCATTTCAAATTTGATAACCTATGCAGGCAGCCATATTGTTGCTATTTTCAACAGAAAGCAAGACGTTTTGCAAAAGGTACGGTGGTGAGAGAACTAGAGTTGAGAAAAAGAAAACAAGGGAAGTTGGAGGTGAAGAATATAATACAAGGGGAAAGAGAATAAGTTACAGTGCAGGTACAAGGTGATTATGTAGGGTATTGAGCAGGGCTGAGGTTGAAGAGGAGTGACATGCTAATCTGGTGCAATACATGAAAAATATCGATAAGACAAGAGTTAGCCAAGAGCTGTAAATCAAACTTATTAACAAAGAAATACAAAACTGTGCTTAACATTATTTGCAGTTTCTGCATGGGAAGGGCATAAGACAAATAGCTCAATGAACAAGTTAATCAATGAGGACAGCCACCCTGGAACTTGCAATGTACAGACCTATGATTTATTTTCTTCATAGGTTCATAGGTAGGGACTAGTCTATTGGTCCTACTGCCTATGCAAGCCTAGCTAAAAAGGTACCCTGGCTTTCGCAACCAAAGAAAATAATTTTCCTATGCCCCTGTCAAGCAGAACCACAGAAGTGATCCCCGGGTGAATTTCCTTTTACCCATCCAATCATCAAGATTTTTCTTGAAGAGTGCTAATGAGGAGCTCTGGTTGACATAGTTAGGTAGTCTGTTCCAGAGTATGGGAAGTCTCTAGGACTGGAATCTATCCCTCCAGCATGTTCTGTTTATTGTGGTGACAAGGTTTAGGTCCCTAGAGCGTGTAGCTCGGAGGGATTGGGATTTCTTTAAGTGGAGCATGTCCAACAGCTCTGGGTTTGACATAGCTTTGTATGTTAGGCAGAGTTAGCCTCTGAGTAGGCGATATGCAACGGAGTAAAGCTGGAGTTTTTTGCGTCAGTCTGCGTAAGGCATCTATTTGAGGCCAGTAATCCTCTTTGTGAGGTATTTTTGCAGCCTTTCCAGTTGTTGTAGATGTTTTGTGAGGTACATACCAAAAGGGGAGTTGTACTCTATAATGGGTCTAATGAGTGATGAGTAGAGGGGTACAATGATCTCTTTTTTGCTGGATGAGAAACCTTTTGTGATGAGGTGTACCACGTAGAAGGATTTTCTGACCAGAGTGGCAATGTGATTATCAAAGGAGAGACTACTGTCCACCTGTGTCCCAAGGTCTCTTATCACACTTTTGGTGTTAAGTAGACTACTGCCTATGTGGTAGTTCATGGGTACAGAGTTTTTAGCAAAGGGGATGACAATGCACTTTTTGGCATTGAGCTTGAGACCATGGCTTTGATACCAGGCATCTGTCTCAGTGAGGCCCTTTTGTAGGATGTCCACATCGTTAGGAGTTTCAATTATGGCTCCTAGTTTGCAGTCATCTGCAAATTTAGTTAGCCAAAAAACTTCTGTGTTAGCCTGCACTTCAAAAAGTAGATACCAAACAGGAGAGGACCCAGGACTGAACCCTGTGTTACTCCACTTGTCACTGGTCTGAAGTCTGATTTGGAGTCTGCTACTTTTACAGTGTGGGTTCTGTCAGTAAGCCAGTTGGCAACCCATCTTGTGACATTGGGATTTATACCTAGTTTAGTAAGTTTATCTATAATTCCAGAGTGGGGGATGGTGTTGAATGCCTTGGCGAGATCTAGATAGGCTGCGTGAACCACCTTACCCTCATCTATGGCTTTGGTGACAACTTCAAAGAAGTCTGTCAGGTTTAGAAGACATGATCTGCCTTTTGCAAACCCAAACTTTGTGAGGTCTGGAGTTTGGAGATCTCCAATGTCTTTGTTTATGAGTTCCATGATGATACGTTCCATGGCCTTGCAGACCAGGCTCCACAGGCTAATGGGGAGGTAGTTCCTGGGGTCTGTTGTGGTCCCCCCTTTGAGGAGTGGGATAACCGTCGCAGTGCACCATTCAATGGGCACAAAGCCCGAGGTGAGGCTTTGATTGAACATGGTACTTAGGTGGGTTGCCAGTTCATTCTGTAGTTCATGTAGAAGGCAGCCTGGGATGTTGTCAGGTCCCATGGATGCTGTGCTCTTGGCTTTAGGGAGTGAGGTTTTTACCTGTGCAGCCGTGATTACAGGAACTTTGCATTCTTCCGGTATAAAGATGGGCCCTTTAGTGGGTGAGAGGGGGGTAAAGTTAGCACTGAACCTATCTGCCAGGATGTTGGCAATATCAGTTTGTTCTGTATATTTAGTGTCATTGTGCTGTAACTCAGAGCAGATCTGAGTGTTGCCATTGAGATTCTTGACATAGCTATAGAATGCTTTGTGGTTGCTTTTAGAATCAGTGGTGATTTTGTTTTCATAACTAGCTTTGGAGGATTTTTTGAGGGATCTCAGCTTCTTACTGAGGCTGACCAGGGAGTTCCTCCAATCATGGGATTTTACTCTTTTTTGCAGCAGTTTCTTTCTTCTGTTGTAGAGTTTGTTTATGGCAGAAGACTACCAGATTGACTTCATTTTTTTGAGGATAGCATCTTGTTTCTGTTAGGGATAGCACGATCCATGCACTCATGTAAGTGCTGATAAAGTGCATTTGTGTAGGATTCAGCAGTCATACCTCTATTGTCCATCTGCATGGGTGTCGTGAAGTTTGCCACTTCTCTCTTTAGAAGCGTGAAGTTGGCTTTGGAGAAATTTTTTATTGTTGTTTTCCTAATGGGGGGTGGGAGCTGGATGTGGATGTCTAGAGTGATTAGCTTGTGGTCGGATCTGACCAATGAGGAGCTGACCTTTGGTGTGGAACACCGGTCACCCATGTTGGTGATGACCAGGTCTAGGATATTGCTGCCCTGGTGGGGGTGTGGATAAGTTGATCCAAGGCGTTGGAATTGATGATTTCCAGAAAACGTTGAGCAAAAGAGTTGGTACACAAGTAGTTTTCCCAGTAAATGTTAGGGTAGTTGAAATCACCCATTATTAGAGTGTTGGGTTGTACCTTAATATTTTCCAGTATATCAAGAAAAGAGAAGTGGGAATCCTGGGGCATGGTGGGGGGTCTGTAGTAAGCAATCTGGATTGCAGTTTTGCCCAGAGTTAGTTGAACTTGGATAATCTTGGCTGCATTATGCTGAGCAACTAGCTTGGATGTGTGGATATCCATAATGAATATTGACATGCCTCCACCTTTAGTGTTTCGATCCGGGTTTGGTGGTCGAAAGGTGTGGTATGAATTATAGCCTGGTAATGCAGGGGTGCTCTCTAGAGCTTTGAACCAGGTCTCTGTCACTGCACAGATGTCAATGTTCTCCATTTCAAGAAGTGCCTCGAGTGAGTGCATTTTGAGGTTTAGACTTCTAGTATTGAATAGCATTACCCTCAGATTTTGCTTGCTTGTACCTGTTACGGTGGTGAATTTGTCATTTGAACCTTGCCTAAAAAAGGCACTATAGGGGCAGCAAGAGCCTTTGCCAGTATTTGGAATCCCAAGGGCGACAGGTGCAGGCCATCTCTGGCAAAGCAGTGTGGTCTGTCAATCATGTCATCCCAGGCAGATAGATACAGGATTCCCTTAGAATGACACCAGAAGCCTAGCCAATTGTTAAAGTCAATCATTTTGTCCTTGTACTGTGGTATCATTCTGGGTGATGGCAGGATGCTACTCAGGGCTAGGGTCATACCTGCCTGGGCTACAAGATCGGAGAGGTCCTCCATGTCTCTTTTCATGTGGTCCAGGGAGGTACATCTCAGGTCATGCACACCAACATGGACAATGACAGAGTCATATTTGTACTTGTTGTGGAGTGACCTGAGTGCGTGCATTATGTGGCAGATCTGGCACCCAACAGGCAGCTGACAGTAACTTTTTCCTTGTTTAGCCTGGTGAGTGGAACATCAGTGTGCCTGACTATAGAGTCACCTATGCCTAGAGTGTTGGGTACGTTAGGCTGTAGTTGAGTGGCACACTGAGTATGTGGGCTATGTGTCATTTGGGTTGTGTTGGGGGGGTGGAAGTTGCTTGCATTTCTGCTTTGGAGGTCTCGGTTGTTTGGTAAGATTTTTACTGAGAGTCTCTGTGAATGTAGGTGTGTGTTTTCTGCTTCTGTGTGTATGTTTTGGTGGTGTAGGTTTTGAGGGACTATGTGATGAGTGTGGTGCGGTGCAAGTGTTTACCTTCTCCACTTGACTGTCTAGTCCAGTCTTCGGTGAAGAGAGTTTTGCTTCCAGTTTGGCTATATAAGTTCATCTCTCACAGGTCGTAGTGTTGGGTGGTAGGAGGAGAGGATTGTCTGTGTACATGAGGCAAATGCTGCATTGTCCCAAGATGCCCAGATTCATCAGGTAGACAGGAGAAAACACCGGGAGCTGACCTTTCGACATGCCTGAATAGTTGCTTATTTATTAAGCACTAAAAACTGTTTCCCTCTAGACAAGTGAGGAAAGTTGAGTGTTGTAGTAATTTGTAACTTGTTTAGTGTTTACAATGAGTTCTGAACAAGTGCTGAGCTCAAAGAAACAGATTTGAGTGCTAAAACTAAAAAGCTGGCTAGTTGCGAGGGAAAATTTGAAGAGCAGACTTTATGGTGCCAGGAATAGTTTAACCCTAGTTAAGTGGGGGGTGGGGGCTCAGGAGCTCACAAACAGTCCTGGACACAGCAAATCCGTATCTGGACAAGACCTGCCACAGGAAAGGGGAAGCAAGCTTAGATTTTTTTTTCGGTAAAAGTGGAAATGGAGAAAGCCGGAATAGAAGTTAATTCAACGTTAATAATCTTAGTGGGTTGGCCCTCACAAATGTTCTCTATTAGATTGAATGAACTAATGACACTAGACTGGGAGGAGTGACACAGATCAAATATACAGTATGGGCAGCTAACTGCAAAGCCACCAAGTATAAGAACACCACAACGCTAGAGAGGTGGGTGGGAAAAATTACAGTTCCTTGCTGTAGACACTAAATTAAAGTTTTAAACAGATGAAGGAGCAAGCAGACTCTAGAGAATGCTTTTAACTGTAAACAGACAATTATAGTTATGCAAACTATTACAGTTCCTAGGTGTAGAACACAGAAACCTCAAAAAATCAAAAATGCACAGAAAAGCTCGGATAGAGCTCTCACAAACAGAAAATACAACTCTCGGTATGAGAAAGCAGTTTACAGTTAATTAATTCAGTAAACATGCAATTAGAGTAATGAAACAGTATCTAGCAATGGAAAATACAGTTAAAACAGTATAAAACAGTACATAAATGCAATGAAACAATAAAAAAAGCTTTATAACATTGCAAAATGTAGTAGATCAACTGTATAGCACAATTATAAGCATTTCAAAAGTGCAGTTCAGTGAAATAAGTGTAAGAAATAACTTATCCTGCTCTTGGAAACTTAAGGAATTTCCACGTAGTTTCAGTAATGAAACAATCCACAGCCTGAGCAATACAAGCACAACCTTTTCAAGATACAGGGTTTATATGCCAGTAAGAATGGAAGAGTTAGAAGATCAAATTACTACTCAGCCCCTGCTATTACCCAATCACTCGTACTACAGAAGGTCAGGAGGCCTTGTTACTCTCAATAATAATGAAGACAATCAGCAGAAAATCGCTGCCAGAAACACAGGAAACTCAAACAAAACTACCAGCCTAGACAACAGGCCTCTATCAAGATTATGTCACCTGAGCAGAACATAGAAACCTCACTTTAAAAACATAGAAAGAACACCCACAAAGAGAAAATACAAGTCTCAGTATGAAAAAGCAGTTTACAATTTAGTAATTAAATAAAAATGCAATTATAGTAATGCACACTATTACAGTTGGTAGCTGTAGCCACTAAATGAAAGTGTTAAACAGATCAAGAAGCACGCAGACTCTAGAGAATGCTTTTAACTGTAAACAGACAATTATAATAATGCACACTATTACAGTTCCTAGCTGTAGAACACAGAAACCTCAGAAAATCAAAAATGTACAGAAAAGCTCGGATTGAGCACTTATAAACAGAAAATACAACTGTTAGTATGAAAAAGCAGTTTACAGTTAAGTAATTCAGTAAACATGCAATTAGAGTAATGAAACAGTATCTAGCAATGAAAAATACAGTTAAAATAGTATAAAAAATACATAAATGTAGTGAAACAATAAAAAAGCTTTATAGCAGTGCAAAATGTAATAGATCAACTGTATAGGACACTTATAAGCATTTCAGAAGTGCAGTTCAGTGAAATAAGTGTACAAAATAACTTATCCTGCTCTTGAAAACTTAAGGAACTTCCACTTAGTTTCAGTAATGAAACAATCCACATCTCAGATATTTTCTATAAATTCATTCAATGCAGCTTAGGAATGAGTAGCTATAGCTAGGAGAAGGTTTAGCTTTCAATACATATTTTCTTTCCTGTAACATATTTGTTAAAAATGTTTTTTTTTCACTTTGCAAGTTTTTATTTCTCTGCATATTTGATTTTCATTTGTAATATATAACTTCTTATTTCTTGCATAATATAATTGTATTTATTTGCCTTAAGAAATTCTTGTAGCTGATCATTTTTTTATTTATCTACATATTTATTAAATGATGAGAGAGTATATATTGTTTAATGAAGACAAGCTG
Source organism: Protopterus annectens (assembly GCF_019279795.1). Taxonomy (NCBI): domain Eukaryota; kingdom Metazoa; phylum Chordata; order Ceratodontiformes; family Protopteridae; genus Protopterus; species Protopterus annectens. The sequence continues at coordinate 90,130,944 of NC_056745.1, read as the reverse complement.
CTGGCATCCGCCTCTAGATGACCAGATGTATTTGTGTTTATTATTATTTAGGTTTTTTGTGAAGTTCAGCAGCAACTGAGCATTACTCAGTTGGGTAATAAGGAGTGGAGGCAGTTTACTATAGCCTGGGCAGCAGGCTACAGTGTTGGAGAATTTTACTGGTCTTCCTTTCATATTAATGTGAGTGTGTGTGTGTGTGTGTGTGTGTGTGTGTGTGTGTGTGTGTGTGTGTGTGTGTGTGTGTGTGTGTGTGCATGTGTGTGTGTGTGTGTGTGTGTGTGTGTGTGTGTGTGTGTGTGTGCGTGTGTGTGCGTGTGTGCGTGTGTGTGCGTGTGTGTGTGTGTGTGTGTGTGTGTGTGTGTGTGTGTGTGTGTGTGTGTGTGTGTGTGTGTGTGTGTGTGTGTGTGTGTGCGTGTGTGTGCGTGTGTGTGTGTGTGTGTGTGTAAATGTAAAAGTTAAGTCAAGTTAAAGTTACTATGGGAAAATGGGCACAATGAGAAAGGGATCTGAGTAATGAGATTAAAGTTTCTGCTTGGTGGAATTTTCAGTGTGAAGTCTGTTCTTAGGTGTGCATTTAAGTAGCCCTATACCCATGGCAACATACATTTATTGCATACACTTGAGGTCAATCTGCCCTTAGTGAGCTGTTCATTAATTCATATTTGTGTACATCTTTTATATATTAATCTGCTTAGTGCCGGTGATATAACTCTTATGGCACATGCTGCTGATGGCATAAAGATGTTACATTTAGTTAATTTACTGGTGGACTTTGGGGTAGATTCATGTACTGTAGCCCCTACCTACTCTATGTTACAGGTCTGCACATCAGTTTAGATAGTGCAACTGAACATAATTAGCCTTCAGAGCAATTTTTTCACCAAGCGTGTGCACTGTTGCAGTTCCAAGATAAATATATAGATGTGCAGATTGCACAGCTGTTATTTTGTTTTTATTTAGAATAATTTAGAAAACAGGAGAAATGAGCACTGAAAATGCACCAGGGTGTTGGTGTCACAGCTAAGGAAGTTTAGGTAATTTTGTATGCCAGTTTGTGCAAGGAGGAAATAATAGAACACTGATATGTAACTGGAATGTAGACCACTAAATCTGGAGACAGACTGATATGTGCTGAGGGTGTGAAGTTTGCAAGAAAAAGACACTCCAGTCCATCCACAAATGACCTCAAACCCTAGGTGGAATTAAAGAAAGTAGAGCAGGGATAAAACTTATAAAACTCAAGGCAGCTGAGACAGGTAAAACAGCTTGAGGTGCGAAGTAAACAAGCTGAAAACAATAGAAAAGCAGCGCCAGTATAAAAGGGAAATTCCAGCACTTTGACAAAAAAAAAAAAATAGATATTTGTGAATGAGAAATCTGAAATTTTGATGCTAATGTCAGTAGCAAATTAATTCCACAGTAAAAAGAGGCAGTGGCCTTGATTCTATTCTATGCCAGCACTAGCAAAAAACATAGGAGTTTAGTTATCATATAAGGAGAAGGAGGAGCTTAGGTTATAGAGCAGGTATGTAGCCAGGAAGGGTTGTTATAGAGCAGGTACAGAGCCAGGAAGGGTTGCTATAGAGCAGGTACATAGCCAGAAAGGGTTGTTATAAAGCAGGTACATAGCCAAGAAGGGTTGTTATAGAGCAGGTACAGAGCCAGGAAGGATTGTTATAGAGCAGGTACGTAGCCAGGAAGGGCTGTTATAGAGCAGGTACAGAGCCAGGAAGGGTTGTTATAGAGCAGGTACAGAGCCAGGAAGGATTGTTATAGAGCAGGTACGTAGCCAGGAAGGGTTGTTATAGAGCAGGTACATAGCCAGGAAGGGTTGTTATAGAGCAGGTACAGAGCCAGGAAGGGTTGTTATAGAGCAGGTATACATAGCCAGGAAGGGTTGTTATAGAGCAGGTACAGTGCCAGGAAGGGTTGTTATAGAGCAGGTACGTAGCCAGGAAGGGTTGTTATAGAGCAGGTACATAGCCAGGAAGGGTTGTTATAGAGTAGGTACATAGCCAGGAAGAGTTGAGATGATTTTTCAGTATTTGTTTGAAGGTGGTGGTGCTGCCTGTGTTTCTTATAGAAGGTGGAAGTGAGTTCCATAGTTTGGCGATGGTGAAGGAATAGAGGAGTTGACCAGCAGGTAAGGTGGGCATTCTACTTTTAGAAGTAGATGATTTTCAGATCTTAGTTAACTGCTGGGTTGGTATTGGGTGAGTAGTGTCAAGACAGCAGGGCAGTCTGTGTGTCTGTAGATTATTTTGTATGCAATAGTTAGTTGGGTGAATGAGAGATGGTGGGGTAGTTCCAGCCAGTCTAATTGTTTCAGTGAGTTACAGTGGTGGGATGAGAATTTGGTCTTGGTGGTAAATTTGGTTATTTTGTTGTAGCACATTTCAAGTTTGGATTTTGCAGAATTTTGGATATTAGTGAGGAGAGAGGTGCCATAAAGGAGAGAGGGTAATAAAAAGATGGTTGCAAGGGTTTGTCCAGTAAAACGGCTAAGAAAGTGTTGGTGCCTGTTGAGCATACCAAGCTTTTGGTGTGTTTTTATGATGTTATTGTTCATGTGTAGGTCATCTATAATAATGCCTAGTAGTTTAATGTGTGGGACAACTTCCATATTTGTATGTCCTCGGCTTGTATAGTGAAGAACTTTTTATTTAGGGAAGTGATTTTCTTAGAGGTGAAAAGTACTAGTTTATTTTTTTTGGATTTAGGGCAAGATGATTGGTAAGAATAAAAGATTCATTAGAGGTGAGGGCGTTCTGGGTAACTTGTTGGAGTTCAGAGCTGGAATTTGCAGTGCATATTATTGTAGAGTCATCAGCATATTGGATTACTGAGCATTGTGGCAGAGTGGAGTGAAAGTTGTCAATAAAGATGCTAAATAAGGGAGGACCATGTATGGAGCCTTGGGATACCCCTGTGGAAGTATTGATGAGTAAGATTGTTGCCATTTGGTAGATTGCTGCCTATGAAATAGCTATTGAGCCATTGTAGGGTAGGTGGGGAAATGTGGAAGGTGGATAGTTTGGAGAGGAGAATAGTGTGGGAAATGGTATCAAAAGCTTCAGAGAGGTCTAGGAAAAGAGAAGCAATTGTTTTGCCAGAATCCTGTGACTTGTTGTTGTTGACTGTATCTAGGAAGAAAAGTAGGGCAGTAGTGGTGCTGTGTCCTGGTCTGAAACCATGCTGAGTGGTTGATAGAATATGGTTTTCAAGCAGGTGGTTGAGGAGTCAGGCATGGATGCATTTTTCCAGCATTTTAGAAACGGGTGAGATAATTGCTATGGGCTGAAAGCTTGTGGTGTCTGTTTTGGTGTCACCTTTGTGTAATGGGAGAATGTATGCTTTTTCCATATGTCTGGGACTAGATTCTTTAATCAATCTGTTAATGAGTATGCTGATGGGATAAGCTATAGAGTTTGCAGCTAGCTGCAGGAAGTGTGGGGGTAGATTGTCAGGGGCCAGGGTACAGGGATTTAGCTTAAGTAAAAGTTTTTTATTGCAAGGGTGGGTATGGGGGATACTTTGAGGTTGGAGTGCTTTCTGGCATGATTTGGTCATCAGCTGTCTTGGTGGTGGTGGTGATAACTGTAGGAAAGGTGGTGGTTAGGTTAGCTATGGAGACATATTTGGCTGGGGATTTGTGTAGGTCAGGGGATGGGTTGCTTTGAGAGCCTGGGTGCAATGGTTGGTTAATGGGGGACCAGAATTTTTGTGGATTATTTTTATGTTGGCTTTGTAGATGGAGATAGTGGGCTTTTTATCTCTGATTATTAGTAATTTTTCCTGGTTATGGAGTAGCTTGTATTGTAGGACAGTTGAGGGGTTTTTGTTTTTCTGCCACGATTTCCAGATGTTATCCCTTGTGGACATGACTGCTTTGGTGGATTTTGAGAGCCAGTTTGCATGGTTATGTTTTATCCATTTTTGGCAGGTGGGTGCTTGCCTATTTAGGATGTCTTGGAATGTTGAATTAAAGAATTCAACAGCCTCATTAAGTGGTAGGAATTTGAGGGGTGCCCAATTTAATCTAGCTAAGGTTTTATTAAATATGGATGGTTGGAACTTAGTCAAGTTTAAGGTTGATTTGTATTGGTGTTGGCCTGGGGTTGGGGAAGATTTGCATGGGATATAAGCTGGGTGATGGTCATTAATGCTTTTAGGTACTATGCCTGCCTGCAGTGACGATATTGTTAGGGTTGGGCACTAATATCCAGACTATTGTGGAGCTCCAATTGTTATTTTTGTGGGGTCAGGTGATGCCTTGAATTTGTTTGGAGAAGTTGTAAAGGTTTGTTTTTTGAGGGGTTCTTTTGGGCAATGTCTAGCCAATCAATGTTTACATCACCTAGGATGATGGTTTCATTATCTATGTTTTGGGATGTCCAGACAAGTATGTTCTCTAATACTGGTATGTTGTTTCCTGGAGGAATATACAGAGCAATTATGCAATGTTTTTATAATTGTTAAGTTTTAATATAGAGATTAGTACTTTGGCTGGGGAGAAGTTGGGTGTTGGTTTTGAGTAGGGAAGTAAAGTATATTTGTGATGGAAGAGTATTGTTACTCCCCCTCCTCTCTTGTGGGGCCAATCAGCTCTTAGGCATGAGTAACCTGGGGGGAGAAATTCTGTGTCTTTTACATATGATTTTAACCATGTTTCGGTAGCTGCTATAATATCAGGGTTGCTTTGTGAAAGCCACACCTGGAGTTCAGGTATCTTGCTTCTAAGGCTTTGGAGATTTATGTTTGAAAGCATGAGAGATTTGTTAGGTTTGCTGGGGCTGGGGAGGTTGGACCTGGGTTGGAATGTATGTCACCGCATTAAGATATATTGCTTTGACAATTTATGTGGGTTATACTTATCAGTTTTTTCCTAAGAATGGTATAGATGCTGCTGGTGTTGTGATAGTGGGGGTGTCTTTGGAGAGATAGAATTTTGACTTTGGATATTGCAGAGACAGTAGCTGTGAATAAGCTAGAGTGGATGTCCAAGTAACTTGATAAATGTGGTTTATGTGTGATGGTTGTACAGGTGGGTGTAGGAGGTATACTGGGTGTCTGGAGAGTCGTGATTATTGTTAGGAGAGAGAGTTTAAGTGACAGAAGTGAGATCATAGTAATAGTAGTGATGAACACTACTTTGTTAGGGACAAACCTTTTTGGAGGACATTGGTGTCCACTGGGGAGTTTATGATGGCAGCAAATTTATAGTTACCTGCAAACTTGGTCAGCCACAAAGCCTTAACCTTGGCTTTGACCTCTGATAAGTAAATGGCAGAGAGAAGTGGCCAAAGGACTGAACCCTGAGAGTACACCAATAGAGGCCGGTCCTTTGGAGGAGGTAGAGCCACCCACCCTAACCTCCAGGGTTTAACTTGTGATCCAGTTTGCTATCCAGTGAGTTACATAGGGGCTATCATTTGGATGAGAAAGTTAATTTATGATACCTGGATGCAGGGTAGTTTTGAACAGCTTTGTGAAGTCTAAATATGGGTTGTTCACTGTTCTGTCCTTGTTCATTGCTTCAACAACTTTTTCAAAGATTTTGATCAGACTAAGGAGGTAGGACCTGCCCTTGATGAATGTGAAATGCATTGGTTCAAAGATTTTTAGCCAACCAATATCCTTATCTATTAATTCTATAATATTTTTCATTTTCTTGCAGGTGAGACTGATCAGACTTATGGATCTATAATAACATTGGTCCGTTGAAGCTCCAACTTTGTGTAGGGGAATAACTGTTGCTGTGCTCTCACTCAGCCATCATGATGGCCGTTTGATGTTGATAAGTTTCTGTAGCGTACCAAATAAGTCATGTTTCAGGTTGACCAACAGGTAACCTGGTATGTTATCTGACCCCATAGACATAGTGTTGTTGGCCACAGACATTGTCTTGAGAACTTTTTCTGGGGAACTTTGGGGGGGGTGAGGATTGAAATATTACATGGGCAGGGTTGAAGTGTCAGCTAAATTAGTCTGTTAGTAGATTGGCTTTGTCTTCTAGGTCCACATATGTCATACCACTTGCTATTATCATTTTATTATTAGTGCTGGGCATTGCTTCTGAGATTCTTCAACCTAATTCAAGAAGGCTTTGTAGTCATCCTTCACCCGGGTTGCTATTTTACTTCATATATGGCTTTGGTTAATTTGATCAGCATTTGCAGTTTTTTCTTTACCATTTAGTGTTTTGGCATCTTGAGAGTTAGATTTATTTTTGAATACGATTACTTTTTTTTTCTTTTACTATACAACCTGCTAATATTTGAGTTCCACTATAGGGGTGAATGATTCAATATAAGTAGTGGGGTCATCAAGATGGGAAGGGGCTTTTGAATTTAGCCAGGTCATCAGTTATAGTACATTAGCCTTCCCTTAATCTCTGAATACCAAGTTGGAAGATGCTTGAGGACTAAGTGTTATGGTGAATGTGATTGACTTGTGGTCTGATTTGACCAGGGAAGAAATTAAGTTTGGTGGGGAGCAACACTGCCCCATATAATTGTAAGTGCCAAGTCTAGGAACTTATCCCCATTGGTTGGATCATAGATCAACTTGGCCAGGGAGTTTGTATTAATAAAATCCAGAAATCTCTGGACATAAATAGTTGAGGATACATATGTCTCCCAGTTAATGAGGGGAGAGTTAATGTCTCCTAGGAGAATGGTATTTGGCTTAATACATAGAGACCCCATACTAGTTGTTAGAAAAATATGTACTTAGACATATATAAACTGTTAGAAAAATATGTACTTAAACATATACAGAATGCTAGAAAAATATGTACTTAAACATATATAAACTGTTAGAAGAATATGTACTTAAACATATATGTAGTGCAGAGTTTAGAAACAGTATAATATGTAATGCATTTGATTCTATTTAACAATATGGCAGTAGAAATGATTTTGCATGCAACTGTTTGAAACTTAGCTGCAGTGTGGTTAACCTCTGACCCTGGCAGTAGCCAGCTCAGCAAGCTTATGTCTTTCAGTAACTATAATCTGCTGGGTCAGAGAGAAATAAATATGTATGCATGTATATCTTTCTTCCTTCCACCGAGAAGGATGGCCTTGTGAACACTATCAGAGATAGTGTACAGCTGCTAACCAGAGAGACAAAGGAATGTATTAAGAAAAGAACCGACCATTGTGCGAACTAATCTCAGAACCTTGAAAGAAGCTACATCTACAGGAAGACATTGTAATGGACCAGGTGCCTCGCAAGGCTGTGTTATTCTCATGGGAAAGTTTTTAAAAACATTACCTAAGCATCTTCTTATGAATGAAGTATTATGGACTATAGTGATGTAAATGCCCTGTGACTGACCACGTCAGTAAGGTGGGCAAAAGCTGATTGCAAATGGTATATAATTGAGGGTATTTCCTGTATAGAGTCAGTCAAAACTCTATACTTGTTTTGTATAGTTTTTTGCCTCCTAATGTACATTAGTAAAGAAACATTGTTTGAACCTGAGCATCCTGTGTTATTGACTGTCATTTTGAAAAGCCTAATGATTTTTACAGTCTGATTTTAACAATTTATTTGACATTTTGGTCCTTCTTAAGCCGGAATTCCCTTGGTAAGCTGCAGGTCAGAGTGCATGGGTGGTAATAAATCTGCGCAGGAGAAGCTGCCAAAACAAATGGTTCTTCTTGAGTGAAAAGACCTCCGACTGAATTGTTGTGTGTAAAGAGGCTGTCCACTTTCTGATCTGTGGCTGAAAAGCGGAAAACTGGATCCCAAGAAGAAAACGTGCAGTCATAAACGGGAGGCTCAGGTAAGGAGAGTTTCCCTCTTTGTCTTTGTTTTAGATCAGGGACCAGGTTATACTGTACTGTTACTGAGATTTGTGATAGCAGGACGAGAACGTATTGAAGTACTGTACGTTGAGTCATAGATCAGGAAAAAAAACAAAGCAAAGTAAACAGTCATTCTAGACACTACTGTGGATATAGGGAAAAAGATACCACATGGTACAAGAGAAGGGTTACATAACAGTCTTTTTTAGACATGGGAAATCAGTGCACTAAAAGATCGCGAGATCCGCCTTTGACGGATGATGCGAAATATATGCAATTGCAGAGAGCAGATAATGTGAGATATTTTGCAAAATGGGTTAAGAAATATGAATTTGATGGTAAATTAGACAAAATTTCGTTAGTGAAACTTTTGAAACAGTTAAAATCTGACGCAGAGGGTCAGGCGAAAAAGCAACGACAGTTGGGTATTCCTCAAGTACACAGGTGGATTGAGGAAGTAAACCAAAGGGAACAGAAGGTTAAAAATGCGAAAGCATTATTCTTAGATAAAGAAGATAATAATATAGTAGTAGCGACGGCCCCTCCCCCTCCGCCACCACCGATACTTTACCCAGGATATGAAGCGGGAGGACAGGCTGGTCCCCCCCCACGTTATCCTGAGGCAACAGGGGCATTTAAACAACCATTTGTAAGAGAACCTATTGAGACTAGATCCCGAACACATAAAACACTTAGGGACACTCAAGTGAGGGACTCACTAGAAGAGAGTGAGGAAATCTGTCCATTAATTGAAGTACCGAACCCTCAGGCAGCACAGGAAGGCCAGGACCCAACCCTCTTAGTATATAGACCATGGACACCGGAAGATATCTGGAAGGCTACAGAGGGGATTCCCCATCCGAAAATTAATCATGAAAAGTTTATACAAGATTTACAAGGTATGCGATTGAGTTACCACTTAAATGGGGAAGAAGTAGAGAAAGTTATTAGACAAATTATTGGCCCAGACTGGCACATGGTTTGTGGCACCTGGAATGCGCGTGACGCCAGAACTCAAGCCCCTCCTACATAGTGACGCAGAGTTAGACACTAGGTTGAAGGGTCTTATGGACCGAATTACTGAAAAATGGAAACCTAGAGCAGATTGGACCTGTATTAATCAGTGTATACAACAGGACAATGAATCTGTGGATGGGTACTTTGGTAGCTTATTAGAATGTTTTAATAACCATAGCGGTATGCCTATTCCCGAAAATCAGAAAAATGATAGCTCATATGAACAACAATTGAAAAATGCATTTTTAAAAGGTTGCATTGCCCCTATCAGTAGCTTTATTACAAAGCATATGATAGATCATCGAACGAGTAGGTTACAAGCCTTACTGGAGTATGCTAGGCATGCTAAAAGACACTTTAACAGTAAGAAAAAAAAAGACGCAGGTCTTCACAGCTGAAGACGGAGCAGAAGTCTTTGTAGTACAGTCAGGTAAAAAGGGGAGGAAAACGCTCAGAGCAATAAGCGTTCTGACAGAGACTCAGAGGTTTTTGAGGAGAGGAAAAGAAAAGGTGAATGCTTCAAGTGCGGGAAGAAAGGACATTTAGCAAGGGATTGCAGATCGAATAAAAAAACGACTACAGAAGGGAAGGATAGGAGTGATGAGGATTGACTATATGATAGTCATAACGTTCAACAGTCATCAGGAGAGAGTAATGAGCAGGGAGAAAATGTTAACACAGTAGTTGGAATAGAGGAAGTGCAAGTAGGTGATGAGGAAAGTGAAGTTTTAGATTTAGCCTTGTTGAGCTTAGAGCTCTATTTGGTGGACACGGAACCGGAAGTTACACTTCTGGTGGAGGGGAGGGAAGTAAAAATTTTGTGTGATTCAGGGGCATCACGAACTTTGATACATCCTTCAAAGTTACCGGAACACTCTGAATCACCTGATTATATATTAGTGAAAGCAGCAAACGGACAGCTATACAGGGAACCACTTTCCCATGATATAGCAATAACTGACCCTATTTCAGGTATGACCCAGAGAAGTAAGATAGTACTTTCTGCCAAATGTCCAGTGAATTTACTGGGAAGAGACCTTATGCAGCTTTTTGGCATAGCAGTAGTCCCTACCATGAAAGGTATGGAGGCACAAAGACAAATGGATACTTTTGTGATGCGATCGGAGGGTGAAGCCTACTATTGGTACAGCCAGGACCTAGTTACAACTGGTCCAGGGGCAGTAACCGAAGAACTGATGAATGTAGCCATCAGTAAGGTACCCTCCCCTCACATTGATCAACAGCACTTGTTACATTGTACTTTGTACTATTGTAGTACACCAGGACCTGATAAAGAATATGAGGAGAAATTGTTCAGAAATCCTGCAAATAGGTTAGTATTACGAACCCTGTACTGGGATACTGAGGGTAATAGTGTGGTGAGTTGTTCATTACCCCAGGAATTCACGGGACTGTATAAGTCCAACTGGCTACCGCATGTCAGTTTAACCAAACATAAAAATGCCAGATGGGTAGATCTAGGTGAAAAAGTGACAAGATGGGAAAGACAAACTGACTTAGAGTTGTCAGAACAAGGAATACAAAAGCAAAAACTAAATTGGTTAACGCAAGCACGTCCAGCTGTACACTTACAACAAAGTAAGGACAGCTGATTGATGTTCCTACTGGAAGAGGAAGAAAAAGCTTTCTGTGATATACCAAGCATTCTTTGGTCAACAGGGAAATCAGATGTAGGGCTTATTCGGACAGCAGGTCCAGTAACTATCACACCAAAGTCAGCATTTAGACCACAAAAGAAACAATACCCTTTGAGAAGAGATGCAGAGCAGGGAATTAAGCCTATAATAGCAGCATTACTTAAGAAAGGAGTAATGATAGAATCTTTGGATTCACCATGTAATACCCCTCTATTTCCTGTTAGGAAAGCAAACGGGGAATGGCGGATGGTACAGGATTTACAAGCTGTAAATGATGCAATAATACCTAGGGCACCTACGGTGCCAGACCCGCACACTTTATTGAATGATTTGAAGCCAGAACAGAAGTATTTTACCGTGATAGATATAAGCAATGCTTTCTTTTCAATACCTATACATCCGGATAGTCAGTATTGGTTTGCTTTTACATTTCAGGGTAACAGATACACCTATACTCGACTACCACAGGGATACTGTGAAAGTCCAACAATATTCGCACAGGAGATGGCTAGCAACCTGGTGGGATTTACTCCACCAGGGGGCAGCCAAGTTCTACTTTATGTGGATGACATCCTGCTTGCGGCCCCTACCCAGCAACAGTGTAGGGAAGATACGATAGCATTATTGAGGTTTTTAGCAGAACAGGGACATAAAGTAAACAAGCATAAATTGCAACTTTGGAAAACACAGGTCAAGTACCTGGGATATGTGATATCCAAGGGGGGTAGAACATTAGATGAAGATAGAAAGGTAGCAATTTTACAAGCTCCCAAGCCAACTACCAAGAAGGAAATGATGTCCTTCCTGGGGACGACTAATTTTTGTCGAAGTTGGATACCAAACTATGCTGTGGAGTCGGCTCCATTGGCTGATTTAATATTTAAAACACCTATGGCAGCACAAGATATACTACATTGGACTCCAGTGGCAGAAGCAGCCTTCTGCAGGCTAAAACAATTGATAACTTCATCATCAGTTTTGGGGCTTCCGAATTATCATAAGAGATTTTTTCAGACTGTAGATTGTAAGCAGGGATATATGACGTCAGTTCTGACGCAACAGCATGGGAATAAGCAACGCCCCATAGCTTACTATTCATCACAGTTGGACCCAGTGGCACGGTTGTTGCCACATTGTGTACAGGCAGTTGTTGCAGCTGCCATGGCAGTACAGGCTTCGGCCTCAATGGTATTATTTCACCCTCTTACCTTGAGGGTGCCTCATGCAGTTGCGATAATTTTACTGCAAGAGAAAATTGCATTTTTGTCTCCGGCTAGACATCTTTCTTGTATGACCATACTGCTGAGTCAACCTCACATGGTGATTGAACGTTGTACGACATTAAATCCTTCAACGTTGCTCCCTGTGGATGGCACGCCACACAGTTGCCTACAGGAAATGGAGCAAATAACTTTACCCCGACAGGATCTTACTGATATACCTTTAGCTGATGCAGAGGTAACATTTTATGTGGACGGATCATGTAGGAAGGGTCCTACAGGGAAAAATCTAGTGGGTTATGCAGTGGTTACTGATGTTGGGATTGTAGAAGCCCAACCCCTGCAGCCTAACTTGTCTGCTCAAGCAGCAGAATTGATAGCTTTAACACGAGCTTGAACTCTAGCGAAGGACAGATGTGTGAACATATATACTGATAGTCAGTATGCTTTCTCCACAGTGCATGTTTTTGCGCAGCAGTGGAAGAATAGGGGAATGATAACATCCACTGGTAAACCGATCAATCATGCGCAACTGATCTTGAATTTATTAGACTCTATTCAGTTACCTACTAAAGTAGCTATTTGTAAATGTGCAGCTCATACAAAGCAACAAGATAAGATTTCAAAAGGTAATGCACGAGCTGATGCAGCTGTGAAGCAAGCAGCCTCAGACTCAGAAACTTTACTTTTGAATGAGGAATTACAACCCTCTGAGATTTTAGATTTAGAAATGTTAAAAACAATGCAAACATTAACTACGAAGACAGAAAAACAGAAGTGGGTAAGGCGAGGAGCAATCCTTGAAGACGGATTGTACATCTCCAAAGAGAGAAAGCCAATATTACCATCTAATTTATTTAGATATGCGGCTTTGTTGAGCCATGGGCAGAGCCATGTCTCAACAGGGGGGATGGTACAGTTAGTTAACAGAATATTCCAGACATACGAATTTACGAACTACACACAAAAATTTTGTGCAGCATGTCATATTTGCAGTAAACATCATGCACAGGGAGCATTCAAACCAAAGCAAGGGAGTTTCCCTACACCACCATATCCGTTCCATACTATTTGTATGGACTTCATAGAGTTGAATAAATGTGAAGGAAAGAAATACTGTTTAGTGATCATAGACATGTTTTCAAAATGGGTAGAAGCTTTTCCAACCAGGAATCCGGATGCAGCAACAGTGGCAAAGGCCCTAGTAAAGGAAATAATTCCTAGATTTGGCATACCGGAAAGGATCTATAGTGACAATGGGACACATTTTGTCAATCAGACAATTCAGCAACTTGGGAGGTTTTTTGGGATTTCCTTGAGGAATCACTGTGCTTACCACCCACAGTCAGCAGGACTGGTGGAGAGGTACAATGGGATTTTGAAAAACAAGTTAAGGAAGTTGATGAGTGAGACTCAGAAGAATTGGATTTGCTGTTTACCTCTAGCATTGCTGAGCATGAGAACAGTTCCAAATGTAAAGGGCTTGACTCCCTTTGAAGTAGTATTTGGAAGGGCATATTATGTGCCACAGTGGAAAGCTCTTATGCCTGCAGAGCTGGAGGTCGATGGCTCGTTAGCCAGTTACATGAAAAGATTGTTAACCAATAAGACTGTTTTCAGTTAAACTCTTTTACAGATAAAGAACAGACAAAACCGGACGCAGTGCTAGCCCCAGCATCCTGGGTGTGGATAAAAGTCATCAAAAAGAAAAACTGGACGAGTCCTAAGTGGGAAGGTCCGTACCAAGTACTGTTAGCAACGCCTACTGCAGTAAAGGTTGCGGAGAGGTCGTCCTGGGTTCACCTGACTCACTGCAAGCCGGTAAAGAATTTCCAGTTAGACAAAAGTTTTGTAGCTGATATATCACAAAAACAGAATGGCCAAGGGCAGAGTGTATAAAAGTACAAAGCAACCCCAAAGACATTGGTTTACTGTCCTACTGATCATACACTTATTAACCATGTTGGTAGTGACTTTTCTTTTGTTGGGGGTTTTCCTGCAAATAACTACACAGATAAAAGTAACGAAACGTGATGGACTGGCCACAGATTGGCATCCAAACTTTAACACATACCTAGCTATGAAACGTGTGTATGTAGAGACTATGAACATTTCAAATTGTTGGGTTTGTACAGCCATACCTACAGCATATGGAGGACTTTTGATGTCCGCTGTCCCTTTGGGGATAAATGAGACTTGGGAGAATTTACTTTTTGATACAGGTTCTGTGAGATCACAGGACAAAGTGGCACTGTATTTACCTGTTACACAAAAGGGAATTGTTTGTTTTTACAAAAATGATACGCTCCAAGTTGGTTGGAGTAATTGCAACATAACTGTGTCTTATAAATGTTATATAAAAGCAAAAGATCAGAGTATTAGTTGTAGCACAAATTATGATTCGTATTTGAGCTTAATGAAAACAACATTAAAAGATGTACAGAAAAATCCTGAATTGTATAAACAATTGTCTGTTATAGACAGGAAAATGTTTCATTCAGAGTTAACCCGCATCAGTACTAAAGTAGAAAATTGTTATTTTGTTTGTGGGAAAAAAGCATATAAGTGGTTACCTGAGAATTGGTCTGGCAGTTGTTTTTTGGGTTACCTGGTTCCAGCAATAAGACATACTGCAGAATTGCCTCTGGGTAAGATACGGAATGTGAGAGATATAGCTCAAAAAACTGGGAACTCAGTCAAGAAACCTGCTAATCCAGTGGGTAAAATCGAAGCTGATTGGAAAGATCATTCATCCGTAAAGGATAAAGAGAAATTGACTCATATGGACTTGAGTGACAGTGTTATATCCTGGGCTGGAATAACCCCAGCCTATGGAGCAGTCAAATCGATCTGGGAATTGAGAAAATTGTCGAAACTTCTCGAAGTAATGAATAATGCGACTTTTTCTGCTCTCGAACTTGTGACTGATGAACTGAATGCAATGAGAACTGTTGTATTACAGAACTGAATGGCTCTTGACTTCACCCTAGCGGCGAGAGGTGGTACGTGCACGCTTATCAAAGAAGAATGCTGTGCGTACATCCCAGACAATGAGCATGAAATCAATGACCACCTAGAGGTAATTCAGCAAGTATCAGCAATGGCGGAACCAGGCCCAAACCCACTGACGAACTTTTTCCAGAATCTTTTTGGGGGGTGGGGTTCAATCCTAATGAATATTTTGATAGCTATTTGTGTAGTTTTGCTCATATTGGGAGCATGTGTTTGTTGCAGGATACCTTGTGTGAAAAGATTAGTTAGAGATTTCGTTGATGTATCTGTAACTGAGACTATGTATCAAGACCTGGAGTTGAACCTGTTGATACCAAATGAAATTCTTTCTGAAATATAAAACAAATGACTTGCCTAGTTGAAAGTTCCAGAGAGGAAGAGACTAGGGAATGAAATAATATTGTTTATGTTTCTGAATAGAATAAAA
Organism: Protopterus annectens; assembly: GCF_019279795.1. NCBI lineage: Eukaryota > Metazoa > Chordata > Ceratodontiformes > Protopteridae > Protopterus > Protopterus annectens. The sequence goes on along the minus strand of NC_056745.1, from coordinate 90,115,796 downwards.
AGCATTAAAAGGAGGGAGAATGTTAGAAAAATATGTACTTAGACATATATAAACTGTTAGAAAAATATGTACTTAAACATATACAGAATGCTAGAAAAATATGTACTTAAACATATATAAACTGTTAGAAGAATATGTACTTAAACATATATGTAGTGCAGAGTTTAGAAACAGTATAATATGTAATGCATTTGATTCTATTTAACAATATGGCAGTAGAAATGATTTTGCATGTAACTGTTTGAAACTTACCTGCAGTGTGGTTAACCTCTGACCCTGGCAGTAGCCAGCTCAGCAAGCTTATGTCTTTCAGTAACTATAATCTGCTGGGTCAGAGAGAAATAAATATGTATGCATGTATATCTTTCTTCCTTCCACCGAGAAGGATGGCCTTGTGAACACTATCAGAGATAGTGTACAGCTGCTAACCAGAGAGACAAAGGAACGTATTAAGAAAAGAACCGACCATTGTGCGAACTAATCTAAGAACCTTGAAAGAAGCTACATCTACAGGAAGACATTGTAATGGACCAGGTGCCTCGCAAGGCTGTGTTATTCTCATGGGAAAGTTTTTAAAAACATTACCTAAGCATCTTCTTATGAATGAAGTATTATGGACTATAGTGATGTAAATGCCCTGTGACTGACCACGTCAGTAAGGTGGGCAAAAGCTGATTGCAAATGGTATATAATTGAGGGTATTTCCTGTATAGAGTCAGTCAAAACTCTATACTTGTTTTGTATAGTTTTTTGCCTCCTAATGTACATTAGTAAAGAAACATTGTTTGAACCTGAGCATCCTGTGTTATTGACTGTCATTTTGAAAAGCCTAATGATTTTTACAGTCTGATTTTAACAATTTATTTGACACTAGTTAACTAAGAGGAATGGTTATTTTACAGAGACTGAACTCCTAAAGGAAAGTTGGAAGGAGACGTGTTAGAGCAGCTGGTATTACCAAAGGCTTGCTGAAGGCACGTCTGACCATAGCCCATGATATTCTGTTTTTAGGCTATATGGACACAAAACATAGTAGAGGAAGGCTTATTACGAATTTCTATAAGACAACCATCATAAAAGATATACAAGTGTATTGTAAGACATGCAAGCAGTGTCACGCGTTATTTAAGGCAGAAGGCAAAGATAAAGCTGCTTTAACGCCTTTGCATATTCCTGTGAAACCATTTCAAACAGCAGCTATGGATGCAGTGGGCATTACAGCAACTCATACTACACAGATCAGAGGTATGTTCAGTTGACGGTGAATTATGCTATTAGATACCCTGAGATGGTGGCTTTGTCCTCTTCACAAGAAGAACAGTGGCAGATCAAACCAAGGTGCTCGATTCATATCAGACCTGTTGATCTGTTTGTGAGAACATCATTGGGTAAAGAGTATAAAGAATATGCCCTCCCACTCACACACCAATGAAATGGATGATAGGCTTGCCCTAGAGAACTTCCTGAGACCACATGCAGACCAAATGAAGTGGGAATGTCAGAAATATCTACCACATTTCTACCACAGAAAGGTACCTCAGAGATCCACATTACTTTCAACTTTGAATTGCTGTATGATTACAAGGTGGTGGAGGATGTTGGTGTGCATGGGGAGTTTATGATGGCACTATGTTTACAGTCACCTGTAAATGTATTCAGCCACAAACACTTAACATTAGGTTTGAACTCCTTTGGCATGGGAGAATGACTACATTCCAAGAAGGTGTCTGTTTATTTATTTTTATTTAATTTTGCTTCAGATTAGCAGTGAAGTCCAAATGGATTAAAAAAAAAAAACTCTTTTTAACAGTGGCTTAGGGAGAAAAGTTCCAAAATACAAACATATATACTGTTGTGGAATATGTTTTAAACTTCAGGACCAGAAGTTATGGGATACAAGACCAGACATTATGGGCATGGTGTAAGATCAGCGGTCATGGGAATGGCACAAGAGCACTTGCACAAGCATAAAAGCAGCAACTGGTCTGGCCTGACTAGATAGTGAGGGCCAGAGAGTATTCTGTTGAGCAGAAACTGATAGTACTCATTTGTTTTAATGACAATTAACTGCAGACAGGGTCTATATTCGGACATCGAAACCTAAATATTTCGAACACTCTTACCTCAAAACAGCTTAACCGAAAGCTGCAAATCTGTAACAGCCAGAACAGCATTCTTTTCCCAGGGAAGAAAATCGCTGAGCCATTGTCAGGAATTTGCCATTTCCTCCACTGTAGTGCAATCTTGGAGTTGGCATATTTAAGTAGGGGGGTGTGGGGGACAAAGCCCCCCATTTTATTTTGTCTGTTGGTTTGTTTTCTTTTTTTTTTGTTGGCCGAGTGATTTTTTTCCCTGGGAAAAAAAATTGCTGTTCTGGCCATTCAAGATTTACAGCTTTCAGTTAAGCTGTGTCGAGGTAAGAGTGTTTACTGTTTTTAGGTTTTGATGTCCTAATATAGACCCCTGCAGGCCACATGGGAGGGTCCTGTCACTATTGTAAGAAATGTAAATGTTGTTAACTACATGGCAGAGTTGTCAGGCAGGAGAAAGAAGCACATACTCTACCATGTAACATGATGAAACCCTATAATGATAGAGAGATACTGGTACTTCATATCTCCAGTGGGTCACAGGAGGAAACAACAAGGATCTTATCTCAGACTTTTTAAGTGATGCTTGGGCTGACATATCAGTGGATAAGGTAGCCATATCACAACACCTATGCCCCACCCAGATTCCAGCAATCCTGGCCAAACTACAAGAATTTGGTGGTATATTTAATGGTAAGAAAGGATATACCCACCTGATGGAGATCATGAGGCCATGGTTTCAGCAATTGACCAAACATGCCTATTATAAGGTGCTGAATAAGTTAAATAGATTCTGAGAAATGAGATGCTGGAGGTGTTGGATCTGCTCTAAACTGTGAGTCCCTGGGCTTCACTGATGGCACTATTGCCAAAGAAGCATTGTAGAACCATGTGCTGTGTAGAATATAAGGCAATGAATAGTCACAGACAGAGCAGATGCCTAAGACAGCAGGGTGAAGCTAAGTGTCTAACTACTATTGACATGGAATCAAGTTACTGGCAGGTATCCTTGAAAACTGCAGTGAGGGAGGGGTCACATTTTGTGATCCATTTGGATTCTGTCAGTTCAACAAGATGCCCTTTATAATGAAGAATTCCCCAGCAACCTTCCAGAAATTGTTACACTGCATTCTAACAATGGCTGGGACTATTAGCACATTTACTTAGATGATGTTGTGATCTTCAGCTGGGCCTGGAAAGAAGATGTTTAACATATTAGGAAAATGAAGAAGATTAAAAATGGCTAAGTACAGAGGTAAACAGTGTCAGCTGAAATGGCAGAAATTTCTTATGTGGGTCACAAACTGGATACTGATAAGATTCACCGATGTCTTTCAGCCATGGCCTACTACTGCTACTAAGATGCAGATGAAGGAATTTCTAGGGCAAATGAGGTACTATAAAACATTTGTCCCAAACTGTACTATACTTACTAGTCAATCCTTTTATAGACCTTACCAGGAAAAAGTAGATAAAGCTATCTGGAACCCAGACTGTGAGCAGGTATACCGAATGCACAGAGACAAGCAAGCTGATTGGTATTCATTAAATTGCTCTACATGTAGCGCCCAGCTACAAAACAAAGGTAGGTGGCAGAATATGCTAATGAGACAATAAGTAGGTGAAATGCATGCTAATGAAGTAATTCGACATGGGGAGCAATTCAGGAATATATAAAACTGTGTGCACATGCCACACTCCCTTTTGGCCTCAGTTCCAATACTCCTTGGAATACATCCACAGACACAATATATGTTATGAGTTGCTGCTACTATCATTATACTGTATGTGCAGCAGGCTTTAATATAAGGTGCTGCTGATGTTGCTGCTGCCAGACCTTGGCTTAGAAGGAAATGAGTCTTCAGTTCACACGACACATCATGGTCTTCATTGTATTGAAATATTACATTGTTACAAGATGGATGGGGACACCTTAGAAGAAATATGCAACCTTTGCTACCTTCACGTGAGGCCCAAACAAAATCATGAATAACCCATTCCAGTGGAAACCAAGGTATGTGGCATTATGAAAACTAGCTATAGACACTTTTCAGAGACCCACAGGGGATATATTAGGGGTGTCACAGGCTTCAACCGCAAGTATTAAATCAATTTCTAAATGCGATGCTGCAACGTGTGAGGGATCATATCTAATTGACACTTACCCAATAGGAGTCAGCTACTACAATGCAACATCTCTATGCAATACCTCATTTCCCTTTAGTTCTGCAACACCATAGAATGCACACACACACACACACACACACACACACACACACACACACACACACACACACACACACACACACACACACACACACGCACGCACTACGCACGCACACACACACACACACACACACACACACGCAAGCATGTACCACACACACACACACACACACACACACACACACACACACACACACACACACATACACACACACACACACACACACACACACACACACACACACACACACACACACACACACACACACGCACACGCACACACATTCAAATACCCCCCTCCCTTGTGAACAGAAAAGAAAAATGATATCTCTCTATCAACTGTCAGGTGGTCTATAATGTAAAAGGGATAATCTAAATTGTGTGTACAAGTAAGTATGGCAGTTTTCATGACTCACAGATACAGTGTATCTGTAACTTATATGTAAGGTTTTCTAGGGGTTACTTTGTATGTAAGGTATCTAGGGGTAACTTTCCACAAGGGCATCTGTGGGTGGTACTTGAACCTTGGTTCATGACACTCATGAGAAACCTCACAAACCCACTGAAAAAGTTTACAATAATGCACTTGCTCAAACTAGAAATATTATAGGGCATGTATTTTGCAGAATCAGTCCAGATTCTCATGTCTGCACACATCTGAAGATGCCCTACAGAATGACCCAGCAACCGCAGCCAAAATACTCACAGTTTGTGCCATGCCACAGAATATAATTGTCAGGAAATAGCTGCAACATGCACAACAAGACCATGGACTACAGCTCCCAGCACCACAGGCAGGGCCAGCAGACACTGGAGGGCAGTCTGAGGAAGAACAAGCAGCAGTGGAAGATCCTGGCAGATGTAGACCTGCCCAACATGCTATGGCTCTGACTCAACAACAGAAGACAACATACACACTCTCACTAAGTGAAAACCTAAGTAGCTAAGTACATACAAACAGTAACAGTAGCACATGCAAAATGATTAACCTTTACTTAACCAGGAAATGGTTGTGTTTTATGAACATCAGAAACATTCAAGTCCAGTAGCGAAAACTTGTAGCAGCAGCAGTAGGATTAACCAACATAAGTGATGAACCTGTAAAGAAGAGATAGAAATGATTACCCTCGTATACAAGTTTTACAATATGTAGCTCAACTCTATAGGAGTGCCAGCAGTAAAATAACATGATATTAATCTGCCCAATATTATGCATTGTGCATTAATGTTGTCTAATGGGAGTAGCACAAAATAAATCAATAAAATACTTTTGATTAAAGCAAGCATTAGCTATCCAATCTGTGCATCAGACATAGGCAGCCCTAAGTTACAAAGAAATGTGCAAAGGGCAGGACAGTCATCGTCACTTGCGCAGGGTGGAGATGGTGTTACAGGAGGGCAAGTCTGACATCAAAAAGGTATGTGTATGTGAGTAAGAAATCAGGTTGTCAGCAAATATCCATCATCCAGGTCATTGTGTGTGTGTGTGTGTGTGTGTGTGTGTGTGTGTGTGTGTGTGTGTGTGTGTGTGTGTGTTTGATGTGGTATGGCCAAGAAGAGTTTTAATGTGTGTGTGGGTCTGCAGGGACACAGTCAAAGTATTTGTGATAGCCCCACATCCTGGCATTCTGGACTGGTGTGAGCTGTGGATGGTAGAGGATTCAGTTTATTATCCAGGCAACCATGAAAACTACCTCTTCCAGGAGTTGCACTGCTAGTAATGTCAATGCTGCAACACGTAGCATATTTATGTTTGGTGCAGAAGGCTGTGGGTTCCAATCCCGAAGCAAGTAGATTGATTACTAACACTACAGTGCAATGTAAAGGAGGTGTTTCACTCCTGAGTGTGCCGTCCTTCGGATGATACATTAAACCAAGGGCCTATCTACTTGAGTTGTTGGTAGCTCAGGTGGATATAAAGGATCCCATGACATCTATCAAAAGGAGTAGGGGTTCTTTATTAAACACCATATCATATTTACAATATTTACAATATTTACATATTATACATTATTTAAAATTATTTACATCTTTTAAACTTATAATCTACCCTCGACTTAAACTTTTCAGTACATTCCATTATTTTTATTCATATTCTTTATCTCTCCCTTTTTTTCCACAATCAAAACTGTATTTTCTTCAATATTTCTGAGAATATCCATTTTTCATTAACTATTAGCTGTAATAATCTTTTGCTCCATATAGTCCATATTATATAAAACATCTTTTTATCTGTTCTCTTAGCATTTTTCCTTCTTTATTAACATAATAACTCTATTCTAAAATGCCCATATTTATATCCTTCAGTCTTTTAATACCTTCCACAATCTTATTTTCAAATTATTTTTCCCATAATTCCTTCACTCTTTTATATCTTTAAAATGTTCTGTAGTTTCAAGTGTACCACAATAATTACTTACTCATTCTTCTATTTTTTATAAGGCATTTTAGTGTTTACTGGCAATTTCTTTATCGTTAATCTCCACAAAAAAATCTCTACATTCGAAATAATTTTACACCACACTAATCTCACCTTTATCACCTTTATTTTTTTCTTCTCTAAATATGTCCATGAATATACACAATAATACTTGTTTATTATATTTAAATACCATTCTTTCCTGTTCTTTTTTTATATTAGATTTGTTTATTTTCCATAACAAAATTTGGTCTTGATACTCTATTTCTGCATTCAAGTATCCTTTCCATCTTTTCAATTCGCTCACCTTTTCCCATATTCCCTTATATTTATAATGAATTTATGAAAAATGCTTGCAAAAAAGCAAGAGCTAGACAATCGGCTATTGCACACCCTTATACTAACCTCGGATAGCTAAGGCTGAAGGGGTAAAAATATATATTATAAATATACTATAAAATACACACAATAAGCAAAAGTTAAACATAGCGGTTGTCACTAAACCCTTTATTAACCTCAGATAGTTAAAGCTAAGGGGGAAAGATATGTTATACCAAAAACTGTAACATTAATTACAGTTATGATGACACTGTTTTATATTCTTTGTTGTTTAATTGATACCCTCGGTCCAGTTTTTGTTATAATATAATATATTTCCCCCTTAGCTTTAACTATCTGAGGTCAGTATAGGGTTGAGTGATAGCCGTTTTGATTAATTTTTGCATACTGTATGCATTTTATAGTTATAGTATATTTTTCCCCTTTAGCTCTAGTTATCCAAGGTCAGTACAGGGGTGTACAATAGCTGATTGTTTAACTTTTGTTTTTTTGTTTTTTTTTTATTTATTAAGTGTGTTTGTCTACACATGCATATTTTTGCTATTTAATGAGTACCCTTGGTCCAGTTTTTGGTATAATACATCTTTCCTCCTTAGCTTTAACTATCTGAGGCTAATATAGGGTTGAGTGACAGCCACTATGTTTACCCTTTTCATATTGTGTGCATTTTATAGTATATTTATAATGTATATTTTTACCCCTTCAGCCTTAGCTATACGAGGTTAGTGTAAGGGAGTGCAATAGCCAAATGCCTAGCTCTTGCTTTTTTGTGAGTATTTTTCATTTGATTACGTGTGCTTGTTTACACATGTATATTTTATGTATATATATATATATATATATATATATATATATATATATATATATATATATAAGTATTTATTTTAAATTGTTACATAATGTAGGTGTTATCATGTTTGTGGATATTGATTTGTGTTTATTGTATATGCTGAGTACAAGCAGCATTGTTTTTTTATTTTTTGCATGGGATAGTAAGGGTTAATGGTTCCATAGCCAACGTTACCACAACATTCACACTGATCGGTTAATTCATTTCCACATGGGGTTTTATAAAACGTGTTTAATCTATTGTTTTTTATGCATGTGAGGAAGTTTAATTGAAATTAACAAAAAGAGCTTTATGCACTTTAAAACAACTTGTCCTTACTTGGTTGCCGCTCCAGTGTCCTTTCATTTGTTATAGAAGTTTTTTTCTGTGTTTTTCAACCCCAGAAACCTCAGATCCTCAAACAAATTTATGCTAAAGGTCACCCAATCCCACAACTATCACGAGGACTGTCTTTATTCCAATGAAAGTACCAGACTTTGGAATACTCTCCCTCCTGCAATTACTAAAAATCCATGCCATCATGAATGCAAACTGCTTCTTCTAAACTACCTAGCTAACGATTGGCGCTGCTCCTGTGTTACCCCAGGCTAAATCCTCTTATCCTCATCCCACCCTTTGCTACACTATAAAAGTATTACATGCTACCACTTCCTCTTTTCCCTGATCTCCTATTATCTACATTTTCCTTCGTATTAACCCTCCTTTCTTACAGTACTTGGCACCACTGTTAGGTTACTGTATGAAAAATAGTAACTTGGTTGAAACAAAAATTTCTGGTCTAACAATGCTATTTCTGTCTAACATGCTACTTATATTTACCACATTTTTCACCTAGCCTGTACTTAAATTGTTGTAACAAAAGGTGTGTATTTAATTTCTTACAATTCTGTTAACTGTAATTACTATTTACTAAAAAATACATTGTACTATTTTTTAGAGCTTTTATCCCTGGGCCTCTGCTGAAAATGGGCTCCTAGCCCAGTCAGACTTTCCGGGTTAACAAATATAATAAATAAATATAAATAAATAATACCTTTACCTATGTTTATATACCCCTCTTTTCTTTGAATGTCCATGCAAATTTCCAGATGACCTGAAAATGCTGTAACTTTTAGTATATATAATTTTCCACTTTTCAATATCTTTGCTATTATCTTAACATCAGCATCCTCTTTATTTTTTCTTCTTCTTAGGTCACAGTTAAAGACCCCCACTAATATTATCTCCATGTTCACACTTACATAATCTAGAATTCTTTAGAACATATCTTCTCTTTCTTTTTGTGTAACATAATTCATAAACTGCAGTAATTCTATAAACCTACTTTTCCAGCTCATGTCTCCTACTGTAATCTGTCCAATATTACTATGGTGTAATCCAAAATTCATATTGACTCTCATAATAATATTCCTATACCTGAGCATATTTCTTTTCCCATATTCCAAATAATCTCACCTTCCCAGAATTTTTCTGATTGTAATCACTCCCATTCTGTTAAAATTATTGTATCTTCCAGTATAATAATAATATCAATGTCAGGTGTTATACACCATTCCAATATACTTAGCCTTCTTTTGACATTCTTTATACTATTCACATTTATTGCTAACATTCTCAGCTTTTTCTTTTATTGTTTGCATTTAATTTCCATTCTGTCCTTTACCTTTTTATTTTCTCTAAAACCTACACTCCTGAATTTCCGTTTCCTATCTTTTACCCTTTACTCAATACAGTTCTTTCCCTTAACCACTCCCCAATTAATACCTTCTTCATCACTTGATTCTACCATTTCGCCATCCCCTTCTTGTTTTATCCTTTTATGTTGCATTTTTTCATCTTCTTCTATTGCATTATCTGTCATTATCTGTCCTCCCTGCTCCTTTTCTTGATCTACTTCTGTACTTTGTTCTTGTACTATCTTTTGTTCCTTCCCATACTTTTCACCCCCTTTCTCCTTATCTTCCTTATTTTCCTTGCAATCCATCCATAAATTCCCAGTCTGTGCACATTTCACACATTTCATTTCACAATGTTTAGCTTCCTGCCCCAATTTACCACAAATATAACACTTTCTTTGATCATAATTGTTAATTAAATGATCATTCTTGCTACAAAATAAACGTGTTTTTGGTTTTCCCAATATTTCACATTACCTCTGTTTCCTTCTGCATTTATCATAATTGGAATACGTATTAATTTTTCTTTATCTGTTTTTAACACAGGAGTCCATTCCCACCCCCAGTTCATAAACCTCTGTTTCATAACTGTTTTGAATGTCCATGACATCTTTGCATACAGTCTTTAAATAATGTTTTAATACTACTTTTTTTACTTGAGTTTGAAACTGTACATACATTTTCTTTTCTTTTTTTTTGTCTCTGTATGGAGTACTTGAATAACCTATGAGTTTCTTAGATTGCAGTTTTTCTTTACTTCATAATGTTCTAAGAATTTCTCCATATACTGTCAGGATTCACTTTCTTGCTCACTTTAATTAATCAAGTCATTTAAATAAACATCCTGCAACTCTCCTGATTGAAGGGTTGTAATAATACATCCAGGTTGCAACTTGCTCTCTCCTTTGAACAATTTCTCCTGAAAGAAAAATTTGAAATCTTGTGAAGGGTCAACAACCTTCACATCACTCATCTCATTGTCCTTGCCCTTCTCATTCAATATGGATATCTGCTTTACGCCTTTGTAGGCATTTTCTCCTTCTATTACATCCTTTTGCAAAGGTTTGACTTCCTTCACACTCAACATCATCTACAAACTCTCTTGCTCAACTTCTTTTCCCACACCTCCTCTAGACTTCAGACATTTACCATACTCCTTCCTGCTTCTATGAGCCACCTCCGCACCCAGATCAGAAGCCATAGGTCCCACAAGAAACAGTGTCCCCACTCAAAAATGAGTAGTGGTAGCTCCCTGATGCCCTAACCAAATTTCACTTCGCAGTGTAAATACCACCTTGAGTCTCACCTGAAAAGAGCATACTAGCCTAGTGGGACTAACCCAGCTAACAATGGATAAATAAGTAAAATAAAATAGTTTCATGAGCCTGGCTAGAAGTTGGGGTGCTACCTGAATATGAATGATATCTGCTGGGCAAGCTGTCATCATAATTATGTCCACGACTGCGTGGTCTACCACATGTTGGACTGGATACTTCAATCATTGATGAAGCAGTGGACAGCTCTATGGCCACATGGATGATGTCTCTTCCCCAAAAGATGTTGCATTACAGACACTGTATGATCCATGATCATTCTTCCAGGCCAAGGAGTCATCCAAAGGGTACAGGCAGTCTTGCATGTAAGAATGCACAACATTCAATACTATGACTATCTCTTTCAAAACCCTGGCAAAATGTGCTTTGCCTTCATGTTGGCAATATATTGCATGGTACCTACTGACACACCAAGAACAGCAACTTCAGGGTGATGGTGGAAAGCATGCCTCCTCTACACATCTCTACAGACACCTCTGTGTGGTATTTCATCTTCGTGATGGCTAGTGGGAGACTCTGAGTAACCACATTACCCTGATCAACCATGTCACCTTCAACCTGTCCTATCTCAGATGGCTCCATATCATAAGTATTCATAGGCATACTGGCTGTGACCTAACTTGGGACAGAGGATGTAGAAGTCACAACCTCAGTGTCAGACTAACCCTCTATAACCCAAGACTGTGCCTTTTCTTCACAGATGTCATCATCAGATGTTAGCAATACTCTGACATCAGGTGGTAGAAGCTCCACAGTGCTGGTGGCAGACTCACCAGTGATTATAGCAATAAAACACACCAAAAAGAGAAATAAAAGGATGACTGATGTGACTTAAGTTACATAACTTGAGTTAAGCAATAATAAATGCAAGTGAATTAAGCAAGTGATTAAGACAGACTGCAAGATAAAATTTTATAAATTATTACACGTAAAAACAGGTATACTCATACCATTTGCAGGTGGTCATGGAACCTCATTGCTGGATGTGTCTAGGCAGAAAAAACGGAGATGGAAAGAGGGGATAATAAATATTAAACTGAAGATGCCACATAAAACAAAGACCAACTACTTATAAATCAAAAGATCTTATACATTTACATCTCTAGCATCCTCTCTCTCCCCCTTTATCTCTAACTAGCTCTTTCTCTCACTCCCTCTCTCAATGTATGTATATATATATATATATATATATATATATATATATATATATATATATATATAGGTATTTATATATGATAATGACATACCTGGAGCATCACCAGTAGACACCCTTTGGTCATCCTCCACCACTGCAAATATGTCCAGCCCCACACTCAGAACCCCCAATGAGCTCTCTGGATTCCTTCACAATGCATAGGAACGTGTCCATCAGAGTACGTGGTGGCTCAGAAGCAGGACCACCACCAGTAACCTTCCATTCCCCTGCTAAAGCACTGGCTTTCTTCTTGACCTTAGTGATCATGTCACTGACCCAACATCTGATATGCTTATACTCATGGCCACCCACGGCACTGATATTATCAAACACCTGCTGCCAGATATGGTAATGGATGGCTTGTCAGCTAAGACTTTCTGTGAGAAGCATGATACATGTTGATGGGGGGCCTGCACTATTACCTCATTCTCAGCATCAGTAAATGCAGGTTCACATGGGCCACATTTTGTTTGGGGGGGGGGTTCATTCATGTATGAAGTAAATACAACACAAACAAATATATGTTTCAGAAAAGAAGCAGTCACTGGCAAGAAAACAGATATGAATTTATTCAGGAGACATTAAAATAGATAAATGATCTATATGAATATGTACATGTCATACATAACTTTAAACCCTTCCAACAGACAATGCAATGAGAAACATGACTAAGGATGAAGAAATGTGTAACTCTGGAATACATAGCAGTGAATCAAATGTATGAAATGAAAATGTTACCATATGGGATAACCTTGGAGTGTGTCAGGCATATACAATAGGCTTAACACAGTTTTTGGTCTAAACTTTTACTTTCACATTGCTACTGCTATTATAAAAAATGCTCTTATGTGTTGGCATCCTCAGAGAAATGTTGCTATAAAAGCATGTGATATTATATGAGGATCTTTCCAATAACAACTGCTAAACTTCCTGTACCAATACAAATGGACAAACTGCAGACATCATGCTATTTTATTGGAAAAATAAACACCATAACCGTTTATTTATTAATTGTAAAGAAACATCACAAACCTTCACAAGGTTTTAATGAAACTTTGTTAAAAGTAATGCAATTGTAGCAGTGAAGCAACCGGATCTTAAGGTGGTGAATTCAGGCCTGTCTCCCCTCCTTTGATACAAGTCCCTTAGCCCCAGGTTGTGCTTACTGAATGCAGATTGACCCTTTTGGATACAAGAAATATGTAAATCAGGTGTTTGCCCATTATCATCCAGAAATCATACAATGTGTCCGAAGTACTGGTCAGGTAAACTTACTATCAGACTTCCCGATGTTTCATGTCGATGCCATGGTTTTAAGATTCAGCTCTGGAGACGCTGATGTCTGTGTGAAACTAAGGATCCTTAATGTCCACATTTTCATGGTGTAAGACCAGAGGATAGGGAAATCATCACATAGATACACTTTCTTTTTTGTTGTTTCCTTCTCTCTCTCTCTTTAATTTTATCCTTTGAGCAAGGGTTGACATTTCGTGTTAGTAACTGACAGCAGTCCCAAGCAGTGAATGATGGTTCACTCCCCAAGGCAAAAACCTAGAAATTGAATTTAATATGCTATCAGTAGCACAAACAGGATAGGCACTGATCTGCTTTTGTCAGCACTCTGGACAGTACTGAGTGAAAAAAATACATCTCAGTTATCTTTCTCTGTGTCTCAATGTGTTAATGCCGTAAGTTTGGAGAAACAGAAGAGGTAATGCAGGGTTCAAATTCAGGCTATAGGTAGTTTTACGAAAGGGGCTAGAATAGGAATTGTTACATGCTTTTGAACAATCCTACTCTGTCTATGCTCTTTGTGAATTTATGTTAAGTATAATACTGATCATAAGTAATTGAAATAACAGTTGCACATTTATAATGATTCCTTAGTATTGATTGGCAATAAGACACTTGTTATGTCACTTTCTCTGTGACTCAGCATGTTAATACACTTCGCGTATAAGAGCAACAATAATGCAAGGTTTGATTCCAGTTTTTAATATTTTGATTGTACTAATCACAGTGACAGTCTTATTGTTTGAACCTGAACTATTGTTAGTAGTAATAACACATTTTTCATACATGATGTAAAACATATCACACTTACTAAAGTTTGAATGAATAAAACCAGTAACCCGATGAATCTTTCTGAAGTAATAATCATGGCAGTTATACATTTTCTTCAGATGAAAGATGTAATCCTTAGTTGTATATGGTGTATAAAAAATGAATTTAGGTAATCTGTGTTGCACCTTCTACAAGAAGTGTCATTACATGAAGGTATGATGATGTGAAACAGAAATACAAGTTATTATGTAGCAAACACTGCTAAAAGATTAAATGTGACAGGGTAATGCCATTGGTGCTGGGTTCACTTCTAGGTTATATATACATTGGCTTCTCTTTTATTTTGTTTCTGTTCTGCATTTGCTGTATGATTGACATTGCACATCATTAAGTGTCAGTTGTCACTATCAGTCAGTGACAGTTAATGTTTGAAGGCAAAAACTCAACATTTTAATATGGGCTGATAGTAGTGCAAATGAGACTGGTGTCATTGTACTTCTGTTAGCACTCTGGACAGTACTGAGTGAAGAAATTACATCTCTTAATTACCCTTTTCTGTGCCTCAATGTGTTTGTATAAAAGAAATGCAGGGTTTGAATCTATTACAAATGATTTTAATGAGGTGTCAGAATAAGCAGTGTCACAGATTTTTTTATTAGGAATTTAACATGAAGTACAACTGACAATTACAAAAATTAAATTTGTAACGAAACTCTGTAATGATTGCTGAGTAGGTCAACCCTAATCTGTGTAAAGTATGTTAAGCATAACTGTGATGATAGTTAAAGTACATTAGCATATGTATAATCTGTACAACATTTATTGCAAATATATATATATATATATATATATATATATATATATATATATATATATATATATATATATATATATATGTATATACATATGGATTCCTATCACAAGAACGAAAGTTCACTACTTCGAACTCGTAAAAGGAAGCCTCACTTCTGCGAAAGTTCACTTTAATGAAAGTGAACTTTTGCATACGTGCACTTCACCGAAAACACAGCAGCACAGTGGAGGACATAAAAAACAAGCTATGTCCTCCACTATGGTGCGATAGTCACAAACCTTAGGGATAGAGCACGGGTTAGGGTAAGGGGATAGTTACTAAAGCTATCCCCTTACCCAAACCCATGCCCTAACCCTAAGGTCCGTGAGTACTGCAAGGAAGCTCAGTACAACACCCGTTCATTGTACTGAACTTCGCGTAAGTGCACTTTCGATTAAGTGCACTTTTACTGCAGTGAGCATTCCATGCACTATTTCGAATTAGTAAAAATTCGATCTAGTGTATGAAACCCATATATATATATATATATATATATATATATATATATATATATATATATATATATATATATATATATATATATCTAAATATAGATATATATATATATATATATATATATATATATACACACACACACAGACACACACACACACACACACACACACACACACACACACACACACATATATATATATATATATATATATATATATATATATATATATATATATATATATATATATTACTCAATACATAAAATCATTAGATGCGTAGGACAGTATGTCATGTAAATTATGCATGGCATTTACCCCAACATGTTTTACTCATTCATGAACTCAATGCATATAAACTTGATTCACAGAAATAAATACTGGCTTTTACATGCATCTCCAGTAACCTAACAAATGAAAGTCACACACACACACACACACACACACACACACACACACACACACACACACACACACACACACACACACACACACACACACACACACACACACACACACACACACACACACACACACACACACACACACACACACACACACACACACACACACACACACACACACACACACACACACACACACACACACAGGCTTGTCATAATTAGATCTCCATTCATTTTGAAATTGTTACACCTCAAGTCACAAATTCAAAATGTTAGTTCTCCTGTGGCATTAAGAGTTACTATACAACATTTAACAATTTTGCCTTCTTAGTCATGGTTTCAATTCCTAGGTGGCATTAGTCAAAGTTTGTAGTTTGTATTTCCCACCAACTCATTATATCTGAATTACATTTTACCAACACTGAGTATTACCAGTATAATAGAGATGATGTCATGTCATACCACTATGCCAGATAACTGTATAAATGATTACCATCCACCATAACCAAAAACATGTTTAGGGGTGATAACATTTATATATATATATATATATATATATATATATATATATATATATATGTATATTATATATATATTGAAATGTAATTCCAATATCATTGTCCAAAAGCAATTGAGGACTTCACACTGTAACATTTGTAAATACTGCAAGCATCACTCATGGACAAGTCACACCGCCATATTTCAAATCTGCAGTGTATTTTGAAGGAATCATAACCAATGTTTTTGCCAGGCAAGGCCTTTTGTGTACATTCTGTTTTGAAAATGTATGTGGCAAGGTTATCTGTCATTGCAAACAGGCTGTTACACGATATCTGAACAGACATCCAATTTGCTGCCATATTTCTTGCTGTCCTAAGAAGACATGGCAGACAAAACTGAGAGAGGTGCTCCATTTAGCATTCAAAAGTGCTGTCAAGAGGAGTCCAGGATATTTGTGGCATTCCTCATAAAGTGCTACAGCCATAAACATCTGCAGGAGGACTATACGTGGTCTCAGTATAAGGCTGAGGCTAAGAATTGTTTGGCTAAGGCTTTCGCCAGTACAACTACCATTCTACAACCTGGAGAACAATGCTGTTGCAATAATACTGACACAAAGAGGTGCAAGCAGGACTTACTGAGCCAATAGGAGGCAGAAGTTAGAAGTGCAAGCATCCCCGAGTCGTGCAAGTATAGCGACCCATCACAAGCCAATACAAATCCATGAACTAGCCAGGCAATACACGTATTCATTATGTTTCTCATGTTTTCTGTTTTGTGTTCTGCACAGTTGGTGAACGCATTGCTACTAACAAGGAGGCACATGAGGAATGATTGGTGCACCTCAGAGAGGCAATGCAAAAAGATAATAATGCATCTAAAACTTAGTATTATTTTTCACAGTTTCAGGGCATCGGGCCATATGAGCATAAGAAACACTCAAATGATTACGTATACCTTACCTATATAGTAAGCATACATGCCTGCTCCAATCACTCTTGATCACTGTAATAGGCAATGTGTAAATCAACCTAGCACTGAGAATGATGTATTTTATGACACAGAAATGTCTTCATATCATATCTGGACACAGCAAACGTTACCATAATAATGCATCTATTTGTTTATATTTTGAAATATTAATCTGACATACCACTGATGTTATCCTTTATGTTTTCTCTCCCCTAACCCTGTTATCCTTTATGTTTTCTCTCCCCTAACCCTGTTATCCTTTATGTTTTCTCTCCCCTAACCCTATATCCCTCTTCATTTATTTGTTGATTTTTTTCTGTGTGGAAACATTGCTGCTACAACACAAATGACCATCAGCATAGGAAGCTAGACTGACCACTGGGGATCAGTCTGCCATACTTCCACAGGTGGCTACAATATCATCATAGGCAGCATAGATATCCAGCCCATCTGAGTCTCAACCTGTCAGCATTGCCTCCACTCCTCCTGACTTTCTGCTCCACCTGCATCCGGTAGCTTTGCCTCAGGTGTTAGTGTAATGGTATCCTCCAGGAGTAGTACTTGTGTCACCCATCAGGAGTTAATAAGGCTGGTGGAGGACATTATGTAAAGGAGCCTCAGTGCCTCAGTCAGTAGAGTAGAAAAAGTCCTGCGTCTTATTGCAAAGTTGATGTCCCATCCTGCATTGGCCCAGGAATCTGTGACAGCAGACATTGATGAGGTTCTTAACGTGTGGACTAGATTCTCACTCTGCTCATGCTGGATGTTGATGCACCTCTGATGTCCCCTACTTAGTTCCACTGACATCTCTGTCTGTCTTGTATGTCTGGTATGTCTGCACCTGTTACCAAACATATATTACCCTCTTATTCTTAACCACCTCCCCCAACAGCAGTTTCTCTGCAAAAAAAAAAAATAAAATAAAATAAATAAATAAATGATGGATAACTGTCCCACAAAAAAATGACACCTCTTACATAACTCCCACTTTGCCTATATGTCTGCTTGACACACTTGATTTGGTCCAATAAGCCATACAGCCATTCAGTTGTCACCACGCCCTGATGTGGTGACTATACAAATTCAGTGATATTCTTGATACAAATATGCATTTATCTTGTGAAGAAGAGATAGCTGTGGTAACCCACACCACCACCATTCTGCACATTCCACACTGCAACTTATTACTATGTACTTTCCAAATTCTCTCATATTTTGTAATTTTTTCATTTGTAATCTTGCAACTTCTATCACTGTATTCATATTTTATATTTTGTATTTTTGTATTTTTTGTATTATTCTGGAGCTTTTCTCCCCAGGACTCCATTGCACATGGGCCCCTAGTGACCCAATGGACTATCCTGGCAAATAAACTGCAAATAAATAAATAAATTAAATAAATATTCCTTTATTCTCCCCCCATGTCCTACCCTCTTCTTGTCCCCATCCTCACCACTGGCCAATCAATACCTTTTTCACATGTTTAAGCTAGTCAAAAAAATATAATTACACACAATACACATGGCTCAATATGTACAATAGAAAAAAGCACTTCAGATTTTGACCTCAGCATTTGTGCGACTCTTGGCATTATGCACCAGTGCTGAGTGATGGTAAATGGGAGCTTCATGTCCAATGACAAAAACTTAAGACTTTACCTTCAACCACACTAGTACAGTTACCTGCGCTTAGCCCCACTGTTCTATAGATATATATTCTGAAAGCACTACTGTGGCATAGTTACTTTTACATATTTAATACCTACCTGAATGGATGTTTCAATTGTCATTACTGTGTTGAAGCCTTATGCCTATATCGTTCCTTGCTTTAGTGTTTTTGTTACTGTCCCTTCAATATTTGATTTTACTTTTGTGACATACAAGTTCATATGTGGTATGCTCAGATAATACTCATGTGTGCAGACTGCATTTGCATGCAGTCAGGGGTTTGAATCCAGAAGCATGTCAAACATTATTTTATGTGTTTTCATATTAATGTTGAGCGTGTAATTGCTGGATACATGTTATTAACCTAACTTCATCCTGCTGATATCGTAATCACATTTCTACTCTATCCTACCCTTGCTTCTTCATAATAGAAACACTTTACTGTGCAGAATTCTTATTATGGCAAACTTTATATTAACAGACCACAACTTGGTCAGCAATGGCTGATAAAACTGTTTATATCTCTCCTTTCTTCTTTCTTTCTCCTGTCTTCATTCTTTGTCTTCAGCGTTTGCATGATGCCTGGCTTCAAGCAGCAATTGCAACTCACAGTAAATGGCAGTTCACGTCTTAATGGTAACTGGTGAGTTTTTACTTTGGCCACATTAGTCTGCTGCCCCTCATGCTACTGTGCTTATCGTGACTGCTCATGTATAGACAGGCTGATAACACTATGAGGAGACAGTTACTATCATATGTTGAACCGACTGCAGATTTGAATGTACACTATATGGGATGTTTCAGCTGGAACAACTGTTATGAAGTATGCTGCACACAAACTTCCTTGCTTCATAGTGTTTCCTTAGTCACTTCAAATGTGTCTGTTTTTGCACCCAGCATTGGCTTTCCTTAGTGGTGTGATCAGCTGTTAATCATGTCTTTAGACTGTTGATGCCAGATTGGCAGGTGTTTGAATCCAGAATCAGGTGTAAAAACACTGATCATTGTAATTTCTCATTCATTTTTGATCTGAGGATTCATGCTTATTGTATGTGATTCCACCAGTATTAACATACTTAGTGCCTTATGTGGTTCATGAGCACCCAGAAATGTTCATACCTTTCCAGCAATAAGTGCAAGACATTTGGTATAATCAAGGATTTATGGGGTAACAATCACATTACACTAGGGACATCTTAAAAGTATTGCTGATGTACATTAAAAAGTGATAGGATGAATTATTTTGCATTGCCATCTACTTTCTGAAGTTTTGCAGTTATAACACCTACATGTATGTTATCATATAGTGACTGTAGTAATCAGTGATTTCATACAAACACGTAATTCCATAAGGAGTGCAACATGCCTTAAATTCATGGGCAGTCACCAGATATGAAGACAGCCTAAGTATGCATGTGTGTTATTCTTATAATGAGTAGTTTACAGCAATTATTGTGACAAATGCATAAACCACGATACAGAAAACATTAACATAAGACACATCTGTTCTGAATTGGATCAGAACTGTTTATATGTTTGTACTCCTTAATTGTACAAAGGTTGCCATGGAGTACCACAGACCACTATTAATTCCCATCATAATTCAAAACCTCAGAACATAATTATGCATGTGCTGATAAATTTGCCATCAGTCACATAAATGAGCTTGTCAGCTGCGCACTTCAGGAATTGATTTTGACAAAAAGAAAGTAACGTCAGTGGCTTGAATTACTTATGTATATCGTAATGGACTGTTGCGCTGAAGATATGTTGAATTCATTGTGATGGTGTCTAGACACTAAATAATATAAATGTGTCTCTGTACTCCAAACATTAGACTTGCAAATGATGCATAAACAAGCGAGGCCTTAGCAGTAGAATTACCACCTGTCCCAATTTGCGAGGGACAGTCCCTCTTTGGGCAGTTGTGTCCTGCAAAATAATTGTAAAAATGGCGAATGTCCTGAGATTTTAGGGCAAAATTATTTCCTATATTTTATGTAATAGCCGCATAAAACAGTTATTCTGTGTCTGAAACACCTAAATGTTATACAAAAACAGAGTAAGCAACTAAAATGCTACAAGGGTAAGCTTTTATTTAGGCAAAAAAGTGAAGTTCAGTCTTTTCTACTGGCCGTGGGTATGTTTCGGTCTGCAAAATCTGACATTTGTACCAAAAATGTCCCACTTTGGGCATTTGAAAAGGTGGCAACCCTACTTAGCAGGCATACTTGCTGAGTAATATTAAGTTATGTACTTTATATGTTTGACCTGCATGATTTTAATTTACATTGCACATTGCCCAAGTATGAGGAAATATCGAAACTGAACCCGCCAAATGATTATTATTTGCATACAATCATCCAGAGTTGAACAGTCAGGAATGCTTGGTTGTCAATCCACCGTTTCAAAAGTGCAATTATCATCAATACACCATACCGCAATATCCACGAAAGAAAAGCTATATAGTTTATCTGAGCAATATGTTACTATTTGTGATCAACACATTGCGTTTTTCCTGTTTGTCAAGATATGTTCCTTTTTACCTAAATCTGTGATGAACACTATCTTCTTTGCAGCACATTGATGTGGTGACCTTTATAAATGTTCAGTGTCTCAGACTGAAAGTGAGACTTCTTCTGTGGTCCTTGCAGTTGAAACACTGCACTCTAGGTTATTTACTTAGGTAGGAGGTTTGAATACTGCAGTGAATGAGTAGCATGAGTGTGTGCATGTGTGTGTCTATAGTGCGCTGTAGAAGTGGTTTCACCCCCAAGTCTGGTGTGGGCACTTCCGGTCCAGTGAAACATTTGCACCGGAAAAGTGCTTCCCTATCAAACCTCACACAATCACCAGGCGTTCCAGTAAATAGCATAAAGAAGCAAAAAAACTGGAACCTCGAAGTAAATAAAACAGTAGGTGATTTAATCAATGCAGTCAGCAAAAACAATTATTGCTCCATGCAGTAAAACAATGCGTTTTCATCCGAGCACCTCCCAGACTTCTTCAGATAAAAAACAGATGTAATTAAAATGCATTATATAGCTTGTAAATCAATTAACCAATTTAAGTGTTAATACATTATAATAATCATAAAAGGTCTTTTATATACAATAAAAGTATATAAATAGCATATGTAAATCCCCCTAATGTACATATAAAAATAACTGTTTGCAAATACAATAATACACTTTTGAAACACATAATAATAAAAACTGTCATAGCTCTTTAGAGCTTGGTAGACCTTAATTTCAATAGTGGAGCCAGAGAAATATGGTCATTAAGACCAGGGAACCTGTTAGCTTCCAAGGTAACCTGCCAAAAGGTTTCCCTATACTCAAGCTTAGTTTCCCAGGCTCCCTGTCAACACTTCC
Organism: Protopterus annectens; assembly: GCF_019279795.1. Classification (NCBI taxonomy): domain Eukaryota; kingdom Metazoa; phylum Chordata; order Ceratodontiformes; family Protopteridae; genus Protopterus; species Protopterus annectens. The sequence continues at coordinate 90,093,380 of NC_056745.1, read as the reverse complement.
CTCTCAACTTACTCCAGTTTTAGCCACTATTCTGCAACTCACTGATCTCATCATCCTTTCAAATTTGCTCCGCCTCACTCTGGAATCAGACTTCTCCTGCAGCGCTTGTCGTTGATACTGTCTCTTCGTGATTTTGTAACTTTTAGGTAGGTGGCTTAAATCGAACAGTGTGGAACTAGTAGGAGTGTGCGTTAGGAAGCTGTGGTAAATCTAATGTGTACACTTCCACTCAGGAAGAGGACTCCATCAAATTCTTCTCCTTTTAACTCATGCAGTTGTTACTTTACACACTGATGATGTCATCCTTTCAACTATGCTCGATTTCATACTTACGTTAAGATGACTCCTGTGGCAATTGCAGTTGATACTGTGAACTCTAGGTGGTGTAATTAGATAAATAGGTGAGTTAAATTCATCAGAGACTGACTACTATAAGTATGTGTATTTCTCTAGTTCTATATAGGAATGGTTTCACCCACCAATCTGATTGTGTAAATTTAAATTAGGAGTGGGCTCTCCCCAGTATTTCATTCCCTTTTAGCACATTCATCACCCGTGCAAAACAATGGTGATGTCATCTTTTCAAATGTGCACTTTCAGTTGTAATCAAGTTTCTCATATGGCAAGTGTGATTCATGCAATATCTTCTAGCTTGTGATCTTTCTTAGGTAGTCAGTTCAAATCCAGACATTAATCTATACACTCATTTGCGTCAGAGAGTGTGGGTGGGAATGCACATATAGGTAGGAATGGTGTTACCCACAGATCAAATGTATAGACAGAGAAGGGTTCTTTTACTACTTTCTGTCCATTATAGCATGGACACTGCTTTGTTAAACACTAATGAGCCCTTTTGCTGAAATATGATTTATATCAACCCAGTAGTAAGTCTTCTCTTGTGGCATCAGGAAAGAATACAATGTTGGCTAGCTTCTGGACTTAGTAAGGCATGTTTTTTAATCTGGCAGTCTCTAAGTACTCTGTATCTGTGTGCTTCTACAGTCACAGGGATAAATGGATTATGTAACATTTAGTTGGGCACCATCATACAAGATTTTTAGTCAAAGAGACAGATTACACTGCACTCTGCCTCACAGTTGCAGTAAGAATTCTTTTGTGGTGCATGCAGTTGATACAATATCCTGTACCTTGTGTTGTAAGATGTAGGAGTTTGAAAAGGTCTATATTATGATATAGCACGTTCAGAAGAGCGAACAACACATAATCGACCCCATGTAAGTGAAAGCTTACAACATCAAAACCTCAGAACAGCGATTTTTTTCCAACGGAAAAAAAATCGCCGTTCCGAAATAAAAAAATTAAAAAAAAAAACACCCCTCCCCCCACTTAAATATACCAACTCTGAGATCACACTATAGTGCTGAAAACAGCAAAGTAGCTAAAGCGGTCAAGCAAATTCTTTCCCAGGGAAAGAATTTGCAAAAAAGCCACTTTGCTATTTTGCCTTTTCATGCTTTTCAGTTCAACAAAGACGCATTCAACAACCTGCGTCTGCGACAGCGTAATAGGGAGCTGTTTGAAACCCACAGTGAGTGAGTAGTAGTAGTGTGTGAAACTACTGCTATGGATGAATGATGTCTGCCAGAGTTATAATGTGTAGAATTACTTCGTGAGATGGCACTTTTATTAGCTGTAGCCCAAGCTGATTTGCACCATAATGATGATGTCATACCTTCAAATGTATTCTGTCTCACAGCAGATTGAGGACTTACATAGGCAGCTGCTTAACTCCAGCAAAAGAGAACATAATGTGAGTATAATGACATGAGGCAGTGACACATACAACATTGCATTATTTATATTCCTTTTAGTTGTAACAAAGGCCTTTCAACACACTGAAGATTTTATGCCAGTCAAATAGGTGTCCTGTGATACCTGTGTTTAGAGTTCTCCTGAGGTGTATGCAATTAATACTGACTTCTATAGTATCTGTACCCAGACAGGCATTGATTCAAATATGGACTGTTTATGTCCAAAACAATATTGATGGACAAGAATAGTTTACCCAACAAACAGTGATATGGCTAAATCCACATCTTTGTGAACAGTAACATTGCTAGATCCCTTTGATCCCACAAAATAATTTGTATTGGGTAAGTGACCATCAAAACCCTTTCTTAATTCATACTTTGAAGTGTGCTTTGTGATACTGGTTCAGTATTGTCTCCTGTAGCCGACATGATTAATGTACTGTAGAGTGTGCAGCATGATAAGCAGGGGTTTGAATCCAATGAGGTATGTCTGTCAGACAACTGTAACACACAGGAGTTACTTAGCAAAAGGCTTGAGATAGGGCACAGTAAGGGGACCACCTTTTTAGGTCTCAGAATCCATGTTAGGTTAGCCATAACCATTCCAATAGGGTACTGATGTAGCCTTCAAATGTGTTCTTCATGACACAGCTAATATATTTCTTTTTGTGGTGAAAATGGTTGATAAATTTTTCTCTGAAGTCTGATCTCAGGCATGTGCTTGAATCTGGCAAGATGTAATTGCTGTGTATTTCAGAAAATGCTCACAGGCATTATCTGTTTCCCCCAAACAACTTAATGCAGACATTTATCTTTACATTTTATTATTTTGTTCAGCATAAGGGCTTTAAAGGAAATAATGGTATATTCATCATTTATTGAAGTGTGCTATTCTGTAAAATTGTCACAAAGTATTTTTTGGCCTGTGTTATGATACTATCTTGCGGTTTTGTGTTGGGTAGTAGATGATATTGTAGTCATCATTGTACCTCCTTATGAGCATGCCTGGTATAATGATGTAGTAGGTGTATGGCATTTAGCACAAAGAACATTAAGTACTCAATGCTGTGATATAGTTGTTATTTGTTCTTCTTTGTTAAAAAGAAATATAATTAGCCTCTGGAATATTGGCTTTGCCAATGTTCACACAATGGAGTTGTTGACTTGTATGAGGCGGATAAAAACATTTGTCACAGGCCAGTGTTAAGTAGGTGTATGTGTAATGCAAATATTCAACAGGTCACTTACTAATCCACATTAATGCTTTACCTGGTTGTGATTTATGTTACTGTATTGTCATACAGGTATTATTAATGTACCGAACTAAGCTCACTTCAGGGCTAAATGTCAGGTACAACATGATGCTGTACTGCATTCATGTGTACTTTGATAGACATTTGTATTTCAACATGTATTGCGCTGTAGTTGCAGTAGTAAGGTCACATCTTATAGGACTGGTTAGAGTCCCACCAATGCATCATAATTAATTCTAACCTGACAATTCATACAGTCCTCCTGTAGCTGTTGTCATAAAATAATGATGCCACATAAGCTTGTTTGGCCTAATGTTTTTTCTGAGCTACCTATTCATTTGTGTTATACTCATATAAACTTCCTATGCTTAGTGATATACTGACAATCCTACATACATAATCCGTTGTCAAGCAGTGAGTACTCACAAGCTTTACCTTGATTTATGTGCATGTTAGTATAGGTCACATGACCATACCCCTCATTTTGCAAATGCATACTTCTCACATCTGCTGTAGTTACACAGTTGTAAGTATGGACAACAAAACAGTATTCTGTTGATATGCTCATTAATGTGACAGTTCTGTATATGTGGCATTTCTTTCTGGACTGCAGTACATACATACATGCATACATACATACATACATACACACATACACAGCATGTACGAACAGTCGTACTTTCTATCATTAACAATATGCAGGCTTCTGCCACAAATTCTTTTTTTACTGGATTAATACTATGATTAACATGATTACACAGGTGTCTATGATTCCTCTCAGTAATTCTCCATTGTTACAGGTGTGTACATCGTCATTACAACATTACTGTTTCCTTCATGCACATAAGGCAATGAAAGGGTTACAGTTCTTTACCCTGCATTTATGCATATTCTAATATCAATCATGTGGATATAAATTATTTCCTTTGATTATTCACACAGTGGACATCACAATGGCAGAGTAAGTCCATACATCTGCAACACGGGTGTAGCTAAGCATTCTCATTGTACTCCTGCGAGTACAAATTTTAGGAGCATGTCTCAGAAAATGTATAATGGAAACAGTACATTAATTTTTAATACCTGCCTAAACTATTGTACAATATACATTCCTATACAACACATGCTTTGCTTTACTAAGACAAGTTTAACTGTAAAATAACCTTATATTTACAAGTGTGAGCATTGATAATAAAAAGTTCCTTTCTGAAGGGCAAAAGACAACAGTTTGAAAGCTAATTACACTTGTTTTACATGATAGATGGTTGGTAGAGCCAGTAGCATAATTGTTTGCTACAACATATAACTTTCTGAACACACAGCTAATGTGCACTGCTGCAGTATAAGTAATATTCCCTAATGTATCTCCCGACCTTGACAACTGTGATATCAGCTCTGCAATTTATATTTATTTTGCACGTGGTTGTGTCTCATGTTTTGTCAACATTTGCGACTGGATTAGTTATATAAGTTATCACGACTGTTTAATTAATAGTGATTGTACATTAATCTACATACATATATATATATATATATATATATATATATATAGATATATCTACATGTTTCTTGTTAAGCTCACCCTGCTTCTGTACTTGAAGTTGCCCTTGCCCTCTTAATCAGGTTCAGTGTATATAAAACCTGTTTATATTGTGTGCTTCAGCCTTTGCTGCAAGCAGGTGTTCTGGCCTGAACAGGTGCTGCTGCACATGTAGTCCTGCTTAGTGGCTCGCATATTTGATAAGCACTGCTGCTCATCATGCTAACATGAATGAAATGTGTACACCTAGTGTGACATGTCGTGTTATGACTCCTTATTGAATGCTTCCATACTAATTTAATTATTTATTTATTTTTAGATTGAATTTGATAACTGGTGTACAGCACTAATCCCATTTGACCCATTTCAGTCTCACCTCAGGGAAAACACAATAGACACATAACTTTATATACACAGTAAATGACAGAATGCAATACATAAATATATTACATACAATGTGAATATCATAGCTGGCTTGACGGTATAAAGACAACAGATAAATGACATTATGTGCCAGGTGAGTGAAAAAATACAATATATACATGGATTATATACAGAGTGACATCAGAGATGTCATGCTGAAAGAATCACAATCAAGTTAGAGGAAGGTGTAGAGACAGAAGAAGACAATGAAGAGACTAAGTTATATGAACGGAGAGATATTCATTGCATTTTCCAGGACTCTTTAAATGTGCTTTTATTTGTGAATGGAAAATGGGATAAGAGGAATGTTTTCTAAGAAAAGAAGGAAGATAGTCCCGCAGTTTGGGAGCAAGGGGAGAAAAAGCATGGTCTCTGCAGCGAAGCTTAGTTTGGGGGGGGGACTTGAGTGGTTAAGATGTCTAAGGTTATATGTTGCTGCATCTCTGAATAGTCTGGGTACTAGAGGGAAGGTGTAATTCCTGATAAGCTTAAATAGTTGAGAAGCAAGAAGAGAGTCAGCATGTCATTTTACGGTAGCCAGTTAGCTTTTTCAATAGATACGCAGTGGTGTTCATTTCTACAGGAAGAGAGGGATGAATCTGCAAACGGCAGATGAAATGGACTAAACGGTGGATACATTTCTTTCAGAAGCTGCAGCAATTAGTGGGAGACAACAGTCTAGATGAGATAATAAGACACCTTTACCTATGGCATTTCTACAGGGCCTGGATAGAAAAAGGGAAATTCTATTACCCAGTATAGGAGAGAGGTGATATTTTTGTATGTAATCCAAGTAGATTTGGAAATTTAGGAAAGGGCTCAACTAAACTCCTACATATTTGAATGAGGTGATATTTTCAACAGTGTTATGAAGATGATCAAGGATTTTCAGAGACCTAGAGAGAGAAGTGAGCTTTGGCTTATTGCCAAAAAAGCATTGTTTTTCTTTTAGAGGAGTTTGGTAATAATTGTTTATCACTAACTCACTGAATAAGGATATGAAAATCAGCCTAAAGTATGAGTTCAAGAGAAGAGACAGAATGGTTAGAGCAGAATAGGACAAAATAATCAGCATAAAACAGGAAAGGAAGATTGTGCACTTCTTCACAGCAGTTTCCCATTCATATTCTGTGAGAATGGAAAAAGAGTGAAAAACAGAAAACACCAAGATTAATACTTCCCATAGGTTAATATTCAGTAATGTCCTACAGTCTTTTCTGTCCAGCAGTCATCTTGCTAGCCAGTACCTTCTCCCCCTGTTGATGGCAGGCTGTCTTTATGATTGATTGGAGATGATCATTTTGAGTTTTTGTGTGATTAATTGGGGTTTACATCAAAATTACTTTGTGGACTTCCTAATAATGAAGCACTAGTAAGGGTGCACTCTCACGTACTGCGCTCACCAGATAAGCTATAGTGACTTGTATTTTTGAGGATCCTAGTTTAAATAAATGACAGCTGAGGCTGTTACTGGCCATAATAGCAAGATCTTTCCACACCTATCAAAGAATTTAAGAAGTAGCTCATTTAGAGCTTTGTAAGCAGAAAATATAAAAGAATCAGTTCTTAAATCAGTGGCCACATTGCATTACACTTCCTGAAACTGCTAAACCATTTCTTCACACACTCCCTCTCTCTTTACACACACACACACACACACACACATATATTTATATATATATATATATATATATATATATATATAGTTTCACTTCATGATCTTGAATTACTGAAATCCTGAATTTCAGAAACCGGAGACTATAAAGTCGAACCACTCACAATACCGAAACCCACAATCCCTAATCACACAATCATGAACATACATACACCATACACCACATAACACAGACACCATTCCACCCACAGCACATAAACCACACAACCCTGCACTACATATAAGCAGAGGGGCAATCCCCCCTACACCCCCACACCCCCCTTCTTATATATACCAACTCTGAGATCGCACATACCATAAAAAAAAAAAAACTCACACAGCAGCATCCTCCACTCACTCGCACACAAATACACATTACACACACACACAAACTCCAACAAATCCAACACTCACACTTACACCTCCCTACCCTTACCCACACATACAATGCACAAAAACACACACAAACACTCACTCACCTGCAATTTCAGGTACCATAATACTACACGCAACATACCAGAAATGCATAAGCGCGGATTCGAGATGTTCAAATTCGCGCTTATGCACTTTCGGCATTCTGGTTTTCAGCTTCATGGTCTCGGGTTACTGAAATTCGAGATTTCAGTAATTCAAATATATATATATATATATATATATATATATATATATATATATTTATTCAATATATGGCTTACAGTCACTATGTCAATTGCACAAAACTGCTTTTGGCCAAACTGAAATTATGAATGCCACAATGTTTAACCTTACAATAGTGAGCATTTGCTGTTGTAAGATTCGACATTGTGGTGCAGACCGCACTATAGTGGGGATCAGGAACTGTACCCTTTCCCTTACTGTAGTGCGATCTCATAGTTTGTATATTTAAGTAGGGGGTGGGGTGGGCATAGCCCCCCACATGGGCAGTGCAGGGGGGGCTTGCCCCCCTGCAAATGTGTTTGTTAATGTAGAGTGGAAGTGCAGCATTTCAGTAAAGTCGACATTTTTTATGTTCGGTGTTGAGATTTCCAAACATGTGATTCGGACATCTTCACATTCGAATGGAGTAGATTCGAGTATATGATAGTAAACCATAATATATTTATGGATCCCTATCAGATTATTGAACATAGAGAAATTTGAAATTCAGATGGCCGAGACCATATGATCAAATTTTCAGAAGTTCAAACGTTTTCAGTGGAGATCACCATACAGTGTGGATTGGGAAATTTACCCTTTTCCTCACTGTAGTGCAGTCTTGGTATATGTAATTAGCATGGGGTGTGGGGGGGTGCAGGGGGGATTGCCCCCCGCAAAAATATTTAAAAAAAGAAAGTTTTTTTTTTTTTTTTTTTTTTAATGTTCAAACTTCTTAAAATTGAATCATATGGTCTCAGCCATATGAATTTCGAATTTCTGGATGTTCGATAATCCGATAGGGATCCCGATACAGATATATATATATATATATATATATATATATATATATATATATGTGTGTGTATATATTTGTGTATATTGCAGCACAATGATTCCTTGGTTAAGCTGTGTCTCAAGGCAACAAATTTCAGTCCCGTTCTCTTTTCACTGTCTTTATGAAGTTTGTGTGTTCCCCCTGTGTCTTCTTCTCCAGGAAATCCTATTACATTACACACCCCCCCCCCCAAAAAAAAATGTTAACTGATTGCATCCCTTATATGTCTTCTATGCCCATATGTATTGTACTTACACTTTCCCTTGTGGTCCAGATTATGACTGAAGAAGGGTAACTTACCTGGTTTTGCGTATACATATATGCACACACATTCATGGTCCTAAGCCATAGGCATGTGATCTAGAATCAGCATGCAAGAATCCAGAGTAGCCAGAATGAGAAAGATGCTTTGGGCTTCAAACAGAAACCAGCAAAATTATTTGTTTACACTTTTATTACTTCCCTGCAAGAAAACCCCAAAAGTGCCCTGTAGTCAGCAATTCCAAAACACTTCAGTTTTCGTAGGCCTTGAGAGAGAATGGTCAAAACCATTACCAAAATACAAGTCAGCCTTACTTTTCAGAGTTTCATAGTCTCATTGCTTGCAAAAGTTCCAGCGAGCGTCAGGATGACATAGACTCTAAGCAAACAGCAGTTCTTCCTTGAGTATTTTATGTACTTATAATGAAAGAAAAATCCGGATGACTTCAGTAAGATGTAGGCTTTTGGCAAGCAGCAGTTTACCTAACAGCTCAGCAGTATATCGTTAACAAAGATTTGTCACAGCAGATCAAAAGTTCATTTTCTTTCAGATAACATTACCGAGAAAACATTCTTTTCTGTTTTTATAATCTCCTTCACAGCCTAGTCCAGTGATGGTGAACCTATGACACGTGTCAAAGATGACACACCGTGACATTTTGGGTGACACACCAGCATTCAGAACACCCGATTTATCAAAGAAAATGAATGAACACAAATACAAGAAATGTGTGATACTGCACTTATCTATTAAAACTCAGCAACAAAAAATTCATTAATTGGTGTTAATCAAATCAAATGCAATGTGTTCCATATTTTTTTCTGTTCAATTCAAAATTACTATTAAAAGTAGGGTAATTTTTTGGTGCATTGTTTTAAGCCCAATTATCAGTGCACATATTGCTTTCTCTACTATGTCACTGATTTTTCTTTTAATTTTATAATACAAAGCAGCACACATGATTGGAATGTATTATTTTAAATAAATTAATATGTAAAGACTTGTTTCTCTTTTTGTTTGGGGGTGATATGCCAGCCGAGTCGAGATAGGCACTTTCCAAATTTTTGACACGCCAAGCCCAAAAGGTTCACCATCACTGGCTTAGTCCCAGTCTGAGTAGCTAGCTCATGTTGCACTCATGTTTAAAGGTAAGACATCTCTATGACTATTTTTGATTTATTAGTTTATGGTACACATATAGTTTTCTAATCCCGTCCTCTTACTTTATCCCAGTGCTAAATTTGTTGTTCTTGAACATGTAACAATTGGACTTTAGGGCCAAGAAGAAAAAAACATGTGTTGCATTATTTTTTTATCTAGGAAGTAATTAACTTTTTGTCTCGGTTGTGGGAGGAACTAATATTTTTTATTGAAGATAAAGAAAACAGGAAAGGTTTAATTCTGAGCACTGCCAGGTAAAACTGCTCGGTGCTCATCTCAAATGCTGCACTACATACAGCATTAACCCCCTTTTCAGTTTAACTTTAGATCTTGGATCCATTTCCTAGTATTGTTGTACAAGGAGTGGAGAAGTGAGTTGTAAAATTGCTACCTCTGCATCTAAATTCTGTGTACCTCTCTCCTTGTACTCAGAATCCTCAGACAATGCCTACTTCTTTTTTATGCACACTGACAATTTATTTTAATTGAAGCAAATGGGTTCAAGTGTGAAAGATACACATATTTACTTATCTAAAGGCAATATTCTCAATACTCAGTGTAGCCAGTGAATTCATCTGTACCTCCAGCAGGATTTATGTCAAGGTACTTACCTCTTTACCCCACAAGCTCTCTTGTTCATTGCTCAGTTGGAAGTGTATCTTGAAATATCTTAACACACGCAAGGAAACCATGTAATAATTCAACAACTAAATCCATCCACTTGATAGAACACAGAGGAAAATGCATTGAAAATTGTGAATCATTGATTAGATGTCTCATTACCATCCATTGGGGATAATGAAAGAGTCATAATATCATGCATCCCTGAAACTAAAATCAGGGATGTTTCTAGGCCAATTAAGTATAGCCATTTCTCTATAATGATTTTGACTTTCCAAGTATCTATGCTGGAATTAAAAATCTTGGACACTCCTCTGTCACAGTGATAGTGTCATATAGCTGACCTTGTGAATGCTGTTTTTATGGTTGGCAAATCCTTTGTTGTTAGTGGGATCCTCCATTAACCAAATATGGCCTCTAAATGTGTGTAACAAACAAAAGAATGATTGGCTTCAACTATAGACTTAGACCTTGATGTCAACCCAGGAGGAATTAGTACCTCTCTGCTTGGAAAGAAATATGTGGGGCCCAGATGAACTTTGAAAAGGATGGGCTATTTCATTACTCAGAAGTGAGGTTACAGAATAGGCTATTTTCTTTCCTCAGAGTCTTTTTGTCAAGGTCAAATTAATGGATGTTCCATGCTAACATCTTTCTGTGCTTTCCTTAATTTCCTACGACAGCAAAGTGTCTTAGGAATTTGACACTTTTGCAACTTATGTGTTCTATTCTTATTATCCAGCCATTATTTTTATTACTGTAGACCACTGCTGTTATAACTTCTCATGGCATAGAAACTTCTTCTGACAAAACACTTTTGTTGTCATTCTTATAGGAAAACAGTGTGTATAATTTGCAGGGTGTTTGTAGAACCTGACTAATTTACCCTTATTTTGCTTTGGCAGGAACAAAGATATAAATAACTTCTGCAATCCCTCAAAGAAAGGGAAACTTGCCTTTGAAGTGGCAGCATAATTGCCCCCCCCCCCCTGAGATGACGTTAACAGTCCTGAATGACTGTTTCTACCAGCAGTTGCTTAGAGTAAGGAAAATAAATGTTATAGTGACTTACTTCCATATAATGTATTGGCTTTAATGGTGGTTAGATCCACTACCCTCTACCCCTGGATGCTGCAACTTACACCAAGGTCAAAGTTAAGATACCTTACAAAGATCTTACTTAGTCACTCACTAACTGACTAGCAACTAAGCAGATTACTGCTACTACTACTCAAACATTTTACTCAACATACTAAAAGGTCTTTTACAGGAATATAGTAAATAAAATCTCAGGAAAAATAGTGTAAGCTAGCTTTGGGGTAAAAATACAAAAATAAAACAGACAAACTTCACTTCAGAACTTCTTTATAGACTCTGGCACTGCAGGCCCATCCTCTTACTATATTTACATTCAGGAACCACACATTCATTCCTTTTGGACAGTTTAAGCACTGGGACAGGATAACTCCACTTTGCTCCACTACCCTACCACAATCCCCACCCCCCTGCATCATTTCCTTTACACCCTCAAGCCACATTCTACCTAAGTCAACCAATTGTTAATATTTTAATATTCTCAAAAGCTATCATGTCAGCTTCTGCATGATTAAGATAACAGCATGAACTAGTTGGGTTAACAAAGCTACTGTGTTCCACTAACCCCCTTCACTTCCATGAATATACTTTTTTGTTTCACAAATTATCTTCCCATTGCTTAGATTAAAATCAGTTTGCGGCAGAAATAAAGTATGATAAATATTCAAGATTTAACCATGTGCACCAGACTTTGTAATGATAAAAAGTGTTTCTTATAGTTCTAAGACAGAGGGTGTGTGAAGGTAATCAGGAATACATTGAGTTTTACTGTACTGTAGAAATGGACACTAGATAGGCACACTTCTTTCTAAACTGTAAGATTCGCTTTGCATGAAGTCACCATTCAAGAGGAACTCAAACATAACCTGCTAATAATCTTTTCCTCACAGGTATAAGATGGGAAATCCCTTGTCAGACATATTTTATTTTGAATATTTGAATTATCTATGACACTCAAACTTTTCACACATTTGCAGGTAATAGCTCTGAAATATCATGTTTCTAGCAGATTATATACTCTGGAAAATCAAGTTGTAAAATCCAAGCCACTCATAACAGTAGGTACTATAAAAATATGCAAACAGCAATGTTCTTAAGAAAATTGTCTTCTTTCTAAGGATACTAAGCAATGTTTTTACATCAGAAATATATTATTATTCAAACAAATCAGGTTTATATTTTGTGTAAATGTTCACAAACATTTTTTGCTCAGCGAGCTTTCACTATTCATTCATATGATAGCAAAATCTTCTAAGTACTTGTTTACTGAAATATTCACACATTACAGGGCAAGTATTTTTTTTCATTTTTTTTTATTTCATTTTAAAATGTGGTACATTTAAATGAACAGAGCAATGAATCTTTTGAACAATGAAATTCAATACAAAACAATTATATACACAGTCCATAACAAAGGTTGCTATCAGAGAAATCACATTAATACTTTTCTAGTAAATCTTTAAGCTTTTGCCAAGATAATTACTTATGTGTAACACTTGTAGTTGTATTATGCAAGGCTTGCATCTCTTTATTACATACTTGATTTCCAAGACATATGAAATCTAATAAAGAGAGATAGTTATTGTTTTTCCAATTTAAAATAATGACTTTTCTGACAATATGCAGGGCTGACCATAATAGGGGCACTTGCATCTTAGGAACTGAACCTGGAATTGGAACACTGAATAATAAGGAGTTCAATATTTTGCAACTGTCTGACCACAAGGCCTTAACAGAACTTTTAAACTTATTCCAAAATAATTCAATTTGCTGGCATTTTAGAACCATGTGTTCCCAAACTACTTCAAAATTTTCATTACATCTCCAACACATCAAGTTTTCTGTATTATAAAAGAGGGATATTTTGCTTGGTATTAAAAAAGTCTATGTAAAAACCTTCAAGTAAATATTTTATAATAAATATATGATTTAGAATTGTATGCAGATTTCAAATCAAGCTTTTTATTATTCTCAGAAAAAGGTTCTGTATTTATTTTTGTTGAATAATCCCAATGGGAATCATCTAAACTCAAAAAGTCAATTCTTAACAATAAGTATGCCTTATTTTTTATAACTGATAGTATTAATCTGAAAACTGAATTCAAGAATTTTAGGAAAAGGCTTAGTATACTAATGGTATTTGCAAGCTATGTACAAACTCTCTCAAGCTTTGAAAGGTTAACCAGTTTGTGTTACTTATGTTATATTTAGCTAAAAGATTTTCTGCAGAACTTACCTCACCTTATTTCCTTCTAAAAACTGATACCAAAATTTTAAATTATTCTTTTTAAGATTAGATATTGTATTCATATTAAAAGACTCTATACAACCTATGGAACAAGGCATAGGAAAAAATAAAAAAATAACTATTTATCTAGATAATTACTTTCCATTAGTACTTTAAACATGTGGTGTATGTGTCTAATTCCATGTGTATGTTTAGCAATGTTCTACTTATTCAGATAATAATCTTTTATTGTCCAATATGCTATATTAAAGTTAGGGGAAAATTACATTTTTTTATCCATTGTCACATTTGAAATTAACATTGATTCATGAAGACATTTAAAATTTGAGTTATAGCTTGGATTAAATCAAAGAGTAACACTTTTTAAAATTGCAAATTGTATATACAAATCAATATTGTGGAACCCAATTCCATTTTCATCCCAACCTTTATTGTGCCAAACATAAGATATTCTTAGTCTTTGTAGATGCCACAAACATTTTAATAATATAGTATTTAATCTATTAATGATTTTCTTGGAGGGCTGCAGTACTAATGACTGAGCAATATATAATATCTTTGGTAATATTGTTTTATTAAAATGTGTCTATCCTCCATTGAGAAATATCTTCAATTCCAACTTTTTTTTTGTAATTCAATGTTACTGTTTCTCTCCAAATTTTTTAATATTATCCCCTAAATATTTGAGTTATTTTCCCAATTAAATTCATCATATTTCTGTAACTTAGGTGTTACTTTTTTATTTATTAGCATTAGTTCCACTTTATTATGATTAAATTTTAATCCTGAATTTTTTTCAAAGTAATTTATTGGTTTAACAGCACTCTCTATTGAAGATTCAGTGTTACTAATAGTTAATAAAACATTATCCGCATATAACTGAATCTTAAAATTATATGAGTCATTGACTGAAAAACCTATTGATTGGTTATTATTTCTAAAAAGTGTGGCAAAAGTTTCTATAGAGAGGGCAAAGAGTATTTGCAACAGTGGACATCCTTGATTTGTTCCCTTTGATGTTTTAAATGAATGAGAAAGAACTGATTGAATTTTAACAAAAGACAAAGTGTTATTATATAACTTAATTATTAAATCTATAAATTTTAATGAAAAATTATAAGTCCTTATGTTTTTTTGTAAATATGACCAATCTATAGTATCAAAGCCCTTATCAATGTCTAAAGATATAACTTACAGCTAGTTTTTACTATTATTATTAGTGAAGTATATTAAAGAAATAAATATGATAATATTATCAGGCACTTTTCTTCCTAATATGAATCCAGTTTGGTCATTACTAATTAACCTTGGTATTATACTATTTAATCCTTTAGTTATAATAGCCATGATAATTTTATAACCAACATTTAATAAAGAAATGGGTCGATATGAGGAGCATAACTTAGGGTCTTTATCTTGTTTTAAAATTGTGGAGAACAAAGAGTATTTCCAAGAAGGTGGAATATTTAATGAACTTTTGACTTCATAAAATGCATTTATAAGAGTTGTTAGTACACTATTTGGGATGATTTTATATAGCTCTGGTATTAGACCATCTAAACCAGGAGTTTTGTTATTTTTTAAACTTTTTATTCATTCTTTTAATTCCTTGATAGTAATAGATTTGTGTAACATTTCATTTTGCTCTTTTGCAACTTTATGTATAATATGGTCTGTTAAGAAACTGTCAGTGTTATCAGTATTATTAATATTAGATCTTTGTTATTCATTTCATCATAATATCTTCTGAATACTTCCAAAATATCCTTTAAATTAGTTGCTTTTTTTAAGCTTTTTAGTCACTAAATAAGTACTTTCTTTAATATGGTTAACGTTATCTAGCATTTTTTATCTTAATGCTATTCTATGCATATCCATAGGATTTACTGTGTATGTGTGCCTAGTTAGTTTTTGTATTACTGCTTCCCTTTGTATGGGGAACTATACTATACCATTATTTGTGCTCTGCTCTGCAGTGACACTGAGGTAAATCCTGGAGTATATCTGCGATCTCCCATCCGCCAGCTCTGTGTGCTCTCTCATATATACTGGGATTTTGTGTTCACAGCAGGGTTTGTGGTGATGATGATCCTATCTCTCCAGCCTATTAATAGCCGCCAATGAGGTTTAAGTCTCCCGCCCTTGTGGCTCTGCAAATCCCTAGAATGGCCTTGTATGTCAGGCAAAAAGGTCACTCTGGCGACTGAATAGAGCTACTGAATAGGACTTCTTTCAGCAGGGCAGCATAGGACAGATTTTTTCTTTTTTTTGATTTTTATCCTTTTGGTTTTGAGGTCTCAGCTGCTGCAAGCTGCGTCAGAGGGTCAGGATATGGGGCGAATGGGTACTCAATCAATCTGATGATGAGTGATGGATGGAGGAGACTACCTCCCTCTAGATGATGTGGATCCCTTCATGATAAGGCAATGTGGCAAAGGTCTTCCTAACTACTACTACTTTTACATGGGGTGTCAATGACAGGCTACTGTCAACCTGGGTCCCCAGGTCCCTGATAACTGATGTGTTTTTTCACTCGCCAGTTTGTGCAGTCATCTGCAAACTTTGTCAGCCATAACAATGATACGTGGAAAGGGTTGTTGTGAAGGCCTTCGCCAGATCGAGTAGGCTGCCTGACAAAGCCAAACTGGGTTGGATCCAAAGTCATGGGCGGTATTTCCAGGGTCTGTGAGGCACCGCCTTTTGTGAAGTGGGACCACAGTAGTGCGCCCACTCCCCTGGGTACGTATCCAATGCTGTGTTTTTTTTTGAGGAGAGTTCAGTTTCTCACTTGGCGTTTTGAGTTGGGGGGGGGCCAAACCATTTAGATAGATCTCTTTTTTGGGGGGAGAAGTTTATTCAGCTGAGTAGTACTTTTTTTTTCTCGGCTCGGGGCCTTAAAGGAGACCACACTAGTCTCTTTAAGTGTGAAAGTCGGCCCGGAAGTTTTTAGAGGGTATTATCTATGTGTGAACATTGTGCCCCATGTTTCGATGATGATGAGATCAAGTATGTTCTCCTCTTGTGGGGATGGCTTTGGGGGGGCTAGGGTGTTTGGGCTTAGTGTTCCCAGTCTATATTAGGGTAATTGAAGTCACCTAGTATGATGGTGTTTGGAGATACATTTATCCCCTCCAGTGTGTAACTTGAACTTCTCTAAATGTATTCCTCCCTTATGATTTAAAATTTCAATGTGTTTTTGATTTAATGTTTTTGACTTTGCTTCCATAACTTTTTCAGTGGGTTTTAATTTTACTTTTAAACTATCAATGTTTGAAATACTTTTAATTCATTATCCCATTCCTTTCTTTTCGATAAGTACCAACTCTTTGTTCTTCCTTACATATATGTTTTTAATGCATCCCACAAGATATTAGAAACTTCGCCATTGTTGTTAACATACACAAAAAATTATGATTCTTTTAGAAGCCATTATTTAAATCCTTTAAGTTTAATTAAATATGCTGGTATTTACTTAGTTCACTCAGTTTTAAATTCATTTTAAAAGTAATGGCATTATGATCAGACAAAGGACAGGATACTTCTACTTTTGAGTATAAACTACTATAAGTGAATACTTTATCAATATTTGTTTGGGTACCAAATCTGTAAGAATAATGGGTATAATTTAGAGTATTTGCCAGTTTAAATTATAAATATCTCTAAGACCCACCCTATTAGTAAAATTATTTAACTGCTTAGCTGTAGCTATATTTTTGGATTTCTTGTCATTAGAAGTGTCCTTTTCTGTAATTATACAATTAAAATACCCTGTCATTAGAATTTTGCCTTTTGCATGTACAGTTATAAGATCTAAATACCTGTTGCTACTTTAGAACCAATTCCAGGTATTCAATATATATTCACAAAAAGTAAACTTTTTTATTTTTTTCATGTACATTTAATGCCATCATGCCATTCTTGTCAGTATAAAAATCAATCCCTTTAGGTACAGTTGATGCTTTCTTCCATGATATCATAGTGCCTCTCCTCTTGGTGTTATAATGTGAGTCAACTAATATTGAATAATGTTTACATGTTGGGCCAGGTTCAATAAAGCCTACACTAAGTGTACACTGCTCTGAGTGAACAGACAATACTGACATAATTCACACCTTCTTCCTCCTCATTTTAGTTTTCCTTGATAGAGATTCATAAAAAGTTGCCACAGAGTGTAGACTACATGTACACTTAGTATAATCTTTCTGAGTGACTAGAAAGCACAAAAAAGTGACAAGAATTTTATTGAATACAAATTAGTGCAAGCTTTATTTAATGTGGCCCGTTAATGTTTCAATATCTTTCTTTATTAAGTGTGTTTCTTGAAGGAACATTATATCAGCTTTTTTTATTCTAAGATATTTAAACAAACCACCCCTTTTCATTAGACTGTTTAATCCATTTATATTTAATGAAATACATGCAGAATGTGTCAATTCTTAAATGTAGTCAAGTCTAGCAAAAAGACATAATGGTTTACTAAAATCAAACAGATATTAAATTTGGACTTGTTTGTTATGGGCAAGTAATAAAAACTACTTAATAACAAAATAACAAAACTATTTACAACCCCTAACATGGAATGTACCATTCCTGATTTGATTACATAATTATTCAAATCACCTTCTACCATCTTTGTCAAATCTCTATCCAATGTTCTGTCTGACCTTTAAAGCAAAACAAAATTGTCAGTACTTTTTATCATTACATATAACTTCCTACTAATATCTAACTGTAATTATTTATTTAATAACCAATGGGTAACTATAATTATCTATATTAAATCTAAATATATTTTTTCTTTCTAATACTACTACGTAATAAGCTGAACTACCAAGTAATTGCCAATACGTATTTTTTATAAACTATAGTACAATTACCACATACTTCAATATTATTAGTACTCTACTATTATCGATACTGGCCTTATATAACTTCATTAAGTAATTCTGTGCTATTTAAAACTATGTCTTATTTAATACAACCTTTTTATATGTAATGATAAGAATGACAAGAATGACTGATAGAAAATTTGAGTAGAATAATATTCTTACTGATAAACATCATAAGAATAAAAGACTTAAAAGTAATACCATTTTAGTTTATATTACAAATTAATACAGGGCAAGCATTGGTGACCGTCTTCTTCAATATCATTATTTTTTTTTCCATGAAGTCAGGTTACTGTGTATAAGTTACATGGTTTTGGAAATATATATGAAAATACTGCATATATTCATAAACAGTAGTAAACAACAAGCAACATTTCCAGTACAGATCATTATATGTGAAGAGTGGCAGTGTATGTGCCTGTCTACTACCACAACATGTTATACTCTGTCACTCTGTAGCACGTAACTTACCATGTTATGAAAATAAGAAAATTAAATATGAAAATCAAGTGCCAAACAGTGGTTAATATTCCCACCATAGTGCATCCTATATTAACACACTGAGTTTTACTTATACCTTTTCATTCCTTATACTTTCAGATATTGGTGGATAAGTCACTGAGTTAAAGAAACTCTGCCACTAAAACTTGAATGATATCATAAGGAGTTGTAGAAGAAAATAAAAAGGGTTATAGGAGTGAATGAGTTTAACAACAAGTTATCTTAAATAAGTTATCTGTCATCAGTACCTTAAAAATATTTTACCTTCATTATTTTCAGTAGTCTGATGCATTTCTTTACTATAATGTAACAAGTACAAGTGTGTTATAACCATGATATATTTTTATGTCACAGGTCAGTTACAGTTGACAAAACATAAGTGGAAAATGACCTACTTCTTATCAAAGCCATCTGGTGATCTGTTAACGCATATTTGGTATAGCAGTACATTACTGAAGTTAGATCAGCTCTTAATATTTGTAAGTGCAGACTGAAACAACATAGCAATAATATTGTGATCAATGTGTGCTAAGAAAATGGGTCTTGTGATGTCTTTGTAGCAGTGGTGGAATAATATGCATCAGTATTTTGTATTTTTGAGGTGCTGAGCCAATTTTATCAACTTGGGCAGTGTTCCCACTAGTTTTATTATTAATCCAGATAAAAAGGATACTGGAGAGATACATGCATGTTTGTGTGTGTGTGTGTGTGTGTGTGTGTGTGTGTGTGTGTGTGTGTGTGTGTGTGTGTGTGTGTGTGTGTGTGCTTACATGTGTATTAGGTTATTTTTTTCTCTCTGATATTTTTAAATATCTAAACTGCATGGAGTATGTCTGTTTAATTGAAAATATGGTTCAGCTGGTGCTGTACTCTCAGTTCAATCTGATTTTCCATCTCTCATTTCATGTAACAATAAACACACAACTCAGTTTCTGTGTGTGCATGAGTGTGTGTGTGTGTGTGTGTGTGTGTGTGTGTGTGTGTGTGTGTGTGTGTGTGTGTGTGTGTGTGTGTGTGTGTGTGCGTGCGTGTGTTTGGGTGGGTGTGGTACAGTGCATTTTATCTCAGATTTATAACTAACCAAGCATTTGAAATGTCCAAACGATGACAGGAGATACTGTATTTCTTGAACAATATTGTTTACTGGCGGTGCTTTCCCTTGCCACATCCATCTCTTCTTTCAGTAATAAATATACAGCTGTGTATGTTTGGGGGGAAGGGAGTGGTGCCCATAATCTTCCAGGATTCATCCGATACAATTTTAATCAATTTGTAATAAAGATATCTCTGAGTGATAGATACATAGTTCTGTCAGACTGGATAGCACACCCATAATACCTTTCTGTACTGCAGATGCTTGTGTTCTCCATCTTACACTGTCATTGTCCAGAATCATCAAAGTGATGCTGTTCTCCATTTCAAAATATTGATGTCAACATAGTGATTCAAAGTCCAAGGCTATTTCCTGTGATTTTTAAAGTTATCTAAAGAAACAGAGCATATGAAGTGTTAACAAAGCACTGGCAGAAAATATTTATGGGTTTATGAATGGGCAAGTAAAAAGCAACAGGTTTAGATAATCACTAAGAGGCTAATGCAGCATTTTGCTTTTAAAACAAAATGTGTCTTGCATTCCTGAGTACTGTCAGAAACATTAGCAAATAACTGTTCAGGATCCATTTGCACTCAAATGGTGTCTACACGGAAAAATATTAATTATTTTGCTGATGATTAAAAACTGAAACTGACTTTTCCCAAACAGAGCTGAAAAGTTGAAATTGTATTTATTTATTCAGTTTATGATCATAGGAATCAAGATGCAACAGATTAAAATGATTACAGTGAACCAGTAAAGCAGCACATATAATTTTACTATTGATAAAAATAATAATACATTATTTTAAATAATGAAGTCAGAAGCACTAGCAACATCTGAGACTGATTTTACTTGACTCAACCAAAAGTAAAGATGATCAAGGAAAAGCAATATACAGACCCCTGTGCTTGATTAAAAAGTCATTTGCACAATATTTGCAAGTACTGTCAAAATTAACAAACAAATGAAACTGATTTTACTTGAGGCAAATTGAGACATTCCTGTGTTTCAGTTTATGAACATGGAAAAGCAATATTTTGCATATTAAATCATGATAATCTTGATAATGGCTACATTAAATTCATGATTATCAGAAGGGCTAACAATAATTAAAAATAATTTACATAGGTCGAAGAAAATTAGTCACTATAGGGAGAAACTTACAGCATTTTACTCTTGATAAGAAAAACAATTATACTGGTTTTGTGATCAGTAATTTAATTAACTGCAGATTTCAGTAAATTAAATTTTTCAAAAATTAAATTAAATATCTCAGAAAAGGCAGACAAACTGCTCTATTACTAGCTGTTTATTTATATTCATACATGGTTGCTGCACCACATTTCTCATTTATTTGTAACTTAGAAATGGCAAGAATGTTTGTACTGCAGCCTAATGTTTCTATATTTCTTTCTAAATCAAGTCGTGAGTTTTCCATCCAAGCTGTCTCATTTCATTTGTGATCTGTTTCTTAAATAACTGATTTTCAGATGCCTCATCATCAAGATTCATTATATTTTTGTCTGACTTTTCTTGTGCTATACTAGATGCGGAATGGAACATTCCATATATAGCTCCCCATTCAAACACCAGAATATTGTTTCCATATTTTTGGTGCTGGTACTTTCCCATCTCTAAAGTTGCCTTTTAGCATATGGGATTTAACATAAGCTGGTATTTCTTCTTCATTCTGAAATTATTAGAAGTGCTGTTTTTGGATTTAAGCACCAGTACTCCCTCCTCTGCACAGCGCTGTGCATGTTATATCACACGTCTCATCGGCACTACTGGTCCATGTCTTCTCATGGATGTGGGAACTTTATTACTTGTGATGACTGTACCTAAGTCTGCCTTGTCAACACTGTGGTCTCAGTTGTAAATGATCAGAGGTTCTTAAATGAACATAATACTTGCCTGTCTGGTTGCTATGCCTTTTGATGAAGTACATAAATTTAATACAAGTAAATCACTGAGAATGAGTGCTGATAATCTATAAGCATCAACGCTAACTAGAAAATAGAAAGAAATTCACTGCAGTGCTAGACTGTACTAACACTGATTGAGCACTTTGAGTGTATATATAACATCTATTTTAGGCAGTGCAGAAACTATTTATATATGGTTGATAGAGTTTTGTTTTAAATGATGTTTAAAAAATCTGATTTATTCCACTGAAATTTTACTTTTGAGACATTTTTATTGCCTAATGCATAGAAACTGTAGAATGTGAAGACTAGTTAACTAAGTTAGGCTTTAACTCTTGTACTTATCAACTCAGCCTGGCATATTTTCTCTCTTTCCTGTTAAAACAACAGTTCTGGAAAGTGTCCAACCTGACAATAGTAAAACAAATACTAGTCTGTAGGCATCATGATAGCTTTACTTTTCTTTGTAGTTGCCATAAATCACACTTATGAAGCAAAATGCAGTGGTTAAGATTTTTGAGATAACCTGTAACAGTATGCTATTTATGTCCATAGGCTTCGTCACTGATGCAGAAGGTACTGTGAGACATCAGTTACTCATCGATGCGGATATTTTTGGCTCTTCTTAATGTCAGTCAGGTAATCTTAATAAATCTTATTAGAAAGCAATCCTTTCCATTGTGCATGTTATCAAGAAAACAAGTCATGAGTTGCATTACTAAAAGTGTCATGTGACCATACAATTTATCTAGATTAATTGCCTTGACATCATTGCAAACCACAAGATCTTATAATGCTTTCAAACTGCTCTGTTGTATTAAAGAAGATAATTTATTTATTGATCATTTGTTGACCGGGAAAGTCCAACTGGGACAGAGCCTATTTTCAGTGAAGGCCCAGGGAGAAATGCTCCAAATGCACATCTTTGGAATGTGGGAAGAAACTCAATTGGCTGAACTATTAAACTGCTCATTGAACATGTTTTCAGTTTTATAACATGTTCCCACTAATTTATGCCATGATGGTATAATGGCACACAGGAAGTACATGAGGGTACTATGAGGTCAATAAGGTGGGCAGCTGTGTATCAAAGTACTTTCATGCTGCAATATATAAAAATCAAGCCAAATTTAACCAAATGTAAAGTCCAAAGTGCAAACAAAGGAGCTAATTTTTAAAACAAGAGGATATAGGCTTTTAAAATTAATGTCACTCATCTGGAGCAAGTGATAATTATTTATTCTGTTAGTCCCGTCTGCATGCAACCATAGCCAATAAATATGTCTCAAGCTGAAGCAATATGTTGGTCAAGAGTAATGCCATAGACTAATGTTGTGGCTATTATATTAATACAAGTACTCTGCAAGCACAATAAACACATTTGAATGGGTTGAACAGGATCAATGCTTGCTTTGTTTTTATTTGAATTTACCAGGAGGTGAGTAGAGAAGTAGAGAAGAGCACTGTGTGTGTGTGTGTGTGTGTGTGTGTGTGTGTGTGTGTGTGTGTGTGTGTGTGTGTGTGTGTGTGTGTGTGTGTGCACATGTGTGCTTATGTGTGTGTGTGTGTGTGTGTGTGTGTGTGTGTGTGTGTGTGTGTGTGTGTGTGTGTGTGTGTGTGTGTGTGTGTGTAGCAATAAGCATATATTGTGTATGTTAGCATCTACACCATATGGTTGCAAATGTTGTTGAGCTTGGGTGAACATAAGTACAATTAATCAAAAATTCATCAAATCCACCTTACTGACAAGTTTACTTAGAATTTGTCAAATCTGAAGAACATTCTTGTGTTGTGATATGCTCAGAGCTAATTAAATTATAGAAAAAAATGTAAAAGTTCTTGCTGCATGGTAATACATACTGAGGATTTTATCTAACACCAAATGACTTTTTAAGCATTCGTATTTTGATTAGATCCATGGTTTACATTGATGAAGCCCTGACTATAATCTGGATGAGCCAAGTTGTACAGACTTACACCACTCAAATATGTGACCAACAGTCATGTTCTTTACCCACTGTATACCCAACCCTTTTGTGTTACTGATCATATAGGACTAAAAACTAAAGTAGTGTTAAAAGAGAAATACCCTTTTGCAGCCAAGATGACAATCCACACCATTCTATACTGAGGAGTACTGCAGAGGGTCAGGAGGACCAACCAAAAATATTCAATTTTTCTTCAGTTAAGTAATGTTCATTTAAATTAAATGACATTTTTGTCTTGCCTGTCATTAGATAATAGTATATTTTAAATACACATTCCCCCCAGACACACAATTGTGTACATGCATGCATGCTCAGCCATAGCATGCACACTGACACGCTTATACAAATGCATTCATACACAGACACACACACACACACACACACACACACACACACACACACACACACACACACACACACGCATACAACCTAATCATATATTTAACTATCCACCTGTATATATTTGCTCTCACTAATATGCATTGTCATATACCTGAGACTGAATGTGGACATGCCTTTCTCCAGAGTATGTCAGGAACTGGTTACATTTTTAAAGAATTTCATCTCACTCCCTCTAAATTTCCATTGTTATTTCAGTAAGTGGAGATGACATAGCAATCAAAGTGGTTAGCACAAAGCATCCCCTCTTTGCTTTTAGAGGGAACACATGCACAGAAATGCACACACAAATGCACACACACACACACACACACACACACACACACACACACACACACACACACACACACACACACACACACACCTACTTATATATGGGTTCCCTTCAGAATCTCAAAATCCTAAAACCTCAAAATTCATATGGTCGAGACCATATGATCGAAGTTTCAGAATTTCGAAATTCTGAATAGAGATCTGCATACAGTGTGGAATGGGAGATTTCCTTTCTCCTCACTATAGTGCGAACTAGGAGTTGGTATATTTACATAGCAGGAGTGTGGAGGGTGCAGGGGAGCTTTCCCCCCCTGCAGAAACATTTAAATATTTTTTTTTATTTGTTTCAGAATTTCGATATTTCGAAACATCGATCATATGGTCTCGATCATATGACATTCGATGTTTCAGACTTTTGAGATTCTGACGTGAATCCCTACATCTATCTATGCTGTCACTAATGTGCAGTGTCAAATCCCTGAGACTGAATATGTACGTGCCTTCTCCAGAATATTTAGGAACTGGCTTCTTTTCAAACATTTTCACCTCACCTCTCTCCCTCTAAACTTCCACCACTTATTTAATACGTAGAAACAGTGCATGCAACTAAATTCGTTAGAAAAAGCATCCCTTCTTTACTTTTAGAGTAAACATGTTAAATGTATATATTGTATGTATATATATTGTGTATATATATATATATATATATATATATATATATATATATATATATATATATATATACTTTTGTGAAATCTCTCAGTAGCATCTTGTGGTTTGGCTACTTACAAATTATACCATCAGTACCTTTGAGACATCTTTTAGGGTAGCTTAAAAACAACAAATAAGCACTAATAAAATAAGTAACAAAGGGCCACAGCTCCAAAGGCAAACCAAAACTTTAATATGTGAGCACTTTTGTGCACTCAAATCTGAAGAAGTTCACTTAATTTGAGTATATGAAAGCACTCACATATTAAAGTGTTGGTTTGCCTTTGGAGCTGTGGCCCTTTGTTATTTATTTTATTACATCTTTTAGGCTGTCTTTTTAAATTGTGTTTTGGTCAGCTATGCTCCTTGCCTCTTTTGCAAACATTATTTTTTAAGTCAGGCTGGTTACCTTGTGTAACTATAGTTTCATGCAGTTGTTTGATTCACTTCTCATTATTCTGTTATTCTATAGTTAAAAAGATTTGTCAGTCTCACTCTAAGAATTGCACCCTAGATGAGGTACAACATGTTGTAGGCCTTGTAGAAGCTTAATTTTTAAGTTCTTAGTGCTTGAAAGAGAAAACTAAATATTAATCTCTGAAAATGATACCTTGCTCAAAAGAATTTGTTTATCTTAAGAGCCCCAAGACATTTGGTCATAAAAGATTGATTTAAAAAAGAAAAGAAATTAATTCATCATTGTGGGTAATTATAAAACAGTAATTGTTCAAGCCAGAAGGTAACTAAGGAGACTTGTCTAGTTTCAAATCCAGGCATCATAATTTAAAACAATATGATGATTGCACAAATGCTTTAGCTTACATTTAACTTCAGTTGAAATGCCTAATATGGAAGATACCAGCTATATTTTCAAGTATTTCTACACTGTAGCAGCTTGAATGACATCTGTCAAATGAAAGCCTGCACATGCCAACATTAATAAATAATTTTCTTAATACCAAGACAAACTAACTGCACTGGTCTCACAAATACTAATGATCACAACAATAATAAGAGAGGTAGTTGCCAAGTAACAAAGTCAAGTCTGACAGATTATCATAACAAAAAATATCTTAATTCTCAGACTCTTGTCACTGTGAGCCTTCCTCAAACCACAGAAAAGTCTGTAAGCCTTGTTTGGATAAAAAGTACTTTGGGGGCATTAAACCCAATAAAGATGGAAGCTTCAACCACATGCTTTAGCCTTTTACAGCCACAAAAAAGGATTTTAGTGGTTCTAAGACAGTCTGTTTGCTCGTAACCAGGAATGCATTTAATGATAGTGCATTGCAGAAAAGGAAGTCAGACTGACAGGATTTTATTTAAAATGAATGGCTTTACTTTTTTGTCACCATGGAAGAGGAATTAGGAGACCTAGGGTCTAAAAAGTTGTACCAACTAATATCAGAAGAAAAGACACAACAAGGCAGAACTAAGTGAAAAAGAAAATATGTGGGCAAACACACCACATACCTCTACCTGGCCAAAACTTTTAATGTGATTCACCACTTGGGCATAACAGAAAGGCTAAATAAACTAGGAATAAACCGCTATATCACCTCCTTGATTGCCAACTTGCTCACACATAGGATGCAGATAATCAAAACAGGAGAAGCTACCTCCACAAACAGACCAGCAGCAGTGCAGTGCCCCATGGTTCTGTGCTGGGACCTCTCCTGTTTGGAATCTACTTTTTTGAAGTGAAAGCTAAAACCAAAAGGCTCTGGTTAGTTTTCAGACTGCAGACTTAGAGCAGTCACTGATTCTCAACATGATTTATCCATCCCGCAGGAAGGTTTATCCCAAATAAAGAACTGGTGTCAAAATCATGGACTGAAACTAAATTACAAAAAATGCATTATTGTATCCAGTGAGAAGTCATCTACCTAGGGAACTACCACATTGACAATACACCTATAAGAGATTACCCAGTTATTCAGAATTTGGGAACTTATGTGGACATTGATTTAACTTTTGTCCAACATGTGTTCATTGTTGTAAGAATGTTCTTCTATATTGCTTAGCTTATGAACAAAGAGACTGTGTCTAGATCTGGGGATGTCATTGTCCCTTTTTACTCAGTCCCCATTAGACCATTCATTTAATATAATGTCCCACTTGGCATGTATCTTTCCAGGCACATGCAATAGCTGGAAAGCCCACAGAGATACCTTATTTTACTTACAGACTGCTAAAAGGTGACCTGTGTCTGGCATACAAGGCATCCTCTGACCCATTACTGATGGATTTACTGCACATCAGCAAGTCAGATGGCATTAGAAATTCTTGGTCTAGGGATCTAAACCTCTTCTGCAACATCAAGAGAATGGTTTGGAGGGACAGGTACATCTCACAGAGGATACCACTGCTCTGGAACAGCCTCCCCATCCACATAAAACAAAGTTCATCGCTATCCATATTCAAGCACAACTTAGCTCTAAGGATGGGAAACAGAAAAGTTACCCCAGTACTGCCTACTGTACTACTAATGGATAGATGCAGCTCCTAAATGATTTATCTCATGCATGGGTCCCCTCAAATTATTTATGGTATGACCCAGTTATTCTCATTAGGGATAATATCATTATCAACCATGGGATGAATAAGGCCAATGTATAACCAAATGGGATAGGTTATTCTGAGCCCAAAAAAGGGGAAATTGGCCAGGCTTGAAATAACCCACAGTGGCAGCTGGTCTAGTGCTTGTCTATGAATCAAACTACAAACAGAAGGAAAGGAAAACATAGCATACAGTACAACATCAGCATCAGAATAAGGGAATTCCTGAAGGTCTACAAGTTAGGATGTGATATAGTTTCTAAAGGATCAGTAACCAAATAATTGCAACAAACTGGTGAAAATAAAAACTAAAAACCACAAATTCACCAGTAGGACTAGTAGACACACGTTTAAACTTGTGTCTACTAGTCCTACTAGTGAATTTGTGGTTTCTAAAGGATCAGTCTTAGGTGCTAAATGTCTCTCCTAGGATTTAAACCTAAAAATTTACTGACCACATTATTTGGAGGAGAAGTGACAAGAGTCTGGCTAAGGAATACTGAAAATGACTTAAAAGATACATCCCAACACAGCAAAAAAATAAAATTGATTGATCCAAAAGTTCAGGGAGCTCTGGGACATTCTTATACAAGGATATAAGATAAATCATCATGTGGATGTTATCAACTGAAAGCAACATGCAAAAACATTAAATATAATCCTGCGTTGCAGAATATGTGATGCAAAGCAGCTTCAACCAAGCTAATTTACCCTCACACTCGGTGGATAACATGGAGAAGCTAACGCATATGCATTTAGGGAATACAATGAATCCATGGGCTGTTTTTAATAGAGAAAGTGGCCTCCATTCTGCATGATAGGTCAGAATATAATATGAAATGGAAGCCAATAAAGTACCTGAAATACCAGTACAGTCATAGCAAATGTTTAAAGTCATCAGGTCTGCCCTACGCACACAATCCTATGTAGAAATGCAGTAACATGTAAGTGTGAGGAATAATATCAGCGGAGCACAGATTGCCCGAGATGGCTCAATCTATGGGATACATTGTTGTACGTGTACAATATGCAAGGGTCTGTGTGTTAGATTGTTGTGTGTTCAATATTGTTTGGAAGTGGTCAGTATGTAGGCATGGAGGGTTGTGTCTCAGTGGCCTATGGGCAGTACTGTGGTTGACAGGGCTATGTTCTGACAACTGCAGTGCCAACCACAATGCTTCTCAGCAATACCCATGTCAGCAGTCATCCATACTCACTGTCCCAATGTCAATATCTGTCACAATCTGAAACATGGACATGCCATGAACGTGGGCCCATACATACACACAGTACACAGGCGGAAGTACCCTAGACAGAGTGCATGTAATGTAACTGTCAACTGCACACAACTTTGGAATTGGACATACAGGTTAGCAGCACATTAGTTGGGCATGTAGTATGGAATACTGGTGTTGTCTAGCCAGTCACTGACAGACCACAAAAGGCAGTGTGATAAAGTAATGAGAGACTGCCTATGTCCATGCACAAGGCAGCATAAGGGGAATGTCCCAGGTATATCTGTGAGTCAGCTGCAAGTAGCTTCCATATCACACATGCACTCAGTTCACCCCACCATCAGCCACAGGTTTATCACAGGTCATATCCTTGCTGTTGGGAATGAGTACAGTATGACCCCACTTCTGTATGGGAATACCCACAAAATGAAGCATGCTGAAGAGGTGTCCTATGCAGGTGTGTCCCTAGCTGTAAGCAGCACCCTGCCTGCATCCAGACCAATGGATCAATATGGACAGGAAGTATTGCCAGTAACACCTTGCACACTTACCCTGTCACCTCAGAGGAATCTACTGGCTTGTAGCCTGGGAATGTATGAGTGACAGAATGCACTGGCCTGCTACAGATGGCCCGCATCACTACCAAATGGCCTACAGTCCTCTGTCAAAGGCCTGTGCCTCACCCATAGTGCCAATGTATGGTATCTCTTGGGGTCCTAAATAACAACTTAACACAGTCAACAGAACACAAATGCAAGGCCACACTGGCAAATCCCAGTAGCATGCCCCGTCATGTCCTACAGCAAGAAATGTGGACCAATCCATCAATACTGCTGGGATGAAGGGCCAACTATAGGGATACTTCTCAGATATCACTTGCATAATGTTAGGAAGAGGATAGATTAACAGGGGGGGGTGTAGAAGCATGGACGTCATGGAGTGTGTGAAGTCTGAAACTCTGATATGTGCCCATTAATGGGTGGCTACAGACCTACTCCTAAAGTACAACATGAAGGGGGAACAGACCAGATATATAAGTCCTGATTCTGGGTAACTTGGGTGAATCTGTACAGCTGAGAGGTATAGCCACAGCAGGATATGGCCATTCTGTTAAGTCGATATATGTAGAAGAAGGGGATCCTCAGCCACCATACTACCAAGGTGTTGGACCATTTGCACAGACCCATCAGCAAGTGTCTGTAGCTATTCCCTCCAGAATGGCAGGAGTGTGCAAGAATGTGTAGGCTGCGGCCCACAATACTGGACTCAGTTCAATCATCTTGTATTTCCTGGTAAATAAGTGTGAGCAGATAATTATATCTGTCAGTAGTTGACATAATACATCACAGTGTAAAGCAGTACATATGTCTGAATATCTCTGCTAACACCAACCATGTAACACAAGCAGCACAGACAGCAATAGTTACAGTATCACCCTATCTTTCGCCCATTGTGACTCCATATTGTCAACCTATCTGCAGATATCCTGCAACAACAGGTTGCTAGCTGTAGGTGTAGAACACCCAGTCCTGGACTAGAGTACAACTCTACCTGAAATGGATTCACACACTCAATACAGAAGGTCATACTGGGCATGCTCCTACACTTAGAGAAATGAAGCCATGTCTGACAACACAGTGGACTATACATATCTGTCATTTGCAGATGTCTGTGCACACACACCAAACTGTACACCATGTATGCTTCACACACACACATTGGATAGGAATACTCACACATATCTAAGGCCAACTGACCCTAATAAGTCAAACATACACACACAGAGATGTGGGGAAGAGAGAGACAGACAGTGACAGACAGAATTCCATTATGAGGCCTGTCCCACCCACTACACATCCCATTGGCCTATATCACATGATGTGCTGATGTCAATCACTGTAGACATTCCTTTTGTTAGCCCTCAGCCCTATAGTGTCTGTGGTGCTTGTGATAACTGTGTAACACTATAGTAGAAAAAGTATTCATGTAGCATTTCTAAAATCAGTCCTGTCAAATGTAAAGTTGTGTGTTAGTGAGTGTGTGTGTGTGTGTGTGTGTGTGTGTGTGTGTGTGTGTGTGTGTGTGTGTGTGTGTGTGTGTGTGTTACAGATGAATGATTTTGAGGCCATTCACACTCACTGCACCCCCCATTGTCATACTTTAGCACTCCTGCTGATTTCAGTCACCTTGAAATAACCCTTTGGGCAAGTTTTAGCCTTATAACTTCCATGGCACTCGTGATAACTGCGCAATCCTGTAGTGTAGCAAAGTAGTTAGGTAGGACTTCTAATTGGACCCAGATATGTGTGAGTGTGTGTGTGTGTGTGTGTGTGTGTGTGTGTGTGTGTGTGTGTGTGTGTGTGTGTGTGTGTGTGTGTGTTACAGAGCAGTGTTGTCTTGTTGAATGATTTTGAGGCCATTCACGCTTACTACATTCCCTTTCCTCCTTTAGCACTCCTGCTGATTTCAGTCACCCCTTTGGCTAAGGCTCAGCCCATAAGCTCTGTGGCATGTGCAATAACTGTGTAATACTATAGTGTAGCAAAATAGGTAGGTAGGAGCTCTAATTCTGGACCTGTCAACTGTGAAAATGTGTGTGTGTGTGTGTGTGTGTGTGTGTGAGAGAGAGAGAGAGAGAGAGAGAGTGTGTCTTTGTTGATACCTGATTTTGAGGTCATTCACGCTTACTACATTTCCCTTACACCTCCTTTAGCACTGCTGCTGATGTAAATCACTTTGAAAGATACCTTTGGACAGCTCTGCACATATAAGCTCTGTGGCGCTTGCGATAACTGTGTAATACTAAAGTATAACAAATTAGTTCGGTAGGAGTTCTGGTCCTGGCAACTGTGAAAATGTGTGTGTGTGTGTGTGTGTGTGTGTGTGTGTGTGTGTGTGTGTGTGTGTGTGTGTGTGTGTGTGTGTGTGTGTGTGTGTAAGTGGTGTGTGTCTGTGTTTAACACCACCTGATTTTGGGTTATTCACATTACTACACTTCCCTTACCCGTGTGTGTGTATCTGTCATCAGTATCCTATGAGGGTGTTGGTGTGATTGTGTAATAACAGGATCCATTGCAGAGTGGGTTTTGCTGCATTATTATATTGAGGACCTATATGCCCGATGTCCACATTACAAGGCCAACAGTTGTCAAACACCATAGAGGTTGGTGTAGACAATCCACAGCCGTAAATGTCTAGTGCCATGTGCAATGACTATGTTACAGTATGGATTAGTGAACAATATAGGCAACCCTTATAATACTCAGAGACCACTCTCAACCCATGGATCATACACATACATGCTTGGCTAGGCAGCAACCATTATATTGGTAGTTCTCCTGCAAATTGCCTCACAGATATTACCTATAGTGTGATTGCAGTGGACTACATGCCTATCGACCACAACAGTGCCACTGACATCAGAAAGTACTTTGATTTGTTACATCTCCTGACAGAGTGTGCGTTATGCAGTAAGTAAAAGGACATGGAACCCTGTTCCATCACCTCAGTAGCCCAATCAATGTGTACAGTAGCCCTTTTGCCAAATTCCCCACTGGTTGCCTGCAACAACTGTTGAGTCTGCAAACATACCCCATAAAGGGAATACCATGCCTTATACACATGCCCTGTATGGACAGACATCAATAGCTCCAATGAATCCCTGTATCATACTGTCTATGTAGGTGCAATCACTACCTCAGTTACATAGCCAGGTCTCAACAAACAAGGTCAGGAATGCTACTTCTGAAGATACCAATCTGTCCTCACAACATGCCCCAGAGACGTCAAGCACACTTCCAAACTTTAAAGAACATGCTTGTGAGATGTGCACAACCCAGACACTGTCCATGTTATGGAATATAAATCACATACATGTGCAGCAGTGCACATCACTAGCCACCCACAATAGAAATCTGGATGAGTGCATGGGGAATGCAATACCGACCCCTGGGGAACACTCCAGTGACTACTCCTAAGCCACACTAGGAACTATTTTCATGTGGTCTGATGCCAGGGTATTCCTTGGGCTAGCCTTGTACACCCTTCAGGCTCATTCACCTACTACACACTTATGAAGCAATGAACCTATGCATGTTAGTACTTGCAAATGTGTGTGTGTGTGTGTGTGTGTGTGTGTGTGTGTGTGTGTGTGTGTGTGTGTGTGTGTGAAAAGTAATCCCAGTGTGTTTGTTTAATGTATATCCCTTGTGGCTGTGTTTTTTAGCAGAGGTGTGTCCAAACCATAACACATACCATTCTCTGTTCTACAACAGATGTAAATCAACATATACCTATGTAAACCCTCAGCCCTATAATCTGTGAGGTATATGCAATCACGGTGTTAAAGACTAGGGATTTCTGTGCACATACTGTACCCTGCCTATGACATGGTGGATGTGTCACCACACTGCCGTACCCCATGGGCATGCTGCAGGGCCACATCCTGGTGACACACAGATGCCTAGAAAAGAAATGGGATACAGCACATGAGAACACATTCACTCAGCACTTCAGTTTTGGGAGGGGGGGGTAGAGCTGGCACTAAATGTGTAGCCAAGACTGGCCAATATCTGTTGTCCCAGGATAGGTATTAGCATTGTGCAGTAATTTCGCAGCACTTGTGTTTAATGCTGTGTAGGTTGTTGATGCAACTATCAAAGGCTGTTGTGACTGTCATCATTGTCTGCTGCATCTCTGCCATCCTAGATGACCATAGTTGATTCCATGTGAGATCCAAAGTAATGGCAGGGGACCATCATATTGTCCCCCAGTGTTTGGAGGACAGTGTCTGGGTTTGGTTGGCTTTGGCCATTACCAATCATTCATGTATCTATTTGTACAGTGCATATGTGTATGATTCCACAGTCATGCAGCCATTTCCCATTTCCATGGGTGCAGTGAAGACATCCACCCCTGTTTTCATGGCTGCAAAGCCAGCTTTGGAAAGGTTTTGCAAGGTGGTTACCTTTGTGGGGGGTGTGACTTACATGTTGAGTTCCATGTTGATTACAGCCTGTGTGAATCTCACCATGCAAGGACTGACATCTGTGGATAAGCAACAGTCCCATATCTAAGTAGTCAACACAAGTCAAGGTTGTTGCATCCTCTACCAGGGTCAGTATGAGCTGGTCCAGGGCAATGAAAATGATGACTCCCAGAAGTGTTGGGCCACTGTACTGGCACTTGGCCACTTTCCCCAGGTGATGGAGGGGTAGTTGAAGACTCATACTATGTCAGTGTTGTGTTGGACCATCATAGATGGCAGGATGTTGAGGAATGAACATTGACAGTATAGGGACCTAGATGTGGATCCATAGCAGGCTATGGTCTGGATTGCACTATTACCCCAAGGCAGTTTTAATGGAAGTATCTCCAATTCATTATGATGGGATACTATTCTGGAGGTGTTCCTACCCATAATGAATATGGAGACAACACCACCTGTGGAAGTGTGGTGTGGTCCATGTTTGGGGCCTGACAGATGGGGATTGTGTCATAACCTGATACTGCAGGTCTGCTGTCTGCTACTGTGAACCACCTCTCTATTACAGCAGACATGTGTCCTCCACTCCAAGACTGCTCTGAGTGACTGCATCCTGATATTTAGATGTCTACTGTTGAGCAGAATGACCCTCAGATTGCATACATGTGTAGCTGTTATGGTGGTAATAACATCAGGAACACTGCCTAATAAGGCATCATAGGGGTGGCAGGACAATTAGCAAGTACCTGGAAATCCAGTGGTCATGGATGTAAGACATCAGTGGCAGGTCGTTGGGTTTTGTCAATCATGTCATCCCAAGCAGAGAGGTAGTGGATGCCCTGAGAATGACACATAACATGTAAGCCAATGTTGCAGTCAATCTGTTGATTGTACTACAGCATCATTCTGGGTGACAGAGGTACACTGTCCAAGGCTACTGTCACATCTGCCTGGACCATATAATCATAGAGTTCAACCATGTCTCTTGTCAAGTCATTCACACCCACATGTATACAGAGTGATACTCTTAGCTGTTGTGGAGTGTCATGACTGGCTGTGTCATGTGTTGGATGCTGGCATGTGATAGATATTTGGCTGTTACCTGCTCCATATTCAACTTAGTGAGTGGGATATGTGTTTGTTTCAGTACTGAGTTGCCCATGATCACTGTATTGTGCAAGGTGGTTAGCCTTAGGAGCTTAGGTTGAGGGGCACACTGTGTAGGCTAAATATGTGTCCTTTGAAATGTGCCATGTCACGGTGTCTGAGTGGGTGTGTGTCATGCTGGTCTGTGCTGTTTGGGTAAATGTCCATTGAGTGCCTCTGGGAAGGTGGGTGTGTGGCTTTCCACTGTATGCCATGGCTGTCAATGTGGGTGTCATGGTGAGCTACGTGTTCCAAATGGTGTGGTGCCAGTGTTCATCATATCCTCATGACCTGCTAGTCCAGTCTTTGCTGGAGAGTGCATATGTCCACATTGGGTGATATATGGCTAACCCTTAAAGGTCTGAGTGTTTGGAGTTTAGACGGGAGGGTAGTCTGTGTACATGAGGCAGTTGTAACAGTGCCTCAGAATGGACAAGTGTTCCAGGTTAATGGGTGAAAGCACAGATAACTGCCATACAAACATGCTAGGAGGGGTGGATATAACTACCAAGTACTGGGGCTACTTCTGTGATGAATGAGTACTGGTGACAGCTCTCAGGTGTGCCACACTTCTTGATACAATAACCTGGTAAAGTGCCAAGCTATAATGGTAGTTGAAGTGCAAGACATGAAGAACTAGCATCATGTATGGGTGGAAGAGAAAGCAGACTGTCTGCCACCTGTAATATTTTACCAAAGCTGTGCAGTTACCAGCAGCTTTGGCCATGTGAAAGTTCAGTAAGCTCTATAGCATGTGTGGTAACTGTGTAACACTATAGTAGACATACTTAGATAGGCAAGAGTTCTAATCCTTATACTGACAACTGTGTGTGTGTGTGTGTGTGTGTGTGTGTGTGTGTGTGTGTGTGTGTGTGTGTGTGTTACTACCTCCTGCTGCCATTACTTTATATAGTGTGGCAATGGCATCTGCCTCACATGCACTAGGTTAAACCATTGTAGAGTCCTCTGTACAAATGTGTCTGGCATATCCATATGTTTGCAATCTATATATGGTTGGAAATGGTCTGTATGCCTTAACAATGTCCATGAATGTGATACTATAGACAAATAGACCACAATGACTGTACAGACACATATGGCAGCATGAGGTATCATACCTGACTAAAACATCTTGCTGATATTTCTGCCACCCTCACATGCCTTGCATGGTTTTACAAGTGAACTGTTCTCATTATGGGTCACTATATATATATATATATATATATATATATATATATATATATATATATATATATATATATATATATAGAAATACATATATGTATATATATATATATATATATATATATATATATATATATATATATATATACATACACACACACACACACACACACACACAGAAACAAACACACACACGTATATATATATATATATATATATATATATATATATATATAAACATGTATATCATACTAGTACTTAGAATTAACATGTGGATATATGCGACATACCATCAGCTGGCCTAGGAGTGTCACAGTCAGTATTGTTCAAACCACACTCCAGTAGTAGTCATATGTGATTGACACAGGGACATGAGCTGTGTTCTATGTCACTACAGGCAGACACAGATGCTATGGCCATAGGTTCTGATCAGCAGTATATCAGTACAGCAAGTGTTTTTGGGAAATATTTGTTGAGCTTCCTATTTACGTCTTTTACATACCCCCTACTACATTCCATTACATGATTACTTGTTTCACATGCCTTTTATTTCTTTGCCTGTTTCAGTTGCTGTATTTCACAGGTAGACAGGTGTATCTCACAGATTTTTCATAGTCTGGTTGTGATGGTCTTGCTTTTCTTTCTTTCTTTCTTTCTTTCTTTCTTTCATTCTTTCTTTCTTTCTTTCTTTCTTTTTCTCTCTTTATTTCTTTCTCCCTCTCTCTGGTAGATGTAGAAAAATATGTCTGTTTTGCATATGCAGCAACCTGACCTTTGTAGGTAATGCTCATAATCAGCTGATGGCCTGTGCACGAACTGGAGCCCCCACTTGCTAATTGCATGTGGAATAGCTGTGATATAATTCCTATAGCCAATTGCATGGAAACACACTCCTATAACTGAGCACTTTATGTGGGCATTGGCCCTTTTCCTTCACTGTGAGCAGGACTTCATGTGGGTGTCTGCCGAACAGCATCACAGAGGGTAGTTGGAAGTACCTCTTACAACAAACACTGTGGAGACAGGAGGGGGATGTTCCAGACATGGGGAAAAAATGTAAGTATTACTATTCTACATTTGAAGTAATGTTAGTTTAACAGGGCTTGTGTGGATATGGCTGTTCGGCATGATTTAAAGTCTGAAATGACAGTGTTATGTGGTTGAGAAAACTCATCTGAAGGGCTATCTGCAGACTGGCCAGAGTTTGGAGTCTTACATTTGGTGTGTTTTTTATAAACGCAGTAGCATACTCTGATGATTGCAGTCAGTAAATGGTAACATCCATGTGTGTTACTGACTTCATATCCCTCAGAAGAGATATGTTACAATAAACCCTGTTACACCAGCAATTTTCTCAGTTTATAACAGCAATATGTCAATAATGGTCCTGTGTTTGTGCCTCTGCCCCCCAAGTCTGTCACCCTTTCTCCATATGTCATGTTGTAAGAAGTGGATATGTACAGTATATTATTATTTACTAACATAATTCCTGATATCAAGCCAGCGATATATCAGACTGCCAGACATGTTATGTATAGGAGGCCTTATATTTGAGGACAAAACGTGGACATTCTGTTGTAGTCTGTACAGTAGTGAGGTCTGTGTACTTATGGTGATTGTTGACAGAGTGTCAGTCTTGTGTAGCACTGTATTGTGAATGTTATTTGGCCTGTGTACAGACTGGGGTAGATGTCAGTGTTCTTGGTCCTGTACTATCTGATGTTGCATGCTGCTCCACTTACAGGCACCCTATGAGCTTATATGTTTGCAGGGCCAGACTGAGACATGTCCCATACCACAGTCAGGAATCAGACTACACTGTGAATTTGGCCAGTATATGTAGGGTTAGTGTGTAAGTGGCAAACATGATGATGGGTTTTGTTCACACAGTCCATATACTGAACTATTAATTAGGCTTACCATTATGTGACTGTGACTGTGACTGTGCTAAGATTGGTTGCACTTTCACACTGGTGTCTGTAACTCCATGTTGTTACATGCCTGCAGTGCCTGCTATATTTGCAATTACATGTGTATTCCCCATAGGAAAATTGGGGTAGTGTTGTGACAGTCTGCCTGTAGTTTAGACAGTGCTTAGTGACATGCCTAGCAGCTCAGTCTATTTACCCTAGTGTGATGTTACGTCCAGATATTTGTCAGATGTACTGTTGCCTGGCCACCATACATGTTGTGTAATTCTGACAAAGCAGTGGGATGCTGTGAAGATGTATGCCACTAACTATTGGGAAGTATGTGGGCTTGGGACCTCTGCTCCTCCAGTTATTATATGTTAGGACAGACACGAGGGTCTGAGTGCATCAACTGTGTGAGCTTATCTACTCCAGTATTTGGGATATATCCCCATTTTCATGGCCTTAAACATCCCCTTTGTCAGGCTTGGCCCACATTTCTTGCACTAAGGACTTCGTGCATACCTTTTGATTGACCAGATTGTTTCAGACTGTCCACGTTTATTGCTCATATTTCTGCTGTATTCCACAGAATCATTATTGTGATTTGTGTGGTACTTCACTATGATGATTTTATGATGTCTATCAGTAACTGATGGTGTACATGTCAGTTTCAGAAGAGCCTTCCTTTAGAACATGTATGTTGACACAAAACCTGTTACTGTAGCAACATTCTACATTTATAACTGCAATACTTACATTACGTTCCCTTGCACTAAGAGGTTGAGAGTTATGGTGCTGAGGTATGACTCCACTACATGTTATGGGCATGTTTTATATATAGATATAGATATATATATATATATATATATATATATATATATATATATATACATATATATATATATATATACATATATATATATATATATATATATATATATATATATATATATACATGTTAATTATTCTTTGTGCGAACGACATTCTATCGGCTGCAATGTGCCGAAAAACAGAATGTTGAATGCACAAGCAGTTTTGCACCAGATAGTCGACTCCACTTATGTGAATGTACAACTGCATTCGCATAAGTGGAAATCTACTATCTGCACGGAGATTGTGATACAGTGCGGAGTGGAAATTCATCCACATCCCCACTGTAGTGTGATCTTGGTGTTAGAATATATAAGTAGGAGGGGTTGGGGGTACACCCCTCCACATGGGGGGTGCAGGGGGGCTTGCCCCCTGCAAAAACGTGATAGCTGTATAGGAGTTTGATTTACATCAGCTGCTATACTGCTATCACGTGGTGGTTTCGACAACAATGTCGAGTCAAATGTGTCGAGCTGCTGTCCCAGTTGTATACCAAAGGGACCTAAATAGTTGTGGGAGAGAAGTAATGTCAGTAGCCACACCCATGGCATTGGTACAGGGTGGAAGCAGCATTTCAGCACATGCAAACCCCAATACTAAGGATTATGCACATCTGTGCATTACTACTCTCCAGCAACAGACTATTTTATCTGACATATGTATGTAGATACCTTACAGATACAAAATGGATAAGCAACAGTTTTCTAGTAATGTGCACTGGGGCCTTACCTGCATGCTCCTCATCCATTGTGTTGGTGGCACCCGCCTCCACAGTGCTGTCTCTGGCTTCATGGCTTGTCCAGCAGGTGGGTGCCCCAAGGCTGGTGAGGAGCTCCTCAGCGTGTGTCAATGGGGGATGGATGGCTTGACCCCCACCTGTGGCTATCCAGTCCCTCGCAATGGCAGCAGCCCACTGATGGGCGTGGTGGATGAGGTCAAGTGCAATGATGCCGCACCTGCTCATAATTTTGGCTGTACAGGCCAACATCGTTTACCCTCTGGATGAGCTTGCTCC
The DNA here is from genome assembly GCF_019279795.1 of Protopterus annectens. Classification (NCBI taxonomy): domain Eukaryota; kingdom Metazoa; phylum Chordata; order Ceratodontiformes; family Protopteridae; genus Protopterus; species Protopterus annectens. The sequence goes on along the minus strand of NC_056745.1, from coordinate 90,053,191 downwards.
ACAGGGCAGTCCTCTCCTGCAGATCCTAGGCTCTGCGGCTGAATAATATATTATAGCGCTGTATGACATATTGTATTATGGTGTCATTCTCTGTGTTGGTGAATGCTGGCAGTCGTGGACATTGCATATTACCTGGAAGACTTAAACAGGAAAAAAGGTCACAGGACTACATACAGTTGTCCACTTGCACATCAACAGTGGATATTACTTGCAAATAATTCAGACTATACCATAATACTGTCAACTATCATGGCTTTGGCATCTTGCATTACACTCTTAGCCCTGACATGTCTAGTTCCCCCAGTGTTGGACACTTAATTGCATAATCATCTATTCTCCATTCATTTCTGTGTGGAGGGATGACAGTGGCCATCTTCCATGTGGATGGTGTGTGGATGGTGGCAAGTCTGTGTTTGACTGTAGTGTGTGATGGAGCTGTGAGCACATGCCTGAGTTCATGTAGGAGGCAGACTGTGATGTTCTCATGCCCCATGGAAACTTGCTGTTGTTGCCATCAGTAGGCATTATGTATATGCTCACCAGTGATGGAGGGCAGGAGTGCGGTTGATGCGCATATCCCCCTGTACAAATGTTGTGGACAGGGTGGCACTGTTTCCGCCTAACCCATCTGATGCAGGTTGCCTGTATCCACGGCATGTGTGAATGAGGTGTGCTTTACCCCCAGTACAGGTTGAGTTGTGTTACTGCCTCTGAGGCTGACTACATATGTGGGGACATTGTTGCAAATGGCCTTGGTGGTGTGGATATGTCTGATTTATAGTCATAGTCAGCCTTAGAGGAAGTCACCTGTGAACCTACATGCTTGCTCAGATAGAGCTGGACTTGCTTCCAAGTTGTGGTCTATACCTATGTGTCTGTGTACAGCCACCATAATAACCTATTATGTGCTTTGTGTAATTCTGCTTTCTACCAAGGGGGATTACTCTATCGTTGGTGGAGGCTGGTTGTACAGGTCAGGTACTGATGATTCCATATAGCTACAGTGGATATAAAGTGTGCACACTCCTGTTACAATGCCTGGTATTTGTGCAATTGAAACATGACCCCACAAAAGCTCATTTCAACACAATCCCCACCTGTAATGTGACCTATAGCCTGCTCAATTCAATTGAAAACATAACAATCGGTTCTGTGAAAACATATGGGAAATAATACTCAGTACAGTAAACCAGCTGAATGTGTGTGCACACCCTTAAACTGATATGTTGTGTAAACACCTGCTGAGATGATTACAGCATCCATTTGTCTTGGTTTGTATTCTAACATCATGAAACATCTTCACTTGGCAATAGTTGCTTACCTTCCTTGAAACAGCTTTGTTTCTTTTTCAATAGAATTGTACAGGTTATGGGTCACATTTGAGGTGAGAAACATTTTTAAATTATTTTTTGTGGTTTCATTGGCATATAGCTCACAAACCTAGGATTCCAACAGGGGTGTGTGCACTTTGGATATCCAGTGTATATGGGTTTTGCTATAGCTGTTAGTGGTAGGCATGGACAGTGGCTCATAACACAGTTGTACACTTGTCTGATTACTACCTGATAATCATGCCTACTGTAGTACCCATATCAGTGTCATGGTAATGCAACAGTCAGTAGCTGTACACATTTCATTTTGTTGTATGCAGTGACACTGATATTACACACATGTACAATATGCATAACTTATTTTCCAGACTGCTTGTAACCCATATTATTACATTTGTGCCTTTCAGTTGAACATACATATACATAAACATACTCATGAGACACCTGGTATACATTTGTGTTCTATGTCGGTATGGCATACTGTATTTACAGTCTTGCAGCTCATTCATACTTCTCAACCTGTAATACCAGGACTTCTGGGCAATGGTCCACATCAATGGGTTTCAACAGGGAAATCAACACTGATAACATATTAATATAGCTGACATAACACAAGTATATGTGTATGTGTATGTGACTACAGATATCAGTCACAACTGTGACTACTGTCTGGCAGAACACTGTACAGTTGAATGGTATTAATTCAATATATCACATGCAGTTTAACACGCACATCTGCAACGGTACTTTACTATGCACATGCCCTATATAGGTATTTTAGATTTACAATACAAACCTGTATAATACTCATATTCACAGGTAACATATGGATATGGACAACATCCCATTAAATGGCCTAGCAGTGGCACAGTCTGAACTGTTTGACACACACTCTAGTGGTTTCCATATATGAGCCGTCCTTTCCCAGGGAGAGTCAGGCTCCTCAGCTGTGATCCTACCTCTCTACCTCTTAGAGTGTCACATCTGGACAAAGCTTAAAATTGGGAGGGGGGGGTACATAGGGACAGATCTTAAATTTGCCTGTTACAAACCTAGGAAGTTTGTAGCATAATACATTTTGGATTATCATGACTGTTCTGAAGGTTGTGGGGTCTGAAACTCAAGTGTTTGTCATTACTTCATTACTTCTATCCCTAGCTATTTGCTAGAATAATATAGATGTTAGAAGGAACAGACCAAACACTATGATTGGTAAATCTTGACATTCTGTGAAGATTTGTACAGTTGACAGGTATGGCCCATTGCAGACAGAGCCAGATGCTATGCCCATAGTAGTTGCTCAGCAGGACATCATTACAGCAAGTCTTGTCGGCACATATAATTCTTTCAAAATCATCTGTCCCATTATTACAGACCAAGTATTACATTCAATTACATGCTTACATGTTTCATATACCTGTTTTATTTTTATGCTCTCTTCTCTGTTCCGGTTTGTGTCTTCCTTGTTTTATTTTTTTTTTTTTTTTTTATTATTTGTTTCTTTTGTTGTTGTTGTTGTTTTGTTTTCTCTCTGTCTCTCCACTGCAGGGATCAAACTGGTTTAAATAGGTTGCACCATGGCTTTTGTAGGTGATGCTCATGAGCAGGTGATGGCCTCTGTACCAATTGGTGTTCCCACTTGGTAATTGCATGCAGGCAGCTGTGTAATTCTTCCAATAGCCAATGTCATAACAGCCCACTACTATAAATGACTACTTCATGTGGGAGTTGTCCCTTTACCTTGCCTGTATGGAAGGCATCCTTCAAGTGTGGGGGCAGCAGTGTTACAGACAGCAGTTAGGAATACCGCTTACAACAAGACTTGGGAACACAGGACAACTACATGTTTGTATAAGGTTCCAGACCTAGGGACAGAGTGTGAGTATTGCTGTTATATGATTTGAATACTGCTAGTTTTACAGGGTTTGTGTGTACATGCTAGTTTTGCATTCAGTGCAGTCTGTCTGCATAGTCTCAACTGTGGGGCTATCCACATAACGGCCAGAGGTTTGGCTGCTATGTTTTGTATGTTCCTCAGACAGGTGTTGTCCTTGAAAAATCAGTGGCATTCACTCTGTAGATTGCTATCAGTACATGGCAACATCCATTTGTATTTCTGATGTCATATTCCTCAGAAAGGGCATGTTGCAACCAATCCTGTAACACCAGCAACTTTCACAGTGTATAACAGCAATATTTCAAATATGGCCCTGTGTTTTGGCCTCTGTCTTCCAGTTATGTACCAAGCTTTGTCCAGATGTTATGCAGTAAGAGGTTGATAGGTCTATCATTATTTAGTGCTGACATTCCTGCTATCATTCCAGTGATATTGTGGACTCCCACACATGTTGAGGGGTAGGGGCCATAAGTATGAGGGCTACAGCTGGACAACATGTTTGACCCTGTACAGTCAAGAGGTCATTGCATAGAGAATGCAGTTATATGCCCTTGTAAGACATTTCAAGAGGGAGGGGTATTAAATGTTTTTAACCTAGGCTGTTAGAACATGTGAGGGATATTACTAATAAGAAACATAAAGGTATATGGCTGTACATTTTCCTACATTTCACCATGGGGACAGTGGTGGGTTAGAGCTTATTGCTTTGCACACTGTTCTGTTTGTCAGCCTGATAGTACGGTTTGAAGTGAAGCATTGTTATGTAAAGGATCCATTTACATTGTAACATGTGATACTTTTCCCCCTAGGGGTTAACTACAGAGTATAATTGGAGGCTGTTGAACTAAATCTCTAATTAAGTGTTGACTGATT
>NC_056745.1:89989090-90044090 GCF_019279795.1 Protopterus annectens | reverse complement strand
ATATATATATATATATATATATATATATATATATATATATATATATATATATACACACACACACACACACACACACACACACACACACACACACACACACACACACACACACACACACACACACACACACACACACACACACACACACACACTTTCCCTACTGTTGAATGACTGTGCTACATGATATGTATGAATAAACATCAGCCATATTTACAGCTCAGATGGCTTAGTGGTAACTTCCTGTGGCTATGATGTGCAGGGCCCTAGTTTTGAGACTTGCTAAGGCTGATTATTTTGTTGTTGGGCAGAACAAGGGCTGTTGGATACGGAGTGATTAAGGTACTTTTAAGCAATTGTAAGTGGGTTTGCGTGTGTTTGCTCAGTGGTAAGCAATGCTACCTTCCTGTTAAATATGCTTACAAACAGCCTTATAAGTGCTTAATCTGTGCAGGCATCACTTAGCACTATGCAAACAGGCTTACTCCTGCTTACTACTGCTTACTCCCACTTACCCCCATGCTAAATTCTTTAAAAGAAAAGAAAAAAGGGGTGATAGGAAAGTGGTGAAAAAGGGAGCACAAAGAGGGTAAAACAATATGAAAGATAGCTAAGGATGTGCAGGATGGATATAGGGAAGGTCGATAGCTGTCCATTTCTTCTACAGCAACAACTGTGCATATATACTGAATTTGGAGTTGCATTTGGACACTCAAACCCCTGATAGAGAGGGGTTTGGACAACAATAATGCATTGTGAAGCCCATTAGACAAGATTTCATGTGTCCAGTGGACACGTGTGGAATGGACAGCTATGTATGGGATGAAATCTTCTTTGGGGAACAGATTGCCCTTTTTTTTTAAGGTGAGAGTGGGATGTTGGGGAAGGATAGTAGGTATATTTGGGGAGGTAGGTTAAGTAGGAAGACAGACAAGACAGCATACAGGGTGGTATATGATATATGTGGGGGGTAAACACTATGGACAGGGAGGGGTGTTTGGTAATCAGAAGCCCACGAGCCCCCAAATGGATACAGTGGGACTGAGGTCCCCACACATGGGCAGTAACCACTGCACCTTCATGGCCCCAAAGGTGGCTGTGCTGGGGGCTGAGCAGGAGGGGCAGGATGACCCTCTAATTGTGCCACACGTGCCTCAAGCTGGCATAGCAAATCTCCAAGTTCCTTGCAGAGCTTGCTACACACCAGACGCTGGACCTGGCTTTGGGTGACAGGATCCTGTCCACACCTGCACCCGGGGGGTAGAGCCCCATCCCCTGAGGTGGATCCACCTGGAGGTGGTGCAGGACCAGCAAATGAGGAGGTCCCGTGGTGGGTTGCAGACGTGCTGGGGCCCTGTGCCACAGCTTGATGAAGCAGGAGAGGCAGATTCACTGGGGTCAGCCTTCTCTGATGTGCTATTGTGTTGCAGTTTTAGAACATGTGTTTGTTAGTGATAGTAAACACATTCCAGAATTAGTTATAACAGCATGCATGAGTATTCCCATTAACCCAAAATAACATATTAGGAACATTTGCATAGCAAACAGAACACATGCATATATGGAACCACAGCAGCATGCAGGTTACATTAATAGCAACAGGCCACCAATGATAGTATTTGAACAGGGAACATTAATTGGAATACATTTCAACATTTTCAGAACAACAGGACACATGTCCCAACAGTAGTTTTGGAGGAAAACATACCCATTCATTTATGTGTTTAGATTATTGGTGAAGATAAGGTGGGGGGAGAGACAGAAAGATGTCAGTTAACAAATGTAGATTTTTGCAGTGGTCACAATTACAACAATGTCTTTGGTTTAGCCAGTGGTATGTTTGTACACAGTATAATTACAGCCTTCCTATAACTACTTTATACTTTCTCTTACCTGTAAGACCTGTGGAGGGAATGTTTAATACTACATGACTGTTTCTACCCATATTCACATAGTCAGTGTGTGTGTGTGTGTGTGTGTCTGTGTGTGTGTGTGTGTGTGTGTGTGTGTGTGTGTGTGTGTGTGTGTGTGTGTGTGTGTGTGTGCTACTGGCACACTCGGTCTTGATTTCTATCAGTCACCCTGGTTGTTGTTAGCAGGGACTAGTAGTTATGACAGCATGACACTTTTGAATATTTCTTGGGGGAGACCACTTGGTGTATGTACTTATCTTGCTGTCATTTGCAGCCTTGGAGTTGGACCATGGGTGATGGACACAGTATAACTACAGCCTTCTTATAGCTACTTTATACCTTCTCTTACCTGGAAGACCTGTGGAGAAAATGTTTGTTAATACTTCCTGACTTGTTTCTACACATTTTCACAAAATCCTAGTTGAAATTATGCATACATCTTACTACCACTCCTGGGATTCGAACCGTGGCTGTTTCTGCTAAAAATATAACAAGTGTGTGTTTCACCAGAGAGAGTTATTTAAAAATGTCTGTCTTTTCTTTGAATGATTTCTTTCTCATTCTCTCTTAATTATACGATCTGACCTTGTAATTACAGCATTCTTATACATACATTCCTATACATACCTTTTCACATAGCACAGTGTGGAAAACAATGGTTAACACAACATTACTATTCAGATATCAGATCTTGGTGCATGACATTTGTAATATCAGTTAATCTCATGTGTTATAGTGGCACTAACTTTGTCAGATGAGACTTGATTGTTTAATGCTTTCAGAGCTATAGTTGGTATGCATAACCTCTACACATTTCAAATCATGCCATACCAGTTTAAGCACAAGTTCAGGGTTTTGAATTTTATTGACAGTCAGTTACAGTTTTATCAATATATGACCTACATGAGACTATTACTGTAACATTGTCTGCTTTATTCAGTACAAACATACCAATTTGTAATAATGCAAGGTGACATTCTACTCTTATATTTATTTGGTATGAAATCTACAAGCTAGAATTTCACTCACCAGCCTCACAACACAACCTTTGCAACCTGCTGGCATGGGCTTCCTGGTTCACAACCTGCTCAACTGGAGCTGTAAGGTAGATGGAGAAACATTTATGCATACCTATCCATCACATACACAGGCTGGACTTTGGTAAACAAGTATTGCTATGAATATTTACACACTGCTGGGACATCACTCCTCTGTTGTGCTTCTTGGACCCACTGTTCCAAGATCTCCCTCTTCCTCCGCTTCAAGTCAGCATAGTGGTGCTGGACTTGCTCACCAGTCTGAGAGATACCAGTGGCACTGGTGAGATCACAGGTGAGATTTTCCCAGGCTTCCGCTTTGTATTGGAAGCCCTGGTACTGATCCTGCAGCAGTCTCATGTCATGTTTTTTTATCAGGAGTCCTACCATGACCATGGACTCCTGTATGCCCCAGTGCTGCACCTGAAAGCACATGCCCTCTCCAACACCTGCCATACTGCCTACAGTGGGGAGCTACAACCAGTTTTGAGCTGTATTCCCACCTGCAAGGTTTAAATATGGCAGATTTCCCACAATTTGCCATGATTAAATGGTTTTGAATATGCTGAGCTAAGATAAGCTATGGGCAAACCTGCTTATATAAGGTTGGCACTACTTTAAGAGGCAGGTTCAACACTGCTTTCCAGTGGGCAAATCCACTTAGCTGAGCTACTCATTGCTTAGCATTCATATTTACACAATGCTTACACCCAGTCAGCATAGCTGTGCATTGCTTAGCATTGTTTATGTTTTATTTTATGGACTGCCACCTATATGGGATTGCTTCATCAGTCCTGATATATTATAAATTTGTGTACCTTCCCTGACATCCCCCAATGTGCTTTCATTACATTTATTCTTGTGTGACTATACTGTATGGGGCACTTGTGTTTAAATGGGGGTTTCACAGCTTTATTACACTGATACCTCACATCTGGGCCTAATGCACTACTCTGGTTGAGAAATATAAGTTACTTCCTACATAAATATACAAATACATTAAAATTGCAATAATTTCAAATACAAAATGGAAATGGCTTTGGTGAGACTTGAACGACTACATGCAAGGAATACACTCTAACCACTACACTATTGCACTACTGCTTATGTGGGATGTCTATTGACATTTAACTTCTCGTGATGTTTAAGCTGGGCTAAGCATAGCTAAGCAACGGTCACATCAGCGTAGTTATGCTTAAACTTTATTGCAGATGTAAAAAAAAAGATTTATTTATTAGGGGCTGTGCTTTGCAAACATTGATGACATATATCTTTTCACAGTATGTTCAAATTTTTGCTTTATATTCTTGGTCCACTTTTCATAAACTTGTGGCTCTCTGACACATCATTAAAGATTGAAGTTTGGCAATAATGACAGACATTTGTGTTTTATACTTCAAACCCTTCAGAAAATTTATGCTAATCAACTTTCTAAGTTTGTAATAGCAATATTTCACATTTGTCCCTTATGGCTTTGTCCAGATTTCTTACTCTAATGGGTTGAGAGGCGTGCGTTTTACACATCATACCCTTCACAAAATCCATGCTAATGCAAAACCTGTTATTCTATCAACTTTCTAAGTTTGTAATAGCATAATTAGCAGTTGTCCCTTATGGCTTTGTCCAGATTTCTTACTCTAATGTGATGAGAGATGTGATGAGCAATCTCACTCTTTTTAGATTGCTGTACGGCAATTCTGGTGTGGGGGGAATGTGTATTATGAGAGCACTACTCTCAGACATGCCCCCTGCGGTCGTACACATCCCTGTGCACATATTAGACCACTGCAGTGTGCCTTCATACATATGCATGGTGCACTGCCGTGCTGCACAGGAATGGTCCCTTCCATGCAGGAATAAATTATTCCTAAATGGACGTTTGATGAATCTGGGGGACTATCTTGGTTTTGTATAAGTAGTGTTGCTCTTTTAAAAGGAAGCCCAAACTGTGGATTGCATCCAGATGCTATATTTGTCAAAAGGGCATCAACTGGCTATGCTGGCATTACTGCACACACATTAATATTGTTTTAAGTCACTGACACATTTTATTTTGTCAGACTGGCAGCCTATACCTACAGTTGCAGGGTAAAGTAGTGGACTGCTGCTACAAAAATAGCAGAAGCAGGTCCTGCTGCCAAGCTGGTAAGCAAACAAGCTCAATGGCTGGTCACACTAGTAAAGCTCAATATATCTGTAAATGGAAGTTCTGCTTGTCAAAGCCAATTGAAGTAATATGCATGCATTGGTAGAAACAAAAATACTCAGTTGCTCAAGTAGAGGTACAGACCCAGTTTGGGAATATCATGCACCTTATAGCTGTGGTGGCTTAAATTGAGCCGGATGAAGAACTTCCAATATTTCAACTACCTTTGTCAACAATGGGAAGAGTAGAACAGCAAAGAGCTTTGCACACACTAATTTACTGAGTAAGATAGCCTAATGTAAGCAGCGATACTCCAACATACAGGAGAGATGGGAAGGAAAGAAAACACAGTCTTGAAATTACTACAGAAGGCCCAGAGCAAACTAAAGTACATAGAAATGTTTCTAAAATTTGGAGTTTGTGTACTACAGGGGTGCCTAACAAGTGAAGCAGGCACCAAATGCCTAGAGAAAAGGCCAGGTCCCAAAAGATTGAGATAGGGTTAAGCTCAGCAAACATCATCGTAACTGCCCAGATTTTCACAGAATGTCCAGATTTTTTGCCTCATATTTTTCATCTGTTCCTCATACAATTTGTGGTTTTCTGTTTTTAGAGGCAAATGAGTGAGGATTGAATTCACTAAATAATGACAGTCATTTGAGTTTCAGACATTATATCCTTAATAAAATGTATGGTAACACAAGACTTTTTATTCTAACACATTTCTCAGTTTATAAGAGTAATATTTAAAATCTGTCCCTAGTTTTGGGGCTTTGTCCCCCCCATTATTTTTGGCTTTGTCCAGACTTTTTGTGCTTAGAGGTTGAGAGTTATGCCAGAGAATGAGGTAAAGGTGGAGAATAAGGATGAACTAGTTGAGAACCGCAGAGGGAGCATGATGCTCTACAAAGAAGGAAGCTGAAACAATTCCTTAGACTATTGGAGTAAGTTAGCTTTTCTAATGGAAGAATTAAATTCATATGTCCCTCTACCTGCTATGTACAGAAAGGCAACAAGACCCACTATCTCTAGGCATCTGGAAAAAAGAGAGGTTCCCAGTTTGTCTGACCTTCTGGTAGGCCAATGAAATTTTAAAAGCACCCAACTGGAAGATGACACTCTAAGCTGTTTGATAGAGAACATATCTAGTGGGATCTACTTTTCTTTGTCTAAATTTCATTATTTTGAAAAAGAAAAGTAGAGGACCACTTACGCGAAAGTGAACTTAAATGAAAAACACAAAAAACAGTGTTTTGCCTGGGGTCTGCACTCCCTCACACCCCTGCTACTTAAATATACTAACTCCCAGATTGCACTACAGTAGGGAAACAGGTAAATTCCCTTTTCCCCACTGTAGTGTGCTTTGGCGCAGCAGTGTTTCTTAGCGGTTTGTTGAACAGTTATTCACAAATGTGCACTTTCGTTTAAGTGCACTTTCGCGTAAGTGGTTCTCTACTTTTCTTTTTCAAAATAATGAAATTTTGACAAAGAAAATTAGCCCCATCTAGAGTAGTAGGAGGAAGTGATCCTGAAGGACAAGCACTAACTTACTCCTATTTTGAACTTGACAATGTTTAGGGAAAATAGAGAAATAAAGGGCATTGTTCAACATTTATTGATAACCAAACCATTTTGAAATATGGCTATAAAACTTGTGCATAGGCATGCCTTATGGGGGTCATTTAGGGATGGACCAAACCAAAACATTAATCATTGATAGATTCTATTGGCTGGGTATTACAGCAGAAGTTAAAAAAAACATTGTGCTGGGTACCCTGCTTGTCAAGTGACAGCCCTTAATCAAGGTTTTTGTACATAACTGAAATCCTTTTTGATAGAACTGAAACACATATAGTGGAGTCATTGTTCAGGTCCAGCAGTGGGCATCAGTATTTACTAGTGGTACTATAATATGCCATTTGAGTCCCCAGAGAGATCAAACACAGAAAAGAAAACCCCATTGCAATCATTAGGAAACTAATGTTGTTGTTTTCTCATGCAGTTGTACCCAATCTAAAAAATCTTGGCACGCCAGGAACATCTTTTATGTCAAAATTCATGTACCACCTGTGAAAAAGTTGTTAGGCTAAACATCAGAACTCTTCACTGTATCATTCCCGGGTCTACTTTATGCGCTCGAAGTCTGAGAATATCGAATATGATATTCTTGACAGGAGTACACCGAAAGCGCAAAACATAGAAAATGTAAACGGAAATCTCCGTAGGTGGAGATTTCCATTTACTTCAATGTAGTGCAATCTCAGAAGTTGGTATATTTAAGTAGTGGGGGGTGTGCAGGGGGACTTGCGCCCTTGCCTACACTAGTTTAAATTTTTTTTGTATTTTTTTTTTTTTTGGACTTCGATTGTTTAATAGTTTGATGCATATGGTTAGATCCATATGCATTCGAGCTATTAAACTTTCGAGGTCCTAAAGTAGATTCATCATTCCCAAATGCACAGGCTATAGGAATGATTTAAATTGACCTTAAAGTCCATGTAAAAAAAAATAATTGAGAATGATAGGAAAGACTAGGACCAAGTGATGTCCTATTTAATGTTCAAAATCCAAGAAGTACCCCTAGCTTCCAAGGGCTGTAGTTTTTTAGAGATATTTTATATTAGGACACCCTGAGAGATTTTAGAAATAATCAAAGATATGCCAGAAGAGGAAAGGTCACAATTTAGAATGCCAGTGGATATTATATGAACCTTAGGTAACAAAAGAAGACATATAATGTAAAGTATATAAGAATATATGTAAAGGGGTCACGCAAGCCATGGGGAGTGGAGAATAACAAGAATGTCCTGAACAGAGAGTTTCAGGTAGCAGCTCAAACACTCATTATGGTCCTCACCTCCAAAAATAAGTTCCTTGCTTACTGGGAAGGACCTTAAAGATCCATAAGTAAATAAACCAAGTTAACTGCAATGTTAGGCAACCAGATATGAGACAAACTGGGCAAACAAATCAGATAAATATTTAAACATTTAAAAATCCTAGATGGAAATAAAAGAAAGTGTAGAAGACACAATGTCCAAAGGTGAAGATTGCCAAAAAGGAAAACGTGTTCCCCCACTGGACATTCTGTAGTGATGGTTTGAAGAGATCTATGAGGACTGAATAGAATATTGGGGCATGGGAAAGAAGACAACATATGGGAACATCTGGAGATTATAAAGATCATCTCCAAAGTGCTGAGAGACAGGTGAAGTACAGCCAGTATAAGTGAGTGTGAGCAATTTTGACACAGAGAAGAGGTCCTGCTAACCAGCAGGTCGAATTGCTTGAAATAACTAGAAAACATAATAACCTGGTAGATCAGGACTGGATGACCCATAAACAGATAGGGCATTTTTGGTTTCATAAAATTTACCCAGCAGAAAAAAGCCAGTAAGGTAGTATCTTGGAGCAAAGGGAGCAGTTTTCAGGTGGGAAAAGCGAGCTTTATATTTAAGCACTTTTGGGAAACAAAAGTTACAGCCTGCATGAGGTTAGTCTCTGAACAGATGAAGGGACTATGAAGGAGTGAAAGTGACTAAAGAAGTATGGCAGAAAGTTTGGGAAGCATCACAAAAATTAAATAGGTTGACCAAGTACACAGATCAACAAATGAGATTACTATATAAGTGTACCTTACCACAAACAAATATGCTAGAATGTATTTGAGATCACAAGGTAGGTGAACAACATAGTGCAGACAATTGACAGATGTTCTAGGACTGCCCTTATGTTAAACTATATTCAAATTACTTGGATTGTAGACTCAAAGCAACTTTTAAATTGAATTAGGTAGAAGTTGTGGACATTTGGAGTCACACTTAAAGGAGTACATCTGAGAAGGGATATAAAAAGACATGGGAGGATGATCACAGGAGGGATTAAGCTGCTATGTGACAAACACTGGAAATCCAGGAGAAAGTTTAATGAAGAAGAGATGAAAGACGCCATACTCAAACATGCTAGGATAAGAAACGTCATTCCCTATAAACTCTCCTCACTCTAGAGAATGCTGACATCTGCTCAGTTACTGAGACATGGTTTAAAGTCACAGAGAGCACAGCGGCAGTGTAAGGCTATAATGCCTTCCATATATTTAGTCCAACTACTACACAGGCAGAGACTAAAGGAGGAGGAGGTATCTCAATTTACATCAAAATTAAATATACCTCAAGGCTGGTTAAGTAGGACAATGCACATGAGCTTCCCTATGTTCAAATCATCATATACAAAAACCCACAGCACTTCCTTGCAAGGTACAGGTCTCTCTCCATGACCCAGAAAACCCATAACATGCATTTAAACTTATTAGAAACACTCACCATCCAGCCCAATATCATATTCATGGGCGACTTTAATTACCCAACTATTAACTGGCAATTGTATTTGACACCCAACATGTAGGCACACCGCTTAAATTAATTTGTAAATACAAACTCTCTGGACTACATTGTTAATATGACAACCAGAGAGGCAAACATACTGAATGTGGTCCTCACTTATATGGGAAAGTGCTACACATCCCCTAGTTTAATGTCCTCTTGGTAAGGTCAGACCACAATGCGGTTTCCTTTGAAGTAAAAATAAAACCTAGAACCCAGCTAACCCTAGAATGTTCAGGGACTACTCTAAGTCTAACTTCCTACTATTAAATGATAACCTGGCAAAATTTCAAGCCCCACCCCCAAACCTTGAATACACTGCTGACCACATAGAACTGTTCACATAAATGCTATACAAACATGTTGATAGCTGCATAGAGGCAGCAGTACCGACCAGGAATAAGTGCAGAACTAACTCAAAAAACAAGCCACCCTGGCGGAATCATAACATCAACAGGCTGCAAAACAGAAGGAAGAAAATCATGGCAAAAATAACAAAGTGTAGCACCCAGCAGGATAAAAGCACTCGCATCAAATTAATCAAACAACTCAGAAGACAACTAAAGTCTACAAATCCAAATTTGAGGTAAAGTTGTCCACCCAAGCCAAGAAAACCACAAGGCATTCTTTAGCTATGTCTGCAACCTCAAAGGAAATTGCATAATTGCATGTAGAGCTCATTCTTAATGGAGCCACCTATACTGAGTCAGAAGATATAGCAAACCTACTGGCAGACAAATTCAGTTTTAGTCCCCCGCAGACACTCATCAGGAAATACCATCAAGTATAACTCCCCATACTTTTACTAGATAAGAGATCCTCAATGCTCTCTCCAAGATCAAAAACACTGCATCAATGTGTCCCAACAATATCCCAGGCTGCCTTCCAAATAGCATGAAACATGACCTATTGTGCCCTCTAGAATCACTATTTAACTGTAGCCTCCAAAGTGGCTTCATGCTTCACAAATGGATAACAGCAACTATTATCCCTGTGCACAAAGGCAGGCTATTTATAGACCTTGGAAAACTACAAAACATAAGTCTCACTAGTCTTATATGTAAAGCCATGAAAAGAATTATCATGGACATGATAAGTATAATGACATAGGAAACCTCCAGACACTGGACCCAAATCAGTTTGGTCTCCTTAAGGGCAGATCATGTCTACTCAGCCTGTTGGACTTCTTTTAGAAGGTCACCTAAGCAATGGACAAGGGCAAAATGGTTGCACTGCCTACCTCAACCTGGTGGGATTTGAAAAATACCTTACTCGGGTATTGTTGACAAACTCAGGAGGATAGGTGTAAACCCTTATGTCATCCAGTGGATAGCCTGCTGGCTCACAAACAGGACCAAGGAAGTTAGAATTAGGAAGTCTACCTTTACAAGGAAGCCAATCATCTGTGGAATCACTCAAGGATTGGTCCTGAGACTGCTCTTTTTTAGTATCTACTTCTTTGAAGTCAAGCCCAACATCAAGAGCCTCTGGCTGACCAGATTTGTAGGTGATTGCAAATCAGGACAGTCATAGAATCCCCTGTTTTCCAGGAAGGGCTGACGCAGACAGAAAACTGGTGTCAGAACCATGGACTAAAACTAAATGACAAGAAGTGCATAATAGTATCCTTTGGAAAGACACCTACCCCCCAGTAACTATAATATTGGCAAAACACCCCTAAGAGTCTACACAGTAGTCAAGGACTTGGGGATAGATGTAGACAGTAATCCAGCCTTTGGCCATCATGTGTCTATGATAGTGAGCAAGTCTTTTTATATTCTGCAACTTATAAACAAAGGTATGGGATCTAGGTCAAAGGTAGTCATTGTTCCATTGTATTTGGCATTCAGCAGATCTGTCACAAAGTAAAATGCCCCCTTTGGTGTTTATCTGTCCACAGAGGTTCCTCATTAAAAGAATACAGGGCATAACTAACATGTCCTGTGCAGACGGCCTCAAATCCTATCCCTGCTTTTTGTCTCTGACAGGCTGTCGAGGTGAGATCTATGTCTGGTCTACAAGGCATTGTCACACCCCACCCTGATGGAACTCCTACATATCTGCAAAACAAACAGCACCACAATTACTCCTTCTAAAGACTTGAAACTTGTCTGTGATATAAATAGGACATGCTGGACAGACAGGTATGTATCCCAGAGACTACACCTTCGCTGGTACAGGCTCCCAGTGGAGCAGTGGTAGCATTGTCATCTCACAACAAGAGGCTCTCTTGTTCAATTCTCACCTGGGGTACCTTCTGTGTGGAGTCTGCATGCCCTCCCTGTGTTGCTGTGGGTTTCCTCTGGGTATACTGGTTCCCTACCACGTTACAAAGACATGCACATGGAGCATTACTCCCTGGGCCTCCAATGAATATTGGCTTTGTTCCAAGTCAGACTTTCCTTGTTAACAAATCTTAAATAAACTGAATGAGGAACAAGTAAGTAATGGCACCTATGGCTGTATTTGACAGACACAAGCAGTGAATGGTTCATCTGCCAAGTTCCTGCTTAGATGTTTCATCTTCCAAGTCCTTGATATATATATAGAATTAGATATTTTAATCCATACACAGTTGTACTGTATCTCTCTTTATATATATATATATATATATATATATATATATATATATATATATATATATATATATGGATATAGATATATATTTATGGATGTATGAATGTATATTGGGTAACCGCCTGACAGTGTGAACATTTGCTGTAGGAGATAGCCACTGTTGATATGACACCCTGAACCACATACAAATTAGGGAAAAATGCTTAATGCCACTGAAAACATATATGTACATATATCTATAGATCTATATCTATGTATGTATATATATATATATATATATATATATATATATATATACATGCACATATATACTGTACATGTATATATAGAGAGAGATAGACAGAGAGAGAGAGAGAGAGAGAGATTTTTATATCTATCTCTATCTCTCTCTCTCTATATATATATATAGATATATAGATATATAGATATATATATATATATATATATATATATATATATATATATATATATATATATATATATATATATATATATATATATATATATATATATATATATATATATATATATTTAAATATATAATATATATATATATATATATATATATATATATATATATATATATATATATATATATATATATATATATATATATAGAGAGAGAGAGAGAGAGAGAGAATGTGTGCAGGATGCAGGTAGACATATATGGACACAGATAAATAAACACAGAATATATGTATATTTATCCTAATGGTCTGCATGTAAGTAATTGCTATGTTAAATTGTTAATCGCTATGTAATCCAATGTAACTACTGTCTGTTTATTTTAACTGTGGAGCTTTTCTCCCTGGGCCTCCACTGAAAATGGACCTACGTCCAGTTGGACATTCCCGGTCAACAAATGTAAATAAATAAATAAATGGTCAACCTCAGATTAAGATCATGATGAGAATGCCCACATATCTCATTCATTCTGTAGACACTTCTTCCACTTCCTCAGAAGTTTATCTACATTCTTAAAACACCACCAGTATTTGTGAAAAATGTACTTGTAACTGACATATTTAAGCTACTTGCCAAAGAATAAGCTAAAAGTTCGTACACTACACACACACACAAATACACACAGAAACACACACACACACACACACACACACACACACACACACACACACACACACACACACACACACACACACACACACACACAACAGAAGACATTCAAACCCAAAACACACTATCCCACCAACAGCCACCTTAAACTGAATTCTGCATGCATCTGTATTAAATCATTGAAGGAACATAGTATTGAATGGCATTTCATCGGAAATGCCGTTCATCGAACCCCCCTCATATGGGGAGGCTGCCCCCTCCAATTATATATAACAACTCTGAGATCACACTACAGTGGGGAAAGGACAAATTTCCTGATCCCTGCAGTAATTTGATCTCAGTCAGAATGTTTCAATGAGCAGCATGTTCCATAAAATGCTGTTTGAAATGCCATTTAATGATGAGATCTTTAGATATGTTATTAGGGGCTTTTTCTGCATTGCAATTTAAACAAACAAATAAAAAGTTAAAGTGAAAACTAAAACACAGACTGTATCTCCCATTCACTTCATTGTAAAAAAGTAACTTCACATCTTATAATCAAAAAGTACTCAAAGGCAACCATCCCCAAACACTGCCTACCTAAATCAATTCATCTTAAGATGAAATTCATTACTTTTCTAACTATAACTACCCATTAGGAAAATAGCATTACTGTCAAACTGGATCTAATTTTTCTCTCTCTTAATGAATATTAAACTAACTGAAAACAAAAGTAAATAATACAATTAATAAATCCTAATGTGACTCTCACTATACTAAAATATTTTAAAAAATTAACTAACACTACAGAAAAAAATATTAAAAAGTACCTCAAAAAATAGTGTAAAAATCACCAAAAATACTCCATTCAGAACGTCCTACATAAGTTGCCTAAAATGAGCAGAAATCTTATATAATTACTACAGTTCATTGACATTAACCGGCGCACATAAATGTAAAAGGACAAGAAAAATAAATAAGTTGAATATGCAATGCAGTGGTGAATCTGGGAATTTGCTGAAGGAGGCACAGTCTTGAAAGTAGATGACAGAAATAGGGGGTGAGAACTAAGGAAGTAGAACACTGAGGTAGGGGTTAGGGAAAGGTCACCTTAAGATAATTTGACAGCATTTACACATCATTGTGGTGTAGTTGTAGTAGTGGAAAGTAGGCAGTTCTTTTCTGTCACACAGCTAATTTATAGACCTCTGCTTTTAATAAACACAGCATATTGTCATCATTATTGCATTGCTTTTTGTATATTAAGTGTGACAGCCTACCTCTATATACAGTTATCCCTAACTTTTTTAATGTTTTATCCAGTATTTATTGCAGCTGCTCCTACATAATTTTGTTACAGCTGTTATCTCATTGGTTGTTTAACTGCAGGTTATTTACACATCTGTTTTTTCTGCAGATTTCTTTTTTTTCTCAATTTTTTTTTATTTTTCAAATACATTTGAATGAATTCCATAGTATTTATGCATAACATCTTAAATAACTATGTACACTATTTACATTAGCCTGACACTAACAGAGCTTAATATATACAGTTACTTTATAAGTATGTCCAATCCATTATCAGAGTGTCTGATCAATTATTGTATAGTGTCAATCAACGATAAGACTTTTCCCCAAGGGTTGTTGATAAATGGCTTTGGATAAATTCTTAGTTCTTTAATTTTACTTTCCCATAATGCTGTGGTTTTCAGCAGGCTGTAGATGTCTTCCAAAGTTGGTATTGTGTTTGTATTCCATCTTCTTGTTATACACTTCCTTGAAATTGCAAGTATAGTCAATACTATATACATGTTTGACCTATTCAAATGATGACCTTCGTTCACATTTAATAATACAAGAGCTTTAGTTAAATAAGATAATTCATTAAATAAAACTTGTAGAAAGTTATTAATACAATTCCAAAATGGCTTAATTTTAACACAGTCAAAGAAAATGTGGTTCCAATCTGCATTGCGTATTTGCTCACAACTCCAACATATTCCTTTTGTGGAAGAACTAATTTTTCTGATTCTATCTGGGGTTAAGAGTGCTCTGTGCAAGCATTTCTAATTAAAAACTTTCCAGTATTGTGTAAAGAATGTATATTTCATTGATAATAAGATATTTATTTTAATATATTCAGTTAACTGTATTGAGTGTCCTTTCATTATATATTTCCAGTACAAGGTTTTGGGTGTTGTTTTATAGTTTATCAATATTTTGCAAAATTTTGAAATACTGTTTCCCATGTCAACGTCATTATATATGATTTCATATATGTATTTCATAAATTTAGGCATTTCTTTAAATGAAGAATTGTTAATTATTCTACTTAAATCTTATGAATATGAGAATATTCTGTAAAGTTAGCGAGTACTGTTGTAGAATTTTGTATGTTGTTTTTATTACTTGCATATCTAAAACTTTTAGTTCTTTGATACACTGGAGCCAACAAACAAATCCTTTCTGTTCCCAGGAATTAATAATTTCTCTATATATTTTATGTGGAAAGTTCTTTGTGACTATAAGTGGTGTTAATAGATCAAACCAGATTTTTAAATCTATATTTGCATTAATAATTTTCCTAAATGAGTCAATGTAATAATTAATCATATTAGTGGATTTAGTTATGTTATATTGCATACTAATACATAATATGTGCCATGGCAAATTGTTTTTATTTATTTGAAACTTTTTTTTGCAAATCAAATTAATTTATTGATATTACAGTTAGTGATTCTTTCCAATTTGCAGAGTAATTTGGACTTATCCAGTCTGAGATTGTTTTAGATATTGATGCTTTTATATATGTTTCTATATCAGGAACGTTTAATCCTCCCGGTTTCCATGGTCTGATATGTTGTATTAAAGCTATTCTATTTCTTTTGGGAAACCATAAAAATTGTATTAGGCATGAATTTATTTCTTTAAGTATATTTCTTTCTGGCAACAGTTGTATTGCCAAGGCTATATATACGATCTTTGACAGTAAAACCATTTTTATTAACTGTAGTCTATCTTCAAATATTAATATTATTTTGTTCCATTTTTCCACAGACTCTGATGAAGCCATTTTATGGTGAAAGCGCTCAGTCGGTGGAATAAAAGGAGTTTTTCCTCTAAGGTTTAGTGTGTTGCCTTGACCTTTTGGGACATTTCATTCACTCATTTTCCACAGAGATTTTAATTGTATTGATGATATTATTCTAGTTTTTGAGAATCGTTCATTTTTTCCTTGCATAACTTAATTTGTAGATATTTTAAGGTAGATTCTTGTTTCCCTATGATGCGATCCCCCTTAGTCTGCAGTTCTTTTTTTTATTTAAAAATAAAAATTTTGATTTTGATTTATTGAAATGGAGTCCAGAAGTCATATAAAATTTGTCAATTAATAGATCTAATTCTTCTAATGTCTCTTTTTGTATTAGATAACGTTAGTAATATGTTATCAGCAAATAGCATTACTTTAGAATTGTATTGTTCATAAACATCTATTCCTTTGATTTTTATATTGTTATGAATTGAATCTGCCAATATTTCAATAGCCAGAGCAAATAGAATCAGTGACATGGGTCATCTTTGTTTAGTTCCTTTTGTTATATGTATAGATTCAGAAGTAAAAGGACCTAACTTGACATATGCTACATTATTTGTATATATATTCTTTAGGAGATGAACAAAGAATGCAGGACATTCAAGTAGCATTAGGATTTTGAATAAATAGCCCCAATTTAGGGAATCAAAGGCTTTCTCTATATCTATGCCAATTATGAGTCTTTATTTTCTTTATTAACATTGATAAGATAAATTATCCTTTAAATATTGTCGTGTGTGTCTATGATATATAAATCCAGTTTGATCATTATTTATTGTTTTGGATAGTGGTATTTTCATTCTGTTAGTTAATATTGTCATAAATATCTTATAGTCATTATTTAATAATGCTATAGGTCTATAAGAGGTACAGAGGTTTTGGGATTTGTTTTCCTTTAGGATTGGTGTGATTAAGGAATATCTCCAAGAGGGTGGTATTAAAGATTGTGACTGAATTTCTAATAGAGTTTTATGCAAGAGGGATAGTATCTTTGAAGGAAAAATGTTATATATTTCCATAATTATGCCATTTATACCTGGAGCTTTATTATTTTACCCTCTTTTATTGTATCTGTAATTTCTTGGTAGGATATGGGTGCCTGCAAATCTAGTTTTAATTTTTCTGGTATTTTGTTTATATTAGAACATTTTTCATCTATATTTAATTGATCGATATGTATATTTTCTTTTTGGAAATGTTCCATATACTGATTTCTGTAGGCATCAAGAATGTCACCTATATCTGAGACATTTTTCTCTTTTTTCATGGAAGATACTTTTAATGTTATTAGCTTTTGATTGTATGTTGATTCTTGTGGATAAATTATGTAGCTATTTGAGAGAAGTGGCTAAGGAATTAATTTTTTTTTTCTAAATCTAAACTAGTTTTGTGTTAGAATTTCGTTGTATTTATTGTTTAATACTTCTACTTTATTTCTTCTCCAAATGTTTTTTTTTCAGCTTTTACTCACGATAGTTCAGATTGTAGCTCTAATAATTCAGAATCCCATTCCCTGATTTTTTTATACCAAGTTTGGGTTTTACCATATATGCAAGCTTTTAATGAGTCCCATATCATTATTTTATTTATCTCTATGGTGCAATTAATATCTAGGAAGAACTTTAATTCAGATAATAACCAGGGTTTGAACTCTTTAATTTTAGTTATATATGCTGAAATTCTGGAGTTAAAGATTAATGCTTTGTACCCATTTTGAAGTTTTAGTATCAATGAATTGTGGTCTGAAAAGGGGCAGAGAGTGATTGAGAAATGAATGATTTAAGACTGTAAGTCATGGGCACCAAATATTTTATGTATTTTAGTTTGGGTACCAAATATGTGATCTTGGTGGGAAAACAACAAAGATTTATTTTCGTTAAATTTCAAAGTATCTATAAGATAAAATGATTCTACCCACTTGTTTAAAGCTTTTGATACAGCAACTGTACACAGCGGTCTTTTATTTGTAGTTTCAGAAATATCAAATATATAGTTAAAATCTCCTCCTAATATTAAGTTGCCTTTATAATTATTGGAAATGAAATCCAAGTGTTTTTTAACAGTTCCTGTTCCAATGCCTGGGAACCAGTATAGTTTGTCTAGCATCCATATTCTGTTATTATATTTAACTATTACTAATGTCATAAGGCCTTCTTTATTTTCATACTTATAAATGATTTCTGGGTTAATCACATTTATTTTCCATAAAATTGTTACCCCTTTTGTCTTTGTCTTATAAGTGGATTGCACCAATATCATATATTCCTTAAGATTCCATTTGTAATTGTCATTTATTTTGAAATGAGTTTCTTGAAGGAAGATAAGTTGTGCTTTGTTCAATTTTAAATATTTCAATAGATTTGATCTCTTGCTAGGGTTGTTTAAGCCATTGGTATTTAAAGATAATAAAGTTAAATTCATCTTAGGTTATTTAGACTATGTATTTTTGTTTTATTGTGATATTAAATATTTTCCTCTAATATGTTTGAGCTTTTAAAGGAAATTATCAGTTTTATACTTTGAGTGTTTACCAGTAAAGTAATGTTTTGTTCAGGAATACTAAAAATGTTTTTGTGAAATAACAAATTTAAATTAATAAATGTTAACAAAACTAAGATCCACACTAGCCATGGAATGAATATCATTCATAATCTGATGGATAAACCTAAGTCCATCTGATTATCACTTATACCTTGACAATCCAGAACATCTGAGCTCCATAAATTGAATTATCATATGGAGAATATTTGTAAGAAGAATAAGCAAATGTATATTATTTTGAACAGATATAGCATTATTGTAGATTAGACAGAATTCTAATACAATATCAATCTCTTCTTATTGTATAAGCAATTAATATTTACATGAAAGATAGATGACAAGCAATTCAATCATAGTAAAGTAGGGTGCATCATATATAAAACCTCAGTAAAAGATTATAGCACACAGTTATTTAACATATTCACTGTTATTGATGAAGTCTTTGAAAACTTTTTACTTAATATAAATAGATGGTAATAATATGTATACCTAATTTTATAATACAATGTATTTTACATATGTACTTATATAAGAAAATCATCATGCTTCTCCTTGATGTTCAGTGTAGTGTATGTCATTTATGACAAGTTAAGACAGTAGTGTTGTTATACACAAGCCCATGTTATTAAACTGAGTATTGACAATTTAATACTATTTGTTCAGAATATGATTGTTACATTCTGTGACATTTCAAGTTCATGCTTCTATTGTTTCTCTTGAACATCTTTGTCAGTTTGATGTCATGTATAAACATTAGTTACCTTGGTAACCGCTTAAGTATTATATATGGTCAAGATGGGTTACAAAAACTACAATTCAAGTTAAAGGAATTAAATGACTTCTTATGCATATGTACTTATATAAGAAAATCATCATGCTTCCCCTTGATGTTCAGTATAGTGTATGTCATTTATGACAAGTTAAGACAGTAGTGTTATTATACACAAGCCCATGTTATTAAATCCTGTCTTTAATATCTAAATTCAGCAGACTGCTTCATCTTATATGATGATTATATATTTTATGTCTAGATTTACTAAAATCATACATTACATAACTATTGTATGTTTTTTTTTTTTTTGCTTTTGCTTAGTTATTTGAGAGACCACAAGCTGTAATGCTTATTCTTATTATTATCTCCTTCCAAGCATGTTTATACAGTCCATAGACTTTAAATTATGAGACCATTCTAGTTTCTTATTTGTTATAAGTATATTTCCATCCTTACATTCACACATATCAGTGCTTCATGCATGGGCAACAATACCCATCCAGTTTTGCCAGAATATCATTCACTAGTTCATGTGGTGTGTTTCCAGGCTGTTCTTAAAATATCCAAACCAATATTTTGTCCTGTTCCATTTTACCAACCTGTTCAATGCAGTGGCCACTCTGCCAGTGAACCACTCAACCCACCTTCCATTCCCACAGATATTTCCACAAAGGAAATCTGATGACTCTCTAGCACTTCCCAGCAACCCCAAACACCCCTAGAATCAGCTATCCGCATATGCCCAACATGTCCAAGCAAGCTCACATCCCAGACCACTGCAAAGGGTTCTGCACAAAACCAAGTGCTCTTCATCTTTCACAATAACTCAGACTTCCACTCTTATGTAAGTCCTTAATGTGTTTGGACCAAAATACATTTTAAATATAAAATTGCGCTTATTATTTATTTTCTTTATCAAGAATCAACTTGAGCTAAACGAAGTGCTGGGAGACCATCAATATGTGTACATGTGGTTTAAAACAGCCCTTTTATTATATATATATATATATATATATATATATATATATATATATATATATATATATATATATATATATATTTTTTTTAAAACCAAAAACATTGCCAAGAATCATCTTGAAGGCTCCTCAGAGCCATTAAGCATTATTGTCCCTCTGTCTATGTTACCATAGCAACCTGGGACCATCTGTTTCTGTTAGTGTGTCTGTGTACTGCATACCAGAGGCTCGTGATGCACCTGAAGCAAAGCTTCACTTCACTGCAACTTCAAGCCTAAATTCCCTCCCTTTCAGTGAGGCAGCAGCCAGGAAAGGAAAGGAGAGCAAACAGATAAAAAAAAAAAACTCCCAACAAGCCGCCACAACAAGAGATAACACATTCTTACTGCCTTCCAACCTCTCACTCAGCAGATGTATAAACAAACTATTCTCTGCCAAAATATCCCAAATCACAGTTTTATCCACTCCCTTCCCTTGGATCCAGGCTAAAACACAAAATGTCTCTTCCTAATACACAAGCATCAGTAAACCTCGATCACAAGCTGCAACCCACAGCTTCCCAGAGACAAAAATGGCAACATACAACAGCTGCCAGACACAGCTGCATCCACACACCATGTCAGGCTTAATCAAACAGTACTCATAGCTGTGATATCTGCCATAATTGATATTAACAATGTTTAGACAAAATAATAATGATGTTTGTACTAGCTGCCAGACACAGCTGCATCCATGCACACCATATCAGGATTGATCAAACAGCACTCATAGCTGTGATACCTGCCATAATTGATATTAACTATATTTAGACAGAATAATGATGACATTTGTACTAAGAGCTTGCTACTATTATTCAACCAGGATATACATGACATTTCTAAATCATACTTTAACTGAAGAATGCATTAGTCTCCATGACAGCATTTTTTTTTCAAAACACTCTACTGTTACTGCTATTATAATTACTTAAATTATTATAAGTAAAAACAATGAAAATTGTGCAAGATAAGTATTAATTGAGTTCAAGTAGGGGAAGAGAAACTGCTGTGTTTGCATTATATGTTGCTTTGTTTGGCTTATATGTAATGTAAATAGTAACCCATCTTGACCTACCTTTGTTTGTGAAGAATTACTGGACTCTTTGAATATTCTGAATAAATCATTACTGTTTCTCAGTTATTTAAGAAACCCTCCTTTTTTTAATAAAAACACATGACAATTGATGTACCATATCAGCTGATACTTTGAGAGATGTACTTGTAAGAGTTATATTTTTTGGACAACTATCTTGGAATCAGTGTTTTGTTTCTTCTTTCTAGCATCATCCAAGGTTTTGTTTCTTTTATTCTTTTAAGAGTAGGGGCCATCCATTCCATTTCTTTTGTTGTTTTTGATGAATATAGTAGCTTCTTCTAAGTCATTAAAGGTTCTCATCTCATTGGCAAAAGTATTTTGATCTTTGCTGGAAAGGCCAGCTGTGCTTTAATGTTGTTTTGTTTCAACAGTTTTATTATTGGCCAGAATTGTTTCCTTTGTTCTAGTATTCTGGAAGAATAATCATTGTCAGACCTTATCAGGCTTTGATTGTATTTTAAGGGTGATTTTCTCCAAGCAGATTTAATATTAGTTCCTTGTCCAGACATGAAAGAAATGTTATAACTATGGATCTAGGTGGGCTATTTGTTGAGTTAAAAGCAGGTTTACAGAGTGTTCTATGTGCCCTTTCAATTCCAAATCAAAGTCCCTCTTTCAAGTCTAAAAATTCATGAATCCAGGTTATTAAGAATGAAATAATGTCTTCTCCTTCAGTGTTTTCAGGCAGACCAAAGATCCTTATGTTGTTTCTCCTTTCCCTGTTTTTTTAATTCATCTAGTTTATTAAGCAGCCATGTATTCTGTTTAAGCAGAAATTCTTTTTGGAATTATTCCTCTTTGAGTCTCCCTTCAATGTCATTTAGAGAGGTCTCTATATTTGTTATTTTTGTATGGTTTTGCTGTAATAGTTCCTTAAGAGTATCAGTCTGTTTTTGAGAATTTAATTTGAGGTTTTCTAAGTCATTTTTAAAGCCATCCATCTTCAAAGATAGTTCCTGTAAGGTAGATGTCATCAGTTGCAGTTTTTTTTTTTCAAAGCAGCATCTGGATGAGAATTCCTTGAGTTGTTCATATTCAATGACTCAATATATCTCCAAGTTCCTTGACAGTAAAATTTCTGTATATCTCCACCAAAACTGATATTTATGTAGTTTAGTAGTTTATCTATAGATTTCTGACATTTTAAACTTGAAAATAATAACATTTTCCTATAGTATTATACTAGTTTATGGAGCTCTCAAAATTCACTGCGTTAGTTGGCCATCTAGGCTCCACCCCTCTCCCTAGCTTTTAAAATGCTTACAGTATACAGATGGGAGAAACCATCTGATTATGCATTTAAGATCACTTTCCCACATTTACAAAAAAAATTTACACCAGATGTGTTATGATGTCACAACATTTCTAAACACTACACTAAAAACTACAGCACATATGTTTGAGTGTTAAATTTCAGGACACACCCATACAACATTAAAACACTATTAAATGAATCATTAACTTTCCCTTGCTGTCAGTTTTTGTACAATTAATTATGTATAAACCCATCTAACATTTTTCTGGGTTTTGGGCTGTCCCACAATAATACCACAAGTATGTGGCATAGCAGTCAGTTTACTCTCTTACTATAGAATGGACCACACATTGCTCTCATTGTAAATTCAGAAAAAATACACAGTATACATCTTTAGAAATGTTTTGCAGTTATTTTCAGACACTAAACACTAAACGGCAAATATTAATAAAAATAAATTGTGGGGGGGGGCGCAACCTTATATTCTAAAATCCTCATATAAGATTTAACTCATACTTGCAAATACAACTTGGGTTGATCAATTAAATAAGTCATTCATTTTCTAACTAACCAGTTCTCTCATCTGTCCTTTTCAATATGCTTTGTTCGCTCATGTTACAGAGGAATGAAACAAAAGAAAGTTGAAAGTCATATTTTCAGCTATGGGGCTACAATAAACAGGTAAACTGAAGACCATTCCATGTTATACAGTAAATTTTGAAGTTAAATGGTTTATAAAACTGCATAAATTCAAGGGGGGAAAATTCAGTTAAAGAATGCAGAGCACTTTTCCCATGGTATATTAAGCAACTGGAAGAGGAAGAAAATAATCTGAACTTTCTAACAGATGTGATAAGCTATGATAAACAATAATTTATGTAGAAAGGGAACAAGGATTAAGTCTTGCTCGACTTCCATTCAAAAGTATTTTTGAACCTGCTCTAAGATTTTATTTATTCTGTGCGTAACAGGGTCAAACAATACTAAACAGAACATATTATTCAACTACTAGTGTGGCTGTGGTTATACAGCAGTTAATGTTGTCAACTCACAGCAAGAGGTTCTCCAGTTTGATTCTTGGCTGGAGCACCTTGTGTGCAAAGTCTGCAGTCGAGTGAGTTTTAAAGACACGCAGGTAGGTAGGTACATATGTGTGTGCCATCTTGTGAAGGTTGGGCACTGGGCTGGCAACTCAACACCATAACAACTTCACTGCCAATCAATCTGTGGACCAGTGATCCGCTGTGGTGACCCCTAACTCGGAAATGCTGAAAGACATTACTTTACATATTACTCTACTGGTGGTGCTTTAGCTGTCCAGTCTGTTTCATGGGTATGTAGACTGTAAAGAAATTCCTGTTTGCCTCTTAACATAAACCAAATAAAATAGTATTAAACCTAGCAGTTTACTCAATATAGTACGCAACTCGTTTACATGTTAGTGGCAGCTGTATCGAACAATGAGAGACTAAAACATATTAGATAATTAATATTCAAGAGATAAACAAAGTTTATATGCCATAAAACACAAGCAAAACTACTGTTGCTCTAATGCTGGAGAACAGACTGGATGAAAGTTTTAACATGCCAAATAAAACTAACTGCATGATGCAGAGTATGTTGTACAATAAAACATCCCTAATAATATAAAAGATTCACTAACAGCACATTTAGAAATAAATTAATAAAATCATGTAACACATCAAGGTTAACTGTGTACTGCTTTGACAGTACAGGAATCTCTGATGAGTAGAACTGCTTCATCACCTTCTCCTGACTAGAAACTAAAATAAAACACACAAAAAATTACCTTTGCACTCTCAGCAGTGCAGTTCACACACTGACTGGAATAAAACACTTCAGCTCACATGGCTATGGGGATGAAACTATTTAAAATAATGCCTGTAAAGCAGTACAAAATCCTTGACAATTTAAGTTTTTTTCTTCTTATCCCCCCCCTCTTATCCCCCATTATTCAAGGAGACTGATAACACATCCTTGTCAGTCTTCCCAATAACAGCCTTCTGAAACATGATGCTACCGGAGGAGCCATCCAAGATTTTTGAATCCAGTCACCTTACTGGCACCTCCAACTGCATCCCAAATTGTGACTATGACCAAAGCTAGATCATGGTAAAATGGGGCCCTAGACAGAGTAATGGGTATGGGCCCCCCCCCAGCAGCAGCAGCTTCCCCCTCCACACCCATTCCAGTGTCTCATTACTTGGCTGTTTCTCCCCATTTACCATAAACACTGTTCAAGCCTGTCAGTGTGCAGACTATTTTCCTTTATTTCAACAATGATTACGGCTATTTGTATTTCATTTAAAACTTTTATTTTAAATTTTATAGCTCAAACACCCAATAGCCCTTTGCTAAACAAAAAAATGCAGTCTCACAACCAAAACAGACTTAGCATGAACAGTAAACAACTTTGCCCTGAAACTAACATTCATTGATTAGGCATTGAAACCCACATTCAAAGAAAATGCATCTGGCCAATCGTGAATTAAGCTTAACTTTGGGATGTTTTCAGACCATAGGCTCTTTGAACACATTTTTAGGACCATGCATACATGCATGTGTTTTTTTGATTCACCTTTCTGGTTGTGTTAAATTATATTTCTTGTACAATACAGCATCACTTGTTACAGCGTGTTTTAAATTTTTTTTTTCTACATTTTCCCAGTAAGCAATGGAACATGTACGAATTAATAATGACAAAACTTCCCATTTCAACCATAAATGGTCACTCAAATTTCTGTCATTACAATCCACCAAGATCAAGCAACACTTGCAATCTCTGCAGAAGTAAATGTCTTCTAAGTAATTCCACATTAAAGGGATCTGTAACTACTGAAAGAGGTTGCTACTGGCAAACAACTTTACATTTCAATTTTCATGTACAAATTCAGTGCCTGCTGCCCTTTAAGAATAATCTGCTTATGTTGCATTAAAAAAATGGCAAGCACTTAATATTGCATTATGGAATGACTGGTAAACTGACAACAGGTT
Source organism: Protopterus annectens (assembly GCF_019279795.1). Taxonomy (NCBI): domain Eukaryota; kingdom Metazoa; phylum Chordata; order Ceratodontiformes; family Protopteridae; genus Protopterus; species Protopterus annectens. The sequence continues at coordinate 90,018,194 of NC_056745.1, read as the reverse complement.
CATAGGCATCTCATCCAAAGAAGGACACACTCAGGAGTGAAGCACCCTCACCCCCACTTAAAGTGCACCAGAATATTAGCACTCCATCTACATGGTGTGGGAGTAGAATCCACAGCATTCTGTACTAAAGGGAAGTATGTGACCTGTTGTGCTACTAACACTGCCTTTAAACAGTGTAGCACAGACACTGATAATAGACATTTACTAAACAAAACAGTTGCACAGTGAAAACAGAGTTAGCATGAGCAACAGTAAACATCTCTTCTCCTGAAACTCACAATTCCTGGAAAATGCATCCCCTGACAACAGTCTAATAGGTGGTGTAGAAGATTCAGACACTTTTCCTTCCTACAATCAAGGCACAGGGATTGAGCCTGAACAAGTCAATTAACTAATCTGGCATCCAGCTTGAGCAAGTTATTTAACCAACCAGCCATTCCCAACTAAAGCATTTTACACATATGCACACACACATTGTTACTCTGTGTGTCTGTTCAAGGCACCAGCGGTAAGGCTTGGAACATTCCAAAAGAGATGTCTTCCAAGCAATTTGACCCTGAATTTGTTATCCTTTCTTCTGGGTTTATAAAGAAGTTTTTTTTTTTTTTTATGGTGGGGGCAGGGGGATGTCAGTCTTGTAAGAGAAACCAATTATTCCATCCACTGGAGAGTATCTTTCAAAGTATGATGCAAAATATCTACTTGCCAAAAAGTACAGCAGATGAGTACTTACAATAGCAAATCTCTGAAAGGGCTGTTTGCAGTGTTTGCATTTCAGTTATTAAGACATTCTCCAAGTAAAGCTCAACATTATAAATCAGTAATGTTGTTAATACATTTAACTCCAGATGCACTCCTCTCTCGTGTCAACCATCTACTTAATAGACACTCACAGCTCTCTCATCTTGCTCACCTACACCCCTAACTCTCTCATCTCACTCACCTACTGAGCTGACACACACACCCCTCTCTCATCTCAGTCATCTGATGAATGGACACACACACACACCTCTCCCATCTCACCTACTGAGCAAACACACACACAAACCTCTCTCATCTCACTCACCTACTGAACAGACACACACACACCTCTCATCTCACTCACCTACTGAGCAGACACACACACACACACACACACACACACACACACCTCCCTCATCTCAGTAATCTGCGGAATGGACACACACACCTCTCTCATCTACAGAGCAGACACACACACATACATTAAGATGTATGATAAATTACTTAAGCTGAAATCAGCAGTATGTTTATAAAAAAGAAGCTGCTGTCCTCCCATGAAAATACAGTTTTAAGGTTCCAAATGAACTGTTGCTCAATTTTCTGTTACATACAGGTATTCCTCCATTGTCATATATGATGCTCAGTATAATGGAATAAATATTGTTCATTCATTTTTACACATGATAACCAAGCGTCCATGAAATGGAGTCTGACATGAGAGGTTACAGTGCCAGGCTGCGACTGTGAAACATAATTATATATCGCTTCATTCCCCTAATTTTACTTGCACGGTATGTAATTATTCTACCGAGCAGGCAACACTGCACTAGCAGCACATTAGTTGGAGCTGCACTTGTTATTCTAAAAGCACAAGATTCAGAAATGAACTCAAGCACAGAAAAAGCTACACTGAGTGAAAGTTTACAATTCCTCAATAATTCTTTCATTGTAGGGAGATGATCATTCCTAGAAGTAATGCAATTTAGTCTTCTTCAGACAAGGACATATGTATGTATGTGTGTTTGTGTTTTGGTGTGAAAGTGTGTTTCTCTTTGTGTGTGTAAGTTTGCATTTGTGATTGTGTGTGTGTGTGTGTGTGTGTGTGTGTGTGTGTGTGTGTGTGTGTGTGTGTGTGTGTGTGATATCATGCTCAATAAGTGAACAGAAACTGGTTAACGGTGCTGTCTTTACAATTCTTTCTTATTAGATAAAGGTTAAAACTCTCTTCTGTTTTGATTAGCACCTCATAAGTGACGACATCCTTGATCCACTCTCTGCTCCGATACATGTATTCATCTTCTCTTATCAACAATAAGATTATGGCCTAGTGTGATCAGTATTCTACACCTGAATGGTTTAAATGAGGCATATAAGATATATAAAACTTTCATCAAAATATACACTAAATAATGCCTTTATTTGTTAACAGGGTTGATGTGCTGACTGAGATAGACCATTTCAGGCTCGGCCCAGGTATGTACAGAATTCTGTCTCATCTCGCTCACATACTGAATACACACACTTCTCTCATCTCACTTACCTTCTGAATTAATGGATGGATGGACATACACACACCTCATCACACTCACCTTCTGAATGGATACACACAACTCTCGCATCACACTCACCTTCTGAACAGACACACACAACTGCCTCATCACACTCACCTTCTGAACAGACACACACAACTGTCTCATCACATTTACCTACTGAATGGACACACACAACCCTCTCATCACACTCACTTTCTGATCAGACACACACACACACACACACACACACACACACACACACACACACACATACAAACACGCACCACTCTCATATCATTCACCCACTGAACAAGCACACATACCTCATTCATCCCCATAATGACAGACACGCACAAACATACACTTCTCATTTCACTCACCAACTGAACAGGTCACTCAATCACCAACTCAGTTTTCCTTGTTTAAAATCAAGCATGAAAGCAGGCCAGTTGCAACATTTAAATGTGTATTGTGTGTGCATCTTTAGTATGACACATGCAAATACGCATTCACTGACTGAGTGCATCCTTGAATAAGTTGCATGCATACTACACCCTTAAAGGAGAAATGCGATTTTTTTTGATAGTTTGTATTGCAGTTTAAAAGGGGAGGGTGCGCGCCCCTGTGCCAAGGCCTAAATCTGCCACTGCAATGCCTAACTAATCTGATGCGTGAAATATCTTACATTCTTCCAGTTCTACATTTAGACCATGTATTTGTTTTTCAAGACAAGCGGCCTTTATAAAAATTAAATAAGGAAGGTTTGCATGTGCCTTTTAATAATTTGGTTGGTCCTGCAAACAGTATAAATTCTTATGTAGAATTTGTTTCTTGTAAGTTAAATAAATGATTACACATTGACCATATTCCCTCAGTGTAGCTATAAGGTAAAGAAGACAAGCTTTGGAGTATAGAGCAGAAAGACCTGTTATATCAGATTTATTACCTTTTGAAAAGGCTGATGGTGACTGATTGACAATGGTATATATTTGTCAGCCCATCAAGTAGTTGTAATAGAGGATGTATTGCTGAAATGGATAAAGAGGGATAAAGAACCTATTAGCTATTATAAATAGATTGCAGATGTCTGCTACCTGTCATCCTGGTAGAAGATAAATAAAAACTAAGTATGCTACTCTCCAGGACAGTGATGAAAATAATAGGTACAAACAGGTGATTGTGATAGCAGGACTTAATGTCTTGGAAGAAAACTGGTATGAAAGGAGAATATTGAGTTCAATGACACTGTGGGTCAAGTTAAAAAGATTATAAGAAACAATTGGAACATCCTGAAGTGTCATCAGGAGATTTTTGCACTAGTGGGGGATGAACCTAAGTTTGTGCTTAAGATAGGATGTAATTTGAAAAAGAAACTTCAAAGAGTCAAACCACCCATACAGGCAGGTAAGGGTGGTACTACCAAGTGTGGACGTGATAATCAATGCTTTGCTATATTGGAAGACAACACCCTGGTGGTGGGTAATAAGAATAACACTATATTGAGATTTAGGAGGGGGAATTGTCAGACGCAGAATGTTGTTTTCTTTGCCAAGTGTACTGGGTGCCCCAGTTTTTACGTCGGTAAAACTGGGAGGCATTTTAAAGATAGGATATATGATCATTTGTATGCCATTAGAAAGGAGGATGCAAATAATGCATTATTTAGGCACATCAGGGACAACAGGGGTTGTTCCACCTTTAAATTCGCCCTTTTAGAAGTTATGAATCAGTCAAACAGGGAGGGTAATGTGAAAGCATTATTAGGTGAAAAGGAAGTGAGATGGCAAATATTCTTGAATGCCACCACCTCACCTGGTATTAATGATCATATTCCTATTAAACCTATTATTGAAGCTAGGATGTAAAGGGTACATATTTTACATATATATATATATATATATATATATATATATATATATATATATATATGTGTGTGTTCACAATTCTTTATATAATTTATGAAGGGGATATGATGTATTGAATTAATTAATCATGTCATGATTAAGAATGTCATTTTTATGATGGATGTGATTGGTGGTGTTTTGTATTTAAACTGCCAGTTGATATGTAAGTGGGTTCTAATGAAGTCTATATTTTTTAAAGGAAAGTGCTTAACTTTTATTGTTTTAATAAACAACAGTTTTTTTCTAACGAGCTGTTCCCCTGTACAGTATTTATTTGTGGTATTCCTCTTAGTTTATTTTTGTTCTGAAACATAAGTTGGGACCATGTGGTTTGTGTGTGGTTATACAGTTGTTGTCTTTGTACCATGAACTCACTGGATGAATTACCACCAATAGTCTCACCTGTACGCAGGGATGAAATTCAGAAGTTGCAGTCAGAGATGGTAATTTTAAAAGGGGGGTTGACGGGGTTCATTGATATGTGTAGTCAACCTGCTAGATCAGAAGATGAAATACAGGAGCGTCTGACGTCAACATGCACTACGGTCGGTAGTGTAGGAGCTCAATCAGTCAGGTGTGGGCTTAGCGTTAGCCTTAGTAGTGCTCGCAATAATCCCGGACCCTCTAATGGTATAGTTGCAGGCCAGGAACAAGGGCAGAAGACCACGAGGAAAGGTTCTGCTGAGCAAGGCAACAATATGGAGGATGCGATATGCAATATGGGAGCCATACCCAAAAGGAATGTGCCAAAGAGAACTTATTCTGTTCTCGGCAATCATGTTAACCAAGGTACTGTTATAAATAATCCATCTTGTTATTTAGGGAACATTGTGGATACACATGGGAACAGTAATGTAACAGGAAATGGTAGAGGACTTGACTGTTTTCTTAATAATGTCAATAACTTTCAGTTTACTGACTCCAGAGTTTTGGAGAATGACGTTTCCCATCAGCAACATGATGGTACCTTGAAGGACATGATTTTTGACTTTGGTAAAAAGCTTAATACCATCAAAGGTATACAATTAGATAATTCATACTTGAGTCGTTGTATCAAACTCAAGATAGTTCCTATGGGGCTGCGTTTTTTTAAGAAGCCCATGGGTATTGATTTAAGTGATGAATTATTAAGTGAATGTAATTGTTTATTTGATGTTTTTGGTATTAGTTTTATGAAGTTCATTATTAAATGTAATGATAGCAAACTATGCAACTTGTTGAAGGAGGTTGAAAGTTTAAATGAACGTATAACACGTGACCTTTTGTTTGATCAGTGGAACACCTTGTATGACAAGCAATTTAAATTTGCTGAAAGCAATAATCATAAATTTTTTTTGAGGAAATGTGCCAAGCTCAAGAGAGATTTGAAACAGTATAAGTATGGTAAAGTATACAATTGGAAAAAGGGGGTTAATTCTACTAGGGCCCAGGGAGATGCATTTAGATACCCTAGGGATCAGGCTATGCAGCCAAGATATCAACAAGACGAGTTCAAGTCTTTTTTAGGTAAGGACATGTGCTGCGGGAAGAATCCAGGAATGAGAGGACACAACACATGGACATGTCTATCACCAATACACAGGGGAAACAGGGGGAATTGGTAAACCCTGTTGAAGGAGATAGAATTGTGAAATATAATGAGGTTTAATATGGAAAAAGGAATTTTTATATTTACAACTATACCCCCCAACAATTGGAACATGAACATTTTGCATTGTTTAGGAAGGGTATTACGTTTGTACCCAACTCTAGGTTCAATATAGTTGATAACATCATTGAATTTAAATTGCTTTTACGGAAATTAAATTTATCCGTGTTCTTCAAGGGTGTTGATGGGCATAAGTCAGATTCACAGTTGAAAAAAATAAGTACTTTTACCCCACCCTTGAATCCTTTGTTGGCTAGCTTTGAGAAGGTAGTGGTGGATCAATTATATCAGTTTCTAGATATTAGTAAACACAATGGAATCCAACACAACGTCAGTAAGAAGGAACATGATTTATTATGTGAATTATGTAACAACAAAAACATTAGGATCATGCAGCCAGATAAGAGAGGGGGTAGTTCTATTTGATACTAACAATTATTTGAATGGGATACAATTAATATTGCCGGATTCAGAAAAATATGAGGTGTCCTCCATTAACGAGGTCCACATTGCATATCAACGTATCGATGCCCTGTTGGAAGAGTATTTGGTGGAGGATAAAATAGATGGGAAATTATACAGATTTTTCAAAGTTGAACATCCCACCTTGGCCACCATGGTAGGAATTCCCAAAATCCACAAAGACATGGCCCATCCACCCTTTAGGCCAATTATTTTGGGGAGTAAGTCCAAGACATTCCCATTTGGAAAAGTGGTGGACAATTGGTTAAAACTGATTTATGGGAGGGTGGACCATATAGTCAAGGATTCTTGGGATTTTCTTAGTCGGCTGACCCCTCTCATTATGGAAAGAGGATATGATTTTGGTCACCATTGATGTAGTTGACTTATTCTCTTGCATCCCTTGGGAGAAAGGGATGGAGATGTTCGTCAGCAGCATTAGAAAATATGGCAATCTAGATTGGGATAAGATCACCCTTATAAGTGAATTTATGAGTATTGTATTGGATTACAACTTCATCTATTTTGAGAGGGGAATATTACAGGCAAAACAAGGGAGTGGCAATGGGGGCGGCCAGTGCCCCGTTATATGCCAATCTTGTGTTATTGGATTGGGAGGATGAGATCATTTTGAACAACAGGTGTATCAAAAACATTAGAAGTTATGTTAGATTCCTGGCTGATATGTTCATTTTATGGGACAGAAGTATGAATGAAATTGAAGAATTCATCGACTATTTAAATGCGTCCAGTTCCTTTTTGAAATTTACACATCATGCAAGTAAAAAAGGCTTTGCATATCTGGATACTTATATATCCCTAACCACCACGGGATTCAAGTCCAGAATTTTTAGAAAGGATATTTTCAGTAACTCCTATCTGGAGTATAATAGCTGTCATCCCACCAGGCAAAAGAAAAACATTGTGAAGGGACAATGTATACAAGCAGCTTGTATGACCTCCAACCACCAAAAGATGTTACAAGAACTAAAATATATTGGTATCTTGTTTAAGGAGAGAGGCTATCCCACATCAGTAGTGGAGGGCGCAGTTACATATGTTAGTAGTGAGTTGGGAAACAAGTATAAACCCTTGTTGGGAATGGAAATGGGCAATAGCAATCACTTGGTGAAAGAGAAGGCAATTAATGAGTTTAGTAGAGCATGTGGATCACCCTTCAATGACACCACGGGGCAAGTTAAAAAGATTATAAGAAACAATTGGAATATCCTGAAGTGTGATCAGGAGATTTTTGCACTAGTGGGGGATGAACCTAAGTTTGTGCATAGGATAGGATGTAATTTGAAAAAGAAATTTCAAAGTGTCAAACCACTCATACAGGCATGTAAGGGTGGTACTACCAAGTGTAGACATTGTAATCAATGCTTTGCTATATTGGAAGACAACACCCTGGTGGTGGGTAATAAGAATAAAACTATATTGAGATTTAGGAGAGAATTGTCAGACCCAGAATGTTGTTTACTTTGCCAAGTGTACTGAGTGCCCCAGTTTTTACGTGGGTAAAACTGGGAGGCATTTTTAAGATAGGATATATGATCATTTGTATGACATTAGAAAGGAGGATGCAAATAATGCATTATTTAGGCACATCAGGGACTACAGGGGTTATTCCACCTTTAAAGTCGCCCTTTTAGAAGTTATGAATCAGTCAGACGGGGGGGGGGGTAATGTGAAAGCATTATTAGGTGCAAAGGAAGTGCGATGGCAAATATTCCTGAATGCCACCACCCCACCTGGTATTAATGATCATATTCCTATTAAACCTACTATTGAAGCTAAGATGTAAAGGGTACATCTTTTACATATATGTATGTTCACAATTCCTTGTATAATTTATGAAGGGGATATGACGTATTGAATTAATTAATCATGTCATGAATAATGCATTTTTATGATGGATGTGATTGGTGGTGTTTTGTATTTAAACTGCCAGTTGATATGTAAGTGGGTTCTGATGAAGTGTATACTTTTTAGATGAAAGCGCTTAACTTTTATTGTTTTAATAAACGACAGTTTTTTTCTAAAGAGCTGTTCCCCTCTACAGTATTTGTTCGTGGTATTCTTCATAGTTTATTTTTGTTCTGAAACATAAGTTGGGACTACGTGGTTTGTGTGTGATTATACAGAATATGGACTTTGTTAGACAAAGTTCTTTGGATTTACAGTAGTAGATCTGCTTCCAAGACTTACATAAACAGCATAGAAACCCAAATTTCTTAGCAAATTTAGTAGCTATTTAAGGTGCACATATATGTGTATATATGGTTTACTACTGAAACTAAGAATGCAATGCCTCCATTTGCTTATATCAGCAAAAAGTAACATCGGAAAAGAAATCTTGTTTCCTACATTATGTCAAACTTCAGTTCTCTGACATCTTCATAAGATGTAATTTGAAATAGCAGCTTTAGATTATGTCAGTCACCAAGGCTATTCAATGTAACTTGCTGTTAGACTTTCACGTCAACTGCACAAGTTTTTTACTATTTTACAGGGGGGCAAGCCCCCTGCATCCCCCATGTGGGGGACTGCACCCCACACCCCTGCAAATTATGTATAGGAACTCCAAGATTGCACTGTATTGAGGAAAAAGGTAAATTCCCTGTTCCTCACTGTTCCACAATGTCCATTCCCAATACTGAACTCAGACTACCACATCACACTTCACATTCGTTATTGTGAATTTGCAGTAGCCTGGTATGGCATTATGCTTCTTTGAAACTGTACTTTCTACCACATGCCATTTGATCCCCTACACTATGAGGTTTCAATAGTAAACTTGTACACACCCACGCACACACACACACACACACACCCACACACACACACACACATATATATACATATATATATAAATGTGGTTTACATGCATATGTGCGAACAGCCGATGTCCGAATGCGAACATGTCGAAAGCAGAATCCTAAGATCGCAATATGTTGAATCTGCAGATGCCGAACTCAGAATTACCGAATGCCAACCAGGCTAGTACTCCCCCCTCTCGAACCATGGTAGCGCTTGTTGCAGCAGTTGTGCAATCGGGACTTACAAATTTGACGTTGCGAGTGACATTACGTGCATTCGCGCCTACGAGTTTAGACATTATGGTGCGGAATTACGGCGGTTCGACAATATTTTTTTTTTATTTATTTTTTTATTTACATTTTGAAGTTTCAGAACTTTAATCTTATGTTCTTGACCATAAGAAATTCAAAGTTTTGAAACTTCTAAATTTAGAAGTAGACCCAGACCCCATATGTGTGTGTGTGTGTGTGTGTGTGTGTGTGTGTGTGTGTGTGTGTGTATATATATATATATATATATATATATATATATATATATATATATATATATATTCTATATTAGATCACCGAATGCTTAGGTTAGCGAATGGTGATTAATCGACCCCATGTAAGCGAAAGCAAAACTGAACTCTCAGAACAGCGATTAAACCACTGTTCCAACAAAAAACAGACAAAAAAAAGAAAACACTTTAATACATAATATTAAGTGGGGGGCTTTGCCACCTACACCCCCCCCGATGTGGGGGTCTGTGCCTCCCACACCCTCCCCTACTTAAATATACCAACTCCGAGACTGCACTACAGTGCCAAAAATGGCAAACTACCGAAGCGGCCAAGCGAATTCTTTCCCAGGGAAAGAATTCACTTACATGCCGCTTCGATATTTTGCTGTTTCGGCGTTTTACAGCTCGACCAAGTCACATTCGCTAACCTGCATCTTCGGTCAGCTGATAGGAACTATATATACATATATATATATATATATATATATATATATATATATATATATATATACATACATACATATATATATATATATATATATATATATATATACATATATATATATATATATATATATATATATGTATATATCTATATATACATACATACATATATGGATTCACTTCTGAATCTCGAAATACTGAAATATAGAATTTCAGTATTTGAAGACAAGAAGAATGAATCTCCACAACAATGAAAAGCCAAAATACCAATACTCAAAATACTGAACCCTCCCCGACATAAAAATACACAAAACAAACAAAAAAAAAAAATAAAAAAAACACACTACTCTACATTTAAGCAGGGGGGCAAGCCTCCATGCACCCTCCCATTGGGGGGCTGCATTCCCCCACACCCCCACGACTTATACATACCAACTCCTACGTTGCACTAATACAAAAACAGCAACACATCTACCTGTACAAGCCATATACTCCCATTACACACACACACTACACATGTAAAACAATCACCACACTCAACACCTGTATACACACACCCTCATCCACCTACCCTAAACTACACCTACATCATCCAAAATATAACAAAAACACATCCTACCCTAAATCCTTAACTACTACACACTTACCTACATCTCTGAACAAAACCACACACCAACTACCATCTTCAACACCCAGACACCACTACATCTTAAAAACAGAGAACACTATACATAGGCAGTGGGAATTATTTACTGCACATTCAGCATTCTCAGATTTGACAAAGTGCAGTTTCAACAAGCTGCACGTTCATTCTTCTGGTCTCTAGATACTGAAATTCAATATTTCAGTATTTTGAGATTCAGGAGTGAAAAAAAAAATAAATAAATAAAATAAAATATATATATATATATATATATATATATATATATATATATATACATATATATATAGATATAGATATATAGGTAATTTCCTCTTCTTATGTAGATTTAAATATTTAGCAGGTCAATGTTTTGTTTTTTTTTTTTGCAAAGGTCATGTTGAACATGTGTAATATAGTGGTAACCTCAAAACTTAACAAATAGTGAAGCTTTTCATATATCCAAACCACAATTCAACTGGGTTAAATACAACAGCTGTACTAACATGTAATGTAAGGTATCCAAATAATAAAGTAATTGAACTAGACTGTGTGGATTTAGTAGGAAGGGATGACTTTTTATTTCCTTTAATGCTGATAACCCACATCTGTCTATAAAATGTTGCACTGGTTATCATTATATGAGAAATGTCAAATATGGTGGAAATGGCTCAATTGCTGATGACAATACATTACCACTATTGTTTTTGCTCTGGAATTTGCTCTGGAATGATTGGACTGAAATTCTGTCAGATATGACATTTATTGAAGACTTGCATTAATGTTCTGGTCTGTCATGTGAAACTGAAGGTCAGTTTATGGCTAGTTTAACATATTGTTTCTTAAAACATATAATAGCCTCACTGAAGATTTATTTCCTCACAGGGTAATGTAGATACTGTGTATGTCATCTTGGGGTAAAGATCAGTCTTCTGGAAAATATAGCTAAGTTTAGTTATACTTAACATGTGTTTTCTATGAGACAGAATGACAGTCTAACTTTTTAACCCAATATACGTATTAAGTATATTCAAGCCGTTCCACCTTTGATGTGTTCAGATCATTTATATATAGAAATACTTCATGTACTGAATGGGTAAAATGTGCTGTGACAGTTGTTAACAAAAAGATCTAGAGGAGTAGCTGTAATAATGTTGAAAATAAATTCAGGCTTGTGACTGATGTATCTGATCACAACTGCAAAGTCTGGACTCCATTTTTTGATAAGCTTAGTATGTCACTAGCATAGCATGAACCTACAATATACACCAGGAGGAGGCAGCAGAATCATCCTCAACTCTTACAGAAAAAAATGTAAGCTTTATTCTATGAAATGGCACCTCTGATAAATGAGTAATACATTTCCATCAGTGAAAAATGAAAGGAGATTTAAAAAAAAATCTAGGAAAAGCTTGATCACAGCAATTTGACTTAAAATGCCAAATGCAAAGGAAATTGGCCATACATTCCTTCAATGACAAGAATGTTTTAAGTATGTGTTTCAGGACAGTTAGTAAGTAGTCAGATAATATTTCCCACCATAAATGTTTGAACAGGATGCTTATAGGATCATAGGAGGTTATTAAGCTAATGGCCCTAGAGCTTTTTTAAACCTAGCCATTCATGCCTAAATTTTCAGTACTATCAATGTCCAAGGACTAGAACAGATTTGGTGTATGCTCGTGCCTTAGGACATCTACAAGTCTGTCCATAAGGGACACAGGAGACAAGCCAAGGATAAATTTGTAATTTCTCATCCATTAGTCCAAATTGCATTTAAATAGGCATAAGGAAGAGTTCTGTTTCACATGAATGGGAAGTCTATTCCAGAGAAGGGATAATCTCTGAGATACATACCTGCCCCTCAAAAATGTTTTGTTTATATCACAGATGAGGTTTAGATTTTTAGATTGGGCTATTCTAGTGCTGTTTTTTTTTTTTTTTTTTTTGTAAATGTGTAAAAGATCCATCAGTACTGGACTGGAGAACAGCTTGTAGCATGCCTTTCAACCTCTTGGTACAAAAAATCTGGACAAGGCATAAAATAATGGAGGACAAAGGCTCAGAAATGGGGACACATTTTAAATATTGATCTTATAAATATAGAAAGTTTATAAAATAATATGATTTGCATTTGTATATATTTGTCCTGAAGGATATGAATCTAAAACTCAAATGTATGCCATTATTTAGTGACTTCAGTCCTCAGTGATTTGCCAGAAAATCACAAATTTTATGAAGAACAGACCAATGCATGGCAAGAATCGCAGAAATGCTATCTATAGCACTCATTTTGAATTGCAATCACAATGCTAATTTAGTCTGAACTCATATAGGACAGTTCTAAGTTTTAAATCCTGCCCCTCATGTAAGTATTCACATTGTTTGCACATACCACATTTTTTTAAACTCTTCAAATTTCTATTATTTAAAATTAGTGGGGTAATGGAATTTGTTCCTTCTAGTTTTTCTTTCAAGATTTTAAGTCTTTTATACCTCAGGTCCAAGACATTCAAAAAGCTTTGGATCTACCTCAAGCGGTTTCCAATTATTTTTAATAAGTTGTCTTAACCCCAGGCTCTCACTACCAAACCTTAACAACATAGTTTGTTTAAATGAGTGAGTTGTCTTTATGTACTTTTAAGGCCAATTGGTCTCTTTTGCCTAATACGTGGTGGGGGGGGGGGCAGTCTGATTTTTTTTCAACACTTCTTCCTTGATATCAAGTAACATTTTCTCTAAGTACTCCCTTATTTTGAACATGTCCATCAGCCTAGACAATTATTTGTTAAATTCATCATTGTCAGAAATTATACAGGATACCCTGATCATTTGTCCCTTTACCAACCCCTGCTTTTAACTGTATGGGTGGTTACTGTCAAACTATAAACGCTGTAAGAAAAAGTTGGTTTCTAGTAAAGTTTTAACTCAAATCTTTGATTAACAAAATTCTTACTAATAGAAACATCTGAATAGTGCATAACCTCCTTAGAGCAGAAAAAAGTAAACTATAAAGTCAGTACTCAAATTTAAAAAAATCCATAAAATCATGTACAAGATTGATCTCATTGTGAGTCAAAGATTCACATGCTAATAATGCTACTGTAAACCACTCCATACCTGAAGTGTGGGGAATACAGAAAAACAAGTCAATGACATCCACCGTTGCCAAAAGCCACTCGGGATTAAACAGTTTATTGTGAATGTTAATAAGAAAGTCCCAGGAGTCTATGAGAATGTAATCACACTTACTGATAAAGTATGTAAGCTTGTTGTCTGCATATAAAGCCAAAGTGTGAGTCTTGGAACCACATGCAGCAACAATAGGATGGAACAGAAAGTTTAGGTTTTTTTGTGAATTTTGGGGATACAAAATAAAGTTGGCTACACAGGGTGGTTAACACTGAGAAAGTTGTACAGTTTATAATCAATTGACCCTTGATCCAATTGATCTTTTAAAAATGTTTATTTTGTGGTAGACAATATTGACTTCATTTTTTGAAGCTATTTCATTCTACAATTCATTAAATAATAAGGGAAGCATTTTGGTGAAATAATCACTTGAATTCATAAGTAGTATCCCACCCCCCCTATTTAGTTTTATAATTCTTGACTGCAAATTGCTAGCAAGCTCACCCAGCAATTACCTATCCTCAATGGTCACGTTGAGGCACACAAAATGCTTCCTTTGCTGAAAAAATGTTCCCACATCATTTTTGAGTAACTTTTCAAAAAGCAAAAAAGGACGGTGCAAAGAGAGGTTGAGGGCACTTTTCCTAGCAAGCTCAGTGGTATTAGGTTTGTGGGTAGACTGGTCCTGGAAAAGAAACTTAAAATTCAATTTTCTCACAAATAACTTATGTTCAGTAATAACTTCTGCCAAATCCATTTTTACAGATGGAACAAAAGTAAAGTTTTTGCTAAACAGTTCAAAGATCCTTGAGTCAAATGAAGTTATTGTGAGTGTGGACCACTCAGGGCTGTGTTGCCTTAACCACACACCCTTTAGCTATTCTTTTTCTTTTGACTATGACACAACAGGGGGCTATGTACCTGATGACTCAAGGGTTCTCGTGTACATGTCCATAAAGGTTGTTGTATTTTCAATTTTAGTAATGTAGCAATTGACTCTAGGTTCTCTCTCTCTCTCTCTCTCTCTCTCACCCTATATGTATATATATGTATGTATGTGTGTGTGTGTGTGTGTGTGTGTGTGTGTGTGTGTGTGTGTGTGTGTGTGTGTGTGTGTGTGTGTGTGTGCGTGTGTGTGTATGTGTGTAAATTACAGAGATGATTCCATCCATACATGTGATATCCCTATAGGTTTAAATAAATTATCTGTCTTTTGATAAGAAAGCTTCTTTATCATATTATTCAAAAATTAAAGATGTTAACCTTAGCATTCTTAAGAGATGTATTATAAGAATTCAAGTGATTGTAATGCAATCTGAATTGTAGAATATCTGAAACATCTTTTAAAGTGCTATTTTCTGAAGATCCTATATCTTGAATTTGATTCAATTTAATATTGCAATTATTTTTAACCTCCTAATTAAGTTAGGCAAACCTCTGGCATACCAATAGCATTCATCACAAAATAATTAATTTTTACTTTCTCTAAAATGATAGTAGCTTTATGTTTTAAAGTCTTTTGATAATTCTCTTCAGAATTGTTAGTTACTTTGTTAATGATTGTACCTCCTTTTTGGATTTTTTTCTTAGTAGATTGCAGTTCTATCTCTAATACTTCTTTATTCCATTCATTTAATTTATTTTGCACCACCTTAAGATTTTCCCATAAATGTAAGACTTAAGGTATCCCACAAAATAGTTTTATTAGTTTTGTCATTATCATTTGATAGCAAATCTAATTCTACTTATTTGTTAAACCAATGTTTACATTACTTTAGTTTAACCAACATGTTCTGCAATTATAATAATTATTGTTACATTATCTGAGTTAGTTTTCAAACTGAATTGTAGACAATTGTAATATGATAATGGACAAGTTGCAATTTTAAAGTTGTTAATTTTCAACAAATTATTTGAAACAAAACATTTTCATTCCCCAGTCTAAAGATCCGAGAAGGTTGCTAGCTTATACATCACATTCCAGATAACTATGCATACCAAATATATATTTTATATAGCCCTTATCATATACTGCTGCATAGTGTCTACATATGTGTTGTTTCTGGAATTTTCATAATGCCCAATATGTAACACCTGAGCAATGGCTGCTAACTTCCTTAATGCAGCTGTGGATGTCCATTATAGAAAGACAGGTAGATTGGTAATCATATAGGTAGATAGACTAATGAATGGATGGAGAGATAGATAGATAGATAGATAGATAGATAGATAGATAGATAGATAGATAGATAGATAGATAGATAGATAGATAGATAATCTCTTAGGAATGTTGAGCTGGAGGGTTAGTTTAATACTATGCTGTCTTCTCCTAAATATGATTGGTAATATTTGGCATTTAAACTGAAACTTACAACACAGTGTGTATTTCACCATCTTGTAAATGAGATAGCTGCCATTTTAATGCAAGACAAAACTGTTGAACCAAAAAGTGAATTCAAGTTCAAGTTTACTTAAGTGCTAAACTCATAAACAATTAATAAAAGCAATACTAAAACAACACAGTGTAAGAAAGCAATAAATAAATACTCTACAGAATGATGTGTTATTACTATGTGCTACTTGTTGAAATAGATTTAGCTAACTCAAGATGAAAAGACCCATGCAGTGTTCAGATTAATTAGCAAAAACATTTAGGACCAGAAAAACAATCCATGATGTGCTGAATAGCAGGTGTGAAGAGATACAAGTGTTAGGAAATTCATTTCCAGAACCTGAGTCTTAGCTGTTATCTGAGTGACTCAACAGAAAAGCTATATCAGACAGGAAAAAAAACAATGCAGTTTCACAGTTCCATTTCTAAATAAAATGTGTAAAGGACCAGCATACAGGTGAAAGAATTGTGAAAAGATACAGCCAGGTCTTCAACTGCTACATTGTACAGTTTCACAAACGTAGTAGTAGTGGTACAATATACTTCACCAATTATGCATCATTTAGCCAAATTAGCATCACTTTTAGGTAGCTGGGATAATCAAACAGAAGTAGTTATATTGGACTAATGTTAATTATTTCCCTAGGAATGCTACGTCCGAAGACATATAAAGACAATTAGGCAAATGTCAAACAATACACCAGATGTATAAATATAAAGCTCACAAAAATGTGAACAAGTAAAACCAGCAAGCCTGCCCTATGAAATCCCATATTAAAATCTAAGAACAAGTTAATCGAAAATATTAAAATCATTGTTTGCTGCATTAATAAGGTGGTGCCAATGAAGCAATTGCATTAAAAATCTGTTTAGAACTAATAGAAATTGTCATGTATATGATCACATACTTAATCCAATATATGAAGCCACATCAGTTTTTGTGTTTCAGTATTTCATTTCAGGATTGACAATGTTTCCCGCTTTCTTCTTTCCCTGTATGGGATACCGAATGATTATCATTTCTGAGTATCAGCTCAATTTTTTTTTTTTTTTACTATCTGGTTAATGTATTCATATTAGCAAAGTATAAAGGCGCTGTAGAACCAAAGTGAGACTGCAATTATACTTTTCTGTTCTGTAATGGTGTCCATATGTACAAGGGAACATATGATTTAGAAACTTCATATTACTTGTCTAATTGCAATATTCATGGTGAAATACTAAGTTAAGATATTTAGAATACTTCAAGAAACTTCTAATTCAACATATGCTTACAAAGTGTTCTCAAACTAAATTTGACTTATGTTAATATATTCTTGATACTGCTTCTTATTTTGAATGCATACTATTTCATATAAGCTCCAGATCTGAGATACATGAAATATATATTCCATATGGATGTAAGCAATTCTGCCAAACAAAGTTAGCAAAATGTCTCTTCTCTTTTGATACCTCTGTTACAGATATATATGCACACACACACACACACACACACACACACACACACACACACACACACACACACACACACACACACACACACACACACACACACACACACACGCACACATGCGCGCGTGCACACACAAACACACGCACACACATATGTGCCTTGGTGCATTCCACACATACATACATAAACACACACACACACACACACACACACACACACACACACACACACACACGCACACACACACATACACATGCACACGCACATGCGCGTGCGTGCACACACAAACACATGCACACACACGCACACACACATATGTGCCTTGGTGCATTCCACACATACATACATAAATACACACACACACACACACACACACACACACACACACACACACACACACACACACACACACACAAATACACTTTTAAGAGGTGTATCCTAATGAAATTTGTATTAGCACTGTAAATGAATGAGAAGGTCCATGAACAGAAATAGGTTCATAGAGTTATACTAGGTTATAAGTCTTGCCAAGTATTGCCAATGTAGCTAGCATGTTTATGTGTTAGCCTTTGTAAGTATAGCCAGGCTTCTCAAATGTATCCCGCAAGCTTATGCGTGTGTTATTTTAAGGGGGTTAGGTAACTAGGGCAAGATTTACATGCTGCCTCTGTCCATTAGTCATATATTTGCTAGGCCTGGTGTATATTTCCGATTTTCCATCCACTAGTCCTGGTTTCTCTTGAATAGGATTAGGGAAGAGCTCTGCTTCACATGGAAGGAAGCCTGTTCCAGAGAAGATGACTTCTCTGAGTCACATATCTGTCCCTCCAACAAGTCTTATTTATGTTGTAGTCAAAGTGTAAATTCCAAGCTCAATAATTCTGATGTTAGTTGTTTTGTTGATATGCAAGTTCCATCAGGCTGGGATCGAAGATCCTTGTAATCCATGCATAGATCAACTCTGTAAGAAACCAAATTTATGCACTGTATTCTTTATGTGAGGAACCTCTGTGGACATCCCACTTGTTACATATGCCCAGCCATGTATATATCAAATGGGGCATTCTACTCAATGATGTCCCTTATGACGGCCAAATACAGTGAAACGGTAACTTCTCTGGACCTACATGTTGAGCAATATCAAATGATTTTCTTACTACATTAGACATAAGTTGGTCAAAAGCCATGTTACTGTCTACATACATACCCAAATCCCTGACTTACTGGCTCAGCTCTTAGGGGTGTGTTATCGATGAAGTAATTTCCTAGGGTGGCTGACTTTCCCAAGGGTACTAGTACACATTTTTTGGCACTGACTTTTAAGCTGAGGCTTTGGCACTAGCCATTTGTCTGTTTTGGTTCTTCCTGTAGGATGTTAGCATCTATGGGGATTTTGTGACATCTCCTAGTTTGCAATTATTTACAGACTTGGGCAATCAGAGGTCTTCAACGTTGGCCTTGACTTAAGAGAAGTAGATGCTGAAAAGGAGCATATCCAGTACAGAGCTCTGGATGAATCTGCCAGTGTCCAGACTCTTTGTAGAGGTGATATCCCCGATATTAATTTTTGAAGTCCACAATGAGAGCAGCCAGCAATCCAGAATGTAACATAGCGGATTATGAGTACATCTATGAGTTTGTTTACAATGTCAAAGTGGGGTACTGTATCAAATACCTTAGCCAGCTCAAGGTAGGCAGTATGAATCATTCTGCCATCATACATTGCCTTGGTGACCCTCTCAAAGTCCACCACACTGACTAGATATGATCTGCCCTTGACAAAACCAAACTGGGTTGGATCCAGTGCATGAAGGTTTTCTATGTTATTAATCATTTCCATGACAATTCTTTCCATGGCCTTGCAAATAACATTAGTCAGACATATGGATCTATAGTTCCTGTGAACCACTGATGGGGCACCCTTGAGCAGAGGGTTGACCATTGCCATTTATAATTTACATGGCACAAAGCCTGTCTGTTGGCTATGGTTAAAAAGTGGCCACAGGGGTCCAGTATGTCATGTTGCAGGCTTTTTAAGAGGCATGCTAGGATATTATTGAGATCCATCGATATGGTGTTTTTGTTGCACCTATGACTGCTCCCTAGTGATAGTTGGGACGGGGCTGTTTGATTGTATTTCCTGAGAGCACCCCAGGAAGAAATAGGGCAAAATTGGAAACTGTCAGCCAGCAGATTTGCTATATTTTCTAACTCCATGTAGGTGGTTCCATTTACAATCAGTTCTGCACACTGCTGTGTGCTGCCTTTGAGGTTTCAGATAAAGCTAAAGAAAGCCTTGTGGTTGTCATTTGCCTGGGAGGCTATCTTTACCTTAAATTTGGCTTTTGTAGACTTAATTTGCCCACTTAGTTCTTTGATTAGATTGAGTAAAGTGTTTTTAATCATATTAATTAATCAATTTATACTTGTTTACTGGGGTGATGCACTGATCAGTACTGACCAATTTTAGGCTCAACCCGGGTGAAATACAAAAACAAAAAATGCAGAAGTATAAGCAATAACAGAGTCATTCAGACTAATTACATTAAAAAAAAAACTATGTATATGCATTCCAGTGAACAAGCACAGTGCACTATACAATCCAACAGGTGAAATGTATAATATATACATTAGTTTCTAAAGTGGGTCAGTCTTCAGTGAATCTTGATAGAGGACAAGAACCTTGGAAAGTAGATAGGTTAGGTGATTTGTCTTGTGTTGAAGCAGGAGCATTTGGCTTAGATGAAAAAGTGCTTTTGAGTTGCATTCTGAATTTGTGCTTTTGAGTTGCATTCTAAATCCAGGATAAGTTTTGCATTCTTTAATGTCGATAGGAGAGCTTGCCAAAGAGTTGGTGCCTGAGAGGAGAACGCATGTGCAGGGCTGTGGAGTTTGGTTCTAGGTGTAATGAGAGTTGATGCAGATTGTAAGTAGTGTCTCAGATTGTATGAGGAGTTTTTTTTTTTTTCATGAAGTCTAGCTGCAAGGGGAGTAAATGCCTGGAGTTAGAGAAGTTTATGAAGTTGGGATTCTAAAAGCAGGTTAGAACTTTGTTTTATGGGTTGTCATTTGGCTTTTTCTGGAGTGATACAGTGAGATGAGTTTGTAATGAATTTGCAGATGCTATTAGAGATAGTCTGGAGTGTGCCAATATTTTTTGGAGGCAGAAGCAAAACTTGGGAGCCCATATTCAAGTTGAGAAAAGAGAACTCCTTTGCCAGTGGCTATAATGGCTAGTTGGGATAGAAAAGGGGAGATTTTCTGGCCCAGAAGAGGAGAAAGTTTATTTTGGATCCTGCTCTGTTTATGTGGAAATGGAAGTTTAGTAACTGATCAAGCCACTAATTATTTGAAGGTGGAGGTTGTTTCTAGCCACTAAACAGTGGATGCTGCCCATAACATTTCATAATCTGGGCTATGACTTGTTTTCTTTTGTTGTGCAACCTGTTAATGTTTGGATTCCACCTAATTTGTTTTTTGCATTAAATGTGGCTTATTTCTGGTGGCCACACCTGTCTTCATACATTTATTGATATGATTCTGCACAGGCAGCTGTGTTGTCAGGGTTTTGGGGGAGGAGGCTTGAAATTTTGACAGGTTATCACTTGGTAAGAGGAAGTTTGCTTTAGAATAGTCCCAAAATGCCAAGGAGTTAGCCAGGAGTCAAAAAATTGATTTTTATTATGAAAGAGATAGCTTTGTGGTGTGCTCTTACTGAACAAGACACTTGTGGGGCGGGAGCTACAGCATTCTACCATGTTTGTGAGTACAAGGTCAAGTATGTTTTTACCCCTGTTGGCTGTATGGATTATCTGGTCAAGGCTGTTTGTGTTTACAAAGTCCATAAGTCTGTGGGTCTGTAAGTCTGGAGTTGTGTAATTATCCCAGTTTATAATGGGATAGTTGAAGTCACCCATGACTATGGCATTGGGTTGAATAGTGAGAGCCTCCAGTAAGTCCCAGTATGAGCTATGGGTTTCTTGAGTCATAGACTTTAAAACATGTCTCAAAAACTGTACAAATGTCAACATTCACCAGGTGAGGAGAGCCTTGAGGTAGTGAAGTTCCTTGTTTAGGCCCTTGGCATTTAGCAGAAACACATTTAGATTCCCTTTGGTTGGTTTTACTGTGTTGGAAAGTTTGTCAATTTATCAATACCTAAAAAGACAATACTTTAGCCAATCTTCAAAATCCTAGAGGGGGCAAGTTGGAAAAACAAGGTGGTCTGTTGACCATATCCTGACATGCTGAGAAATATTGTATCCCGTTAGAATGACACCAGAAACTAAGACAATTATTGAAGTCAATCATCTTTTACTCATATTGCAGCATCATGCTTGGTGAGGTAGAATGCTGCTGAATGCAAGTTGCATACCAGGCTGCGACATATAGTCCAAGCTCTCCATAATGTATCTCTTCATATAGTTTAGTGAGGTACTTCTCAGGTCATTTACACCCACATGGACTAGGATTGAATCATAATGGTGCATGTGGTCTAATGACTTGGGTGCATGGGTGATTTCATGGATTCTGGCCCCTGATATACAACTGACTGTCATTTTTCCTGATTCTGCCTGGTGAACTGGACATCTGTATGCTTCACAATGGTGTCTCCTATGATGCAATATTGGGTAGTGTGTTTGGCTTGCCTTACGGTCTTTCTAGTTGGGACTCCAAAGGGTGTGGCTGTATGTGTTGTATTGAGTGTTGTTTTGGAGGTATGCTTTTGCGGTTTCTGAGGATTCTTTTTGTAGGA
The DNA here is from genome assembly GCF_019279795.1 of Protopterus annectens. NCBI lineage: Eukaryota > Metazoa > Chordata > Ceratodontiformes > Protopteridae > Protopterus > Protopterus annectens. The sequence goes on along the minus strand of NC_056745.1, from coordinate 89,995,765 downwards.
TGAATGCCTGGGAGGTCTTTAAGGTTTAGGAAGGTTGCTCTTAAGTTCCTCAGCATATGTTGGTCTGTGTCTTGGGTCAATACTATGTGAGGCAGGTGCAATGTTTACATTACTGACTACCTGATTGCTATTTTGAATGCTTTTTTGTGAGTCTCGTCTCAAGTGACATTGTGCAATTACATCTCTCTCATACTGTGTCTGTTTCTCTAAGGATTAGTGGTTGTTGGTGCATATGGCGCAATTCCTACACTGTCTCAGAATTACCATATCTACTAAGCTGGCAGTGGAGAAACTGGAAAATTGCCTAGCCATGGTGTCAAACCTTTTTAGGTGAACTTCAAAGGGGTGATACTGCAGGGGTTTACAGCAAGTTGACTCGGGTGCTGTGAAGGTGGAAACTATGGCTAGTCTCTGTATGACTGAAGTTGTGTGGCAGTGCTCGTCATAGTGCAAACACGTTTCTCTTTGCGCAGCTGAGTCCAAGGTAAACTTATAGGCAAAGTTTTATAGGGAAATCTTAATTTCTAAGTGCCGGCATCTATACAAGACACTGTTAAATGCCACACTGTGACAGCCAGTGGAATTTATAGACTCAAAGAAAAGTGATTAAACCAGCTAAAAAGCCCTCTGGTCAATGAAACCATCTCACGTTAAGACTTCCTGTGTGTTTGCTGCCTCAGAAAGACCAGGCTACTTTTCTATAGCCACTGGAATTGCACTCCCAGAATTTTAAATGTAAAATACACTTAAGTTAGCCTCAAGTAAATAGGGACCAGAAATAAATCAACTAGCTTACGACAAGTAATTACGAGACACTCTAAGACAGACTAGCCAGCAATGAGGAACACACAATTTAAAGTGATTTCATAGCACACTAGCAGCAGTTAGACCAAAGAAAAGCAAATATACTTCATATTGATAAAATGCAGACAAGTGCAATAAAATAATTTAAAAATACAGCACCAGTCTTCAGAAATAATATAATGGCCCTCTGCTTCTTCTTTCTCACAATAATATATATATATATATATATATATATATATATATATATATATATATAGATATATATATATATATATATATATTTTTTTTTTTTAATTCAGCAAATAATGCATGATACTGTAAACTATTTTTTAACAAGGTTAGATGTACAGCAGATCATAGAACAGGAACCAGCAACCATTAGTAACAGGTCAATGATAACTATTCATAACTATGTACATACACGAGGCTAAGTATGCTTGACATTAACCAATTTGGAAAATAGGACAACAACACACTATAGCTTGGTGGAGTTACTAAAAGCTGCCTTTTGAAGAGTGGAGGGTTTATCTCTAATGCTGCAGGCAGACCTAGTAATGAACATGTCAGAAGATTCCTATTGCATGATATCTCTCCTTTCACTAAGTCCTCGATCATTCACTGTAGGATCATCTGTTCTGTCTTGCACTTCTATGGCTGCCACCCCTATCTTTGACCTCCTCGATGGCCTACTCTGTGCAGGCATAGTAAGGGGTTTAATGTCAGATAGACAAACATATATGGCTCTCTAAGTTTTTGACAAATTTTAGGTTTTTATCTGTTTGTTTTTAAAAAACATGTTGTTTAACTTTTAAACATGATTGTTCTTGTCCTGTGTAATATAAATACTTGCTGACTTGAATCAGTTTACCAACCTGTCAAGTCTGATCAACAGAGATTCTCATTCCACTAAAATGTTGGTGCCCCCTGCTGTGTGCTAATTGTGCTAATTTGTCCTGTATACAGCAGTCTTTAAAAAGCGGCTTACAGCCTTACTGTCAAGCAGCATAGCTTTGTGCTATGACAAGTACATGAGGTGAGATAAGCCCCAGGATTCAGCAAGCTCTGCACAGCATGCAGGAATAGTGCAACAGCTGCTGCACGCAATATGGCCGACAAGTGATCCAGGAACGAGCTCCCAGGGTGTGCACAAATGCTCCTACACTATTCCTGCATGGACACAGCTCCTGTATGCTAATTACCCCATTTGCAGGTGAAAAACATGCAAATAAGGTGAATTAGTGATCCAGGAAGCAGGCAGGCATCTGTGCAGGAATAGTGTAACCTTCAGAAATGTATTTGGCTACTAAGTGGATACATTTCTGCAAATTACAAAATGGAGGCATGACAGCTCCAAGGAAAGCATGTATTCAATGTAGTATGCATTCTAATGGCCAACTATATGGCCAATGGCATGGGAAATAGTTGCAAAATTATAAAAAATAGCTTTTATTTTTGGGGGGCCGATTTTGGCCATTTAAGCTTAGAGCAGTGGTGCGCAAATGGGATCTGCTCGGAAATAAGGAAAATTTTAGAAATAAGCTTTTAAACCCAAATCAGAATTCTGCCATAATAGTCAATGGCATGCATAAGACAACAATACCATGGAATAATGGTTGCTAAGGGGGAAGACTGAGTGTCAATTTTGTAACCATGCATTAGCTGTCAGTTTTACGCAAATGAGGGGATTGATATTGAATCACAGATTTCCCGTCAGTGTTGGCTTGCACCCAACTATGTAGGTGCAGCAACACCATGGTATAAGCATAAGAGGTAGATGACCTCATAAGGGGGAGTGTCATGCATGCTGTAAGCTTATTGGAGCTCTGTGGCCCGTATTGGCCCTTAGCTAAGCACATCTAAGGAAGGGGGGTGTGTCTGAGGCTGCCTAGCAGTGTTTACATTGCCTAAACGGATGTGCGTACCATGGACCAGGTTTTAAACAAAAAAAAAAAACAGGAAATAGCTCTGTTCACATCTGAGCACTGGGTATGCCCGGTGCACCTCTGGGCTTAAACGGGAAGGCAATGGAAAGAAAAAACAGCAGTAGGAAGGTAATCAAGGAGAACTAGCATAGCTGGCAGGGGAAATGTATCAGAATCAGCCAATTACACAGGCAGCAGCCCAGCACACTACTATAAACTATGCAAACACCTTTCACTCTGGTTTTTCCCACAAACTCTGCACCACCGGTGTACGCAGACGGGGACATTTTACCTGACAAAACTAACAAAATGATAGGGGCTGCTGACACTCTCATAAATCAATATGTGGAAGAGGCTGAGGGTGGTGAGGATGATAATGCTGATGACCAACCCACAGTGAGGAGAAGGAGAAGAGTGTACAGATGCAGGGTAATCTACCAGGGGCTACATGAGCTGGAGATAGTGGAGCACTATAGGGTGGACAGGGACATCCTACAGCAAATTGTTGAGTTGTGCCGACCACGCCTCACACACAGAACCAACAGAGGAGAACCCATCCCAGTGGATACCAAGGTATATGTAGGCTTAAGAATACTAGTCAAAGGTACCATCCAAAGGCCATCTGGGGATATCATGGGGATCTCACAAGCATCAGCATCCAGGGTACTCCACTAGTTCCTGGATGCCATGTCAGCACATGCCGGTGAGCACATATATTTCCTCAACACCAGTGAGGCGTTGACCAGCAATATGCATCTCTTCCACCAAATAGAATACCCTGAGGTAGTAGGTGCTAAAGACTGCACCCACATACACATCAAAGCACCACCTGGTGAGCAGGGTAGGGCCTACATAAACCGCAATGGCTTCCTCTCCATCAACTGCCTGGTCATGTGCAATGCCCAGGGCATTATCATGAATGTGTGTGCTGGCAGCCCTGGAAGTTATCAGGACTCCCACACTGGGCATATGGCACAGTTGTACCAGAGATTTCCAATGCTGACATCCCATATGGCCACCTAGTGGGGGATCTGGTTACGCACTGGAGCAGTGGCTGATGACACCCATCAGAAATGCACACACAAACAAACAAGAACTCCATAATGAGGCACATGCACAAACCAGAATCATAATAGAGCATGTGTTTGGGATGCTCAAGTCACAGTTCTGGTGCCTGGACATATCCAGAGGAGCCTTGCAGTACTCTCCAGCTACATGTACCCAAATTTTCATTGTATGTGCCATGTTACACAATATGATCCTGCGGAAACAGCTGCAGCAGGAACAGCACTGGGCAGGGCCACACAGCCCCTCACCATTGCCAAGGCCAGCACAGGCACACAGTGACTTGGAAGAGGAACAACCTGAGCCTACCCATATAGGCAGAAGGAGGCATGCCCAGTATGCCCAGGCTTTGGCAAAGAGGCAATGCATAGCACATACACTGACATGGTAGGGACCCAGGGAGTGACACCTCTCTCTGACTCGCACATACAGTAAAAGGGATGCCAAACATGACACTACCTGTGCTTTACCATATATAGGGAGTGTACTATGTGCATCTGACATAGTCAGCCCTCCAGCACCGTCCTCAATACTGGCACTGCCACATGGTAAGTCACTCTTCCTATCAATTTCTGAATGGAGTAGTATGCTCTGCTAGTTGTATCTATGGCATGGATGTGAGCATGCAAGGGAATTGGGTGGCTGAATGGGATGGCAGCAGATAGTGGACACCTATATGGGCAGCATGAAATCCATAACAAATACTGGTGTCAACAAAGTAGGCAGTACTAGACAAGGTGACAGCTCCCACTGTAGTACATGTGGTGGCCCAAATGTGTGTGCATAGGACACACACATGCATATCAGTGAGGCTCACATACCCAACTGCAGCCTCAGCCAGCAGGACAGGTGTAGATGACCATAAAGAAAGGCTGTGCTAAGGTCTCCAATTGATGGCAATGGAGAACAGCCCCCCTGCAAACCTACACAGACAGACTACAACAGGTCTGGCAGTTGTATGTTAGTTCTGAAGGGTAAAAAGTCTGAAACTGAAATATAGGTCAATAAAACCTAAGATCTGTCCTCTACTGATATGCCTCTAGTCTGCATGATAGGTCAGAATACAAAATGAATTAGAAGCCAACAGACTACCTGAAATACGAGTACAGTCATGGCAAATGTTTACAGTTGTCAGGTGCCCCCCCCCCCACAATCCTATGTAGAAATGCAGCAACATGTACATGTGGGTTTAATAACAGTGGAGCACAGATTACCTGAGCTGGCCCAATTTACAGGATAGATTGTTGCATGTGTACAATATGCAGGGGTCTGTGTGTTAGGTTGTTGTGTGTTATATATTGTCTGGAAGTGGTCAGCATGTAGGCATGGAGGGTTGTGTCCCGGTGGCCTATGGCCAGTACGGTTAATGACAGGGCCATGTTCTGACAACTGCAGTACCAACCACAATGCATCCCAGCAAGACCCAATTCAGCAGTCATCCATACTCATTGTTCAGATGTCAATATCTGTCACCATCTGAAAGATGGACATGACATGAATGTGGGCCCAGACATACACACAGTACACAGGTGGAAGTACCCTAGACAGAGTACATAAAATTAACTGTCAACTGCACACACCTTTGGAATTGTACGTACAGGTTAGCAGCACCTTAGTTGTCTGTGTAGTATGGAATACTGATGTAGGCTGGACAATCACTAGCAGACCACAAAAGGCACAGTTATGAAGTAATGAGAGACTGTCTATGTCCCCACACAAGGCAGCATAAGGAAATGTCCAAGGTATATCTGTGAGCCAATTGCAAGAAGCTTCCATATCACACATGCACTCAGCTCACCTCACCATCAGCCACAGGTTTATCACAGGTCATATCCCTGCTGTTGGGAATGAGTACTACACTACACCTCTCATTGCCCTACTCTAGCATGCCTGCTGATGTCATTCACCTTGAAATAACCCTTTGGCCATGTTTCAGTTATATAAGCTCTGTGGCACTTGCGATGACTGTGTAATACTGAAGTATAGTAAACTAATTAGGTAGGAGTTCTAATCCTGATCCTGCCAACTGTGATAATGTGTGTGTTTCTCTGAGAGAGAGTGTGTGTGTGTCTTCATTGACACCTGCTTTTGTGGACATTCACACTTATACACTTCCCTTACCCCTCTTTTAGCATTGTTGCTGATGTCACTCACCTTCAAAGATACCTTTGGACAGCTGTCCAACATGTCAGTTCCATGGCACGTGCAATAACTGTGTAACACTGTGATAGCAATACATAATCAGGTAGGGGTTTGAAACTCAGTAGTGGTAAGTGCTTGGTTGCATGTGTGTCATCAGTTTCCTGTGTGGATGTTGGGTTGATTGTGTAATGACAGGCTCTATTGCAGTGTGGGTTTTGCTACATCATTATGTTGAGGACCTATATGTCCCACTGTCCACATTACAAGGCCAGCAGTTCTCAAACACTGTAGAAGTTGTTGTAGATAATCCTCAGCCATAAATGTGTACAGCCATGTGCAATTACTATGTGACAGAATGGATTAGTAAACAATATAGATAACCATTATAATACCCAGATATCACTCTCCACCCATGGATCATACACAAATACACGTGGCTCTTACTCTCTTACTCACTTCCTTTCTTAATTTGTCTTTCTCTCTCTCTCTCTCACTCGCTCTCTCTCTCTCTAGTGGATGTGGAAAAGTGCATCTGTTTTACATAGGCAGCAGCTTGAGTTTTGTAAGTAATGCTCATGATCAGTTGATGGCCTGTGCATGAATTGCAGTCCTCCACTTGCTAATTCCATGTGGAACAGCTGTGGTATCATTCCTATAGCCAATTGCATGGAAACACACTGCTATAACTAAGCACTTCATGTGGGTGTTGGCCCTTTTCCTTCACTGTGAGCAGCACTTCATG
>NC_056745.1:89976590-89984090 GCF_019279795.1 Protopterus annectens | reverse complement strand
CTCCACACCCTCCAAAGTGGAGGGCTATGCTACCCACACCAGCACATCTATGTTTACCAACTCCACGATTGAACTACATTGGGGAAAAGGACATGTACCCTGCCAGTACCATCATGAATGACATTAAACCGGCAGACTGATTATTTACTGATGGGATGTTTTGCCAATTTTGTCTTGGTGGAATTACATAGGCTAAAATGAGTTCACTGCAAAATTAGGTACATCCATGTGTACAGTATTCTCTGTGTATTGCATCAACACCAAAGCATGTGTGTGTGTGTGTGTGTGTGTGTGTGTGTGTGTGTGTGTGTGTGTGTGTGTGTGTGTGTGTGTGTGTGTGCATGTGTTATTCACAAGCATTTAATGTGAGCCACCCAGTACACTTATCATTGTCCACTGTAGAAGGGCTGCTGACATCAGCTACCATGCACTCACCTGTATACACCCCTCAGACCTATCAGTAACTGTTATACAGACCTGTTACTTGTGTTCAGCTGTACCCAGGATATGACACAGTTAATGTGTCACCACAGTGTCATGCCCCTTGTAGGAAACAACAGCAGACCAACATCCTGCTGACACATAGACACCTACAACACAAACTGAATACATTATGGAGACCACAATCAGTCAGTGTTAATAACAGCTATAATGCATCATGGCTGGACAGCTACACATCCTGACATGTAAGCATTAAGCTTTCCAGCTGAACACATGTTACACAGCATTACATTGCTAAACCTTAGTACATTCACCCTGTGCATCAGAACCATGTTAGCATGTCCCTGCATCAATGGTATGAATAACAGGTATGTGGCACAGGTATAATCATATGCACATGGTGTGTTGGGGGTTTGCCAGAGACTAGGCTGAGCCATTTGGTTGACATTATGCATGTGTGCGTGTTAGGGGGGTTTCATTATCAATTGGGCTGTGCAGATGTGGTGTGTGTAGGTATGGAGGTGCCCTAGCTGTGTTGGTGATGTGTGTGTGTACATATCCACACAGTTCTGGCATGTGGCTGCTCTATACAGGGGTTTGTTGGACATCTGCAGACCATACATGGCAGGCTGTGCAGTTCACCGTGTCCAGCCATGGACACGAGAACTGTGCCTGCCAGGGGTTCCATGGGCACTACCAGGTACAAGCCCAGATATGGTAGTCTCCCCTGATGATGACGAATGTCCGCTGGATCCTGGTCCTTCTTGGGAGTGGCCAGGACTAAGTGCATGTTGCCTGCTGTGTTGTGGTGAGGACAGCACCCCTCCTGCAGTGCTGGTGTTGGTACTGCCACTACAGGAGTGGCTGTGACTTGTTGCATGTCAATGTAGACTTCCACCTGTTGCTGTTGCTGACTTATGTCCATGTGACTGTCACCCTACTCCCACCATGTGCTCTAACACAGACATTGCACAGTCGAGGATTCCCACCATCTTACCCAACCATCTATCCAGGACCTCTGCAAAACAATGGTGGGCACCTGCAAGATCATGGATGTTGTCAAGTACAGCAGAATGAGTAGCCCTCTGGAGCCTTAGACTCTGTCTGGTATAATGTTCCATACATGCCTCTGCCTCCAAGGCCCAAAACATGCATCTGGTGACACCTGCTGTGGCATGTCTGCCAGGGGCATGATGGCCAGCACCCTGCCTATGAGCACCCCTGTACTTCTGCCTGTGTGGTACCTCACCGGTCATCTGGCTATGGCTGCTGTGTACAGACACACTTGCCATAGTCACCACACTGTCCTGTCCCATGCCACCACTGACCAACTGACCCTCATCTATGGCCACTGGTGATGGGGTATGTATAGGCATTGTGACTGTGTGCGTAGATGGGGTGGATAAAAGTGGGAGTTCAACCGGTGGCACAGCTTCAGCCCCTGATAACCCTGCCTGTGCCTCACCATACCTATCAGCATTGCCAGAGTTTGTATGGACACTAACATCAGTTTAACTGCAGGAGGGACCCTGACCCACCTCACCACCTGTGAGGAGAAAACACAAAACGTAATTTAAGACCTGTACATCATTGCTTACTTCTACACACCCTCACACACACAAACACACACACACACACACACACACACACACACACACACACACACACACACACACACACACTTACAGGTGAGGTGGCACAAAGATATTACACAGACCTCTCATTACCCAACAGTCAACATGCATGACATATGGCACTGAGCAGCATGAACTGAAGCTATACTCAATCCTTGTTACCAACATTATACATCTCTGTGATGCATGAGTTGTGTTAATAGGTGATGCTCTTTCCTCTGGAACACACTGCACCCATGTACACAGTATTGCTGTGCACCTGTTCAGCACCCTGGCATGTACTGTGCACCATGCCTCACGAATGGACACACCATTGCTGAATGTCTATATGTGTGGCAGTTGCTCTGTTGCTCACAGCCCCTATGTGTTTGTCTGACATATACCTGGGATGATATGAGAACATATGTCAGTAGTGAATGCCTGACCTCTGATTTGCAGATCTCATCATCAGCAGTACATGTATGAGCAATAAAATCCAATTACAATGACACCCTTCAAAGCTTACTATGGCTATGAGGAGTGTGCACACCCTTATTGAAATGCCAGCCTCTTTCATGATATGCAATGGTGCCACAATACTGCATATGTTAACATTACACACACCTGGAATGTGACATATGACCTGTGCAATCAAATGCAGTATCAAACAAATGTGTTATTTGTGCAGATGCTGATTGAAATGCATACAATATGTGTGTCGCATAAGTGTGCACACCCTTAACATGATGGTTTGTTGCAGCACCTAAGTGAACTACAGTAGTCACTATTCCTAGAAGGGGTATACTATCATGGCCCATCTTCACTTACCATTATTTGGTCACTCTGCCCTACAAATGTCCCCCAACTCTGCCGGATTGCAAGGTCAGCTCATGTGCACAGCCTTTGGAGGTCATACAGTACCTTTACTATTGCTGTGGAGTCAGGGTTATGTCTGGCACAATTCTTGACCTTGACTGTGTTCAGATACAGCCATTATTAATGAGCTTTGGATGTATGCTTCAGTTCACTGTTGTGTTTCAGGATGACACCCCTCCCCATTCTCAGCCTTATAGCAGATGTTTGACAACTATGGGCCACACATGAGTGTCATTTTGCAGTGTTCCAAATTAAAAACACCATGTCTACCAGCCTTGTTCTGGCTAATAAACAGTAAACCTAAAGGTATACACTGGCACCAGCAAGGTACAGCTGGGGATGGTGGGCCTGAGGTGGAGTGAGGTGTTGCTTGTGCACCACATGTATCTTTATTAATACTGTCTGCAGGTTTCAGCCTTGTTCTCGGTACACCATTACACATTGCAACACATGCCTTTGGTAGACTTAATGTTATGCATATGCTACCTGTAGAGAGCCCTGGATGATGTTTCCTGTGGAACAACTCTTCCATCTTATTACCCTAACCCATAGGCCACACTTATGCAGAGCTCAGGCAATTGTCAGCACAGGTATTGCACAGGAGGTACTTGCTAGACATTCCTGCAAGTCCCTCAGTGTTGCTGCATGTTTCTGGGCAGCTTCCATGACCAGTTTGCAACACGTGTTGCCACCTGTCTTGGATGGGTATCTGTTTATTTTCTATATTAATGTTGTCTCATACTTCATAGTCACATACATGACTGTCTGCACTGTTTGCCATGGTATATGCAATGGTGAGGTAAGGCTATGTCTGCCACTCCTGAGTGCTACCTTTTGGCTATGGGATTCATTCCATAGTTTGTAAGATGTATGTAAGCCATGTCTGCCTCTGTTACAGGTGAGTGTGCAAATGTCATGAACATACTTCTTGGGCAGCAGGCCATTACTTGGTGTAACACTGATGCCCTATACTTGATGGAAGGTGCGTATTCAAGAAATGTGAATGCTGTCAGTACCTTAAAAGCTGCTTCCACAATATGTTATTTGGAGTGTGTGCACATATATGCTTCCAGTGTTTGTTAAGGTATATATTCCCCATATTTGTTGTCCCAACATAGGATTCCATATTACACATTCATTGCTCATGTTAAGATCACATTACAGGTTGTAAAAGGTGTGGAATGTGGTATTGTGATATGCCATTGTGCAGATCTGTAACAGTTGCCATTGTAATAGTGGTGTATACACACTGTTGTAGCCACTGTACAAGGGTAATGCTTCAAACATGTCCCTACTGCAGGCCATTTGTCCCGCCATTATGTTCATCTCTGTCCACACATCCTGCACTGACAGGTTGTTAGGTATACTGCAGGACTCTTATATACCATTCAGATATGCCACCATTGTGACCACTGTGATTCAGTGCAGTTAACAGCAACAATAAGTGAACATGTACAGAATGCATTATGGGTAGATGTATTAAATGTGTGCATGACAAATACCATGGCCATAACATGGCCGGTGTATTGGCAAACCTGAATAAAACAACTCATCAGCTACAGGCTGTTGTCCCAGTTGTATACTAGAGGGACCTACATAGTTGTGTGAGAGATGTAATGTCAGTAGCCACACATGTGGCATTGGTACAGGGTGGGAGCAGCATTTCAGTACATCAACAGTACAAACCCACAATACTAGAGATTATGCACATCTGTTCATTACTACACGGCAGCAACAAACTATATTATCTGACATATGCATGAAGATACTTTACAGATGAAGATGGATAAGCAACAGTGGTCTACTAATGTGCCCTGAGGCCTTACCTGCATGCTCCTCATTCATTGTGTGTGTAGCACCCACATCCACAATGCTATCATCAGGTTCATGGCTTGGCTGGCAGGCGGGTGCCCCAAGGCTAGCAAGGAGCTCCTCAGCATGTGTCAGTGGGGGCTGGATGGCATGACCCCCACCTGTGGCAAGCTGGTCCCTCCTAACTGCAGCAGCACACTGACGGGCATGGCAGATGAGATCAGTGAGACGATGTCGCACCTGCTCATAACTACGGTTATGCAGGCCAACATCGTTTACCCTGTGGATGAACTCGTTCCACAGGGCAGTCCTCTCTTGCAGATCATGGGCCATGCATCTAAAGAGGGTTCTCTGATGTTGTACAAGGAAGTTTATTGTTATATCATTCTCCTGGGAAGTATATAAAGGGAGACACTCCCAGGATATGGTACCTGGAAGACATAAACAGTAAAAAAGGTCTGAGGACCTCATACTCCAAGGATATAATAGTTGTTCATTGACATCTCTCTCTCCCCCCACCATATCTGCAACAATAATCCGAACACACAAATGAATGGGCATATTTACACCAAACCTACTGTTGGGACATATATACTATTGTTCAACAAATATTGAAATGTGTTTCTATTCATTTTCCATGTTGAAACACTATCGTTGGTGGCCTGTTGCTATCAGTGTAACCTGCATGCCATTGTAATGGCCACTGTGGTTCCATATGTGCATGTGTTCTGTTTGCTATGCAACTGTTCCAAATCTGGTATTTTTGGTTAATGGGAATATCTATGCATGCTGTTTAACTAATCCTGGATTGTGGTGACTATTACTAACCCACATATGTTCTAAAACTGGAACACAATAGCATGTTTAGGAAGGCCGTTCCCAGCAGGCCCACCTCTCCCACATCATCTGGCCGTGGCATCAGGCCACTGCACATCTGGGACCCACCGCAGGACCTCCTCATTGGCTGGTCCTGTACTACCTTTCAAGTGGAACCACCCCAGGGGATGGGGCTTGCCCCCCCGGGAGTGGGCACAGACAGGATCTTGTCATCTGAAGTCAGGTCCAGGGTCTGGTGCATAGGGAGTGCTGCAGAGAATTGGGGGATCTGCTACACCAGCTTGAGGGCCTCATGGTGCAATTAGAGCATCAGCCTGCCCCTCCTGCTCAGGCCCCAGCACAGCCACCTTCTGGGCCGTGAAGATGCAGTGGTGACTGTCCATGGGTGGGGACCTCAGTACCACTGTTTCCATTTTGGGGTTCATGGGCTTCCAATTTCCAAACACCCCTAAACATCCAAGGTGTTTATCCCTCACATGTGTCATATACCGCTCCTGTATGCTATCTTGTCTGTCTTGTCTTTCTTCCGACATAACCTACCATCCCAAATATATCTACTATCCTTCCCCAACATCTCACTCTCACCTTAACAAAAAAAGAGCAATCTGTTCCCAAAAATAATTTCACACCATATAGAACTGTTCATTTCGCACCCACTTACAACTGCTTAAAGATGCCTTAATCACTCTGTATCCAACAGCCCTTGTTCTGGCCAAAATATAAATGATCAGCCCTTGCAAGTGCCTAACCCAGGACCCTGCACACCATAGCCAAAGCAATTTACCACTAAGCCGTCTGAGCTGCAGATATGTGTGATGTTTTCTCAAACATATCATGCAGTACAGTCATTCAACAGTAGGGAAAATGTATTTATATATATATATATATATATATATATATATATATATATATATATGTGTGTGTGTGTGTGTGTGTGTGTGTGTGTGTGTGTGTGTGTGTGTGTGTGTGTGTGTGTGTGTGTTGGTATATATGTAGACATACATGTCTATATATATATATATATATATATATATATATATATAAACACATATATATATATATATATATATATATATATATATATATGTGTGTGTGTGTGTGTGTGTGTGTGTGTGTGTGTGTGTGTGTGTGTGTGTGTGTGTATGTATATATGTAGAGATACGTGGTTATTTACATATATATATATATATGTAGATATATATATATATATATATATATATATATATATATATATATATATATATAGAGTGCATTCAGACATTGGATCCACACTCTGAACCTCCTTCCTTCAGAGCTGAACTGTTCTGTCTTGCTACGAAACAAAGCATCACATGTGGACACAGCCTAACATTAGGGGGGGATATATAGGGACAGATCGTAGATATGCCTATTACAAACCTATGAAGTTTGTGTGTGATACATTTCACATTACCATGACTGTTCTGAAGGTGGTGGGGTGTGAAACTCGTGTCTATCATGACTTCATTACTTCCACCTTCAGCTATCTGCCAGACTAATATAGATGTTTGGCGGAACAGAACATATCCTATGATGGCTTAAATCTTGACATTCTGTGCAGATCTGCAAAGTTGACAGGTATGGCCCACTGCCCACAGGGCCAGATGCTATGTCCATATCAGTTGTTCAGCAGGACATCATTGCAGCTAGTCTTGATGGCACATGTAAACCTTTCAACATCATCTATCCCATTATTACAGACCAAGTACTACATTCAATTACATGCTGACATGTTTCACATACCTGTTTTATTACTGTGCTCTCTTCTGTGTACTCGTTGGATGTCTGCCTTGTTTGGGATGGTTTTTTATAGTATTTTTGTTTTTGAGTATTATTTTGTTTTTGTTTTTTTTTTTTTGTTTGTTTTGTTTTTATTTCTCTCTCTCTATTTCTCTCTCTCTCT
>NC_056745.1:89954090-89971590 GCF_019279795.1 Protopterus annectens | reverse complement strand
TTGCTTTTATGCAGCACAGTGTGGGTAACAACGGTTAACACAACATTACTATTCAGAGAATGCAGCAATAAATGCTATACAATACCAGATGAAACACAACCAGCCCAGGAGTTTAAGCTTTATTGCCAGGCAGTTACAGTTTTATTTAAATATGACCTATATGGGACTATTACTGTCATATTGTCTGGTTTATTTAATGAAACCCATACACAGTTTTTATACTGCCAGGTGACTTTTTACTACTTTATATTTCTTTGGTATGACTATTACAAGCAGGATTGTTATGCACCAGCCTCATGACGCAGCATTTGCAGCCTACTAGCATGGGCTTCCTGATTCACAGCCTACTCAGCTGCAGCTCTAAGGGAAATAGAGAAATATTTAACCATACCTATCTATCATATACACAGGCTGGACATTAGTAAACAGTTATTAGTATAAGTACTTACCCACTGTTGGGACATCACCCCTCTGCCTTGCTTCTTGGACACACTCGACCAAGAGCTCCCTCTTTCTCCACTTCCAGTCAGCATAGTGGTGCTGATCCTGCTGATCACCAGTCCGAGGGATACCAGTGGCACTGGCGAGATCACGGGTGAGACGGTCCCAGGCTTCCGCTTTATATTGGGAGCCTTGGTACTGGACCTGCAGCAGTCTTTCATCATGGTTTTGTACCAGAGTCCTATCATGACCTTGGACTCCTGTATGTCCCAGCACTGCGTATGAAAGTCCATGCCCTCACCAACTCCTGCCATACTGCCTACAGTGGGAAGCTGCAACCAATTATGAGCTGTATTCCTACCTGTGGGGTTTAAATATGGCTGATTTCCTGCTCTTTGCCATGATTGGATGGTTTTGAATATGCTGAGCTAAGCTAAGATACGGGCAAACCTGCTTAGCTAAGGTTGTCAGTGCTTAAAGGAATAGGTTCAGCACTGCTTACCGATGGGCAAATCCACTTAGGTGGGCTACTCATTGCTTAGCAGTCACATTTACACAATGCTTACACCTGGTAAGCAGAGCTGTGCAATGCTTAGCATTGCTTATTTTTTATTTTATAGACTATCTGCCGTATGGCATTGATTCATCATTCATTACAAATTACAAATTTGTTTACTGTCCCCGACATCTCCCAGTGTGCTTTCATTACATTTATTCATATGTGACTATACTGTATGGGGCACTTGTGTTTATTTGGGGGTTTCACAACTTTATTAAACTGACACCTCACATCTGGACCTAATGCAGTACTCCGGTTAACAAATATATGTTATTTAGTGGCTAATAATAAAAAAAAATGTTTATGTACTGCTTTCACATGTAAAATGCAAATTGGTTACAGTGGGGGTCAAACCAGGAATGGTTGCTTGCAAAGTGCATGCTCTAACCACTACACTATTGCAATACTGTGTATGCTGGATGTCTCTTGCCAGTTAACTTCTTGTGCTGTTTAAGCTGGACTAAGCATAGCTAAGCAACAGGCACACCCACGCAGCTATGCTTAAACTTTATCGCATTTATTAAAAACAATTGTTTTGCATTATTTTATCTATACCCTGCAGAATGTCCTTGCTAATGCTGAACCTGTTATTTTTATCAACTTTCTGCTTTGTGGGTCAATTGTCCCTTTTGGCTTTGTCCACCTTCCTTACTCTGATGGGTTGGGAAGTGAGTGCTATGTGCTTATGCTACTTGTGTTATCCTAACAATTTTTGGCTTGGTATGGACGATTGTCCCTTATGCCTTTGAACAGATTTGTTATCCTAACGGGTTGGGGGTGTTACAAGCATTCTTGCTCATTTTTAATTGCCAAAAGGCAATTCTGGACTGCAGGGGGTGTGTGTATTGTGAGAGCTCTGCTCTCAGACACCCCCCCTATGCTTGTACATGGAACCGTGTCCATTTTAGAACATGGCAGTGGTCTGCGCGCCTTCATAAATATGCATGGTGTGCTGCTGTGCTGAACAGGAATGGTCCCTGCCATGCAGGAATAACTCATTCCTGCATGGCTGCTTGCTGAATCCCAGAGAAGGTTTTATAACAATGAGAGTTTAAATTGCTCTGCTGAGTTAATCAGATGTTAAAAAAAACAAAGAGCGAGAATAACATTTTTCAGTAGTCAAATTAAAACAAAATGATATATCCAATACTTAGAGAGAGATGTCCACACATTAATCTGCATTTAACATATTTAGTATACCAAACCAGTTCACACTAGTTTTAAGTTTACTCTGTGTAAGACATCTCCGTATTTTAATATAAACATTAAATCTTTGTCAGATCCATTTTGTGTATTTAATTCTTTTAATTAAAGTAGACATTTAATAAAGAGTTTATCATGCAGAAATTTCACATTAATCTGCACGCCGCTTTAAATCCATAAAAGTCTGAGTGGATTTATGCTGTTAATATAGTATTATGTGCTTAACATTCCCTATACATGTTGAAACATTTCCATTTCACATAGGAATTATGCTTTGACAAGCTGCTGTCATCAGATACTGTGCAAGAAGAAGGTCTAGCCTTAAGCAATTCTTAGACTTGAAACTTGAACTTATCAGTAGCAAAATGCCAGACCTAGGAAAATTAAACTTTTGCACTCAGTCTCTAGCAAGTCACTGATTTAATTATTTGCCAGTAGTCACAAACATGTTTTTCCTTGGAAGTATCATTTTCTATCTAGTTTTTCAGGTTAACACAGTTAAAACAGTTAAAACTTGGTACAAACATCAAATCAGAATCTAGGTAGAAAATAAATTACTACTGAACCCCATCATCACCAATAAGAAACATTAGCAAAGTTATGCAACAGAGATCCTTTAATAGTATTACGTTAGAGTACTTTAAAACTATGGGGTGTATTCAGAAAGGCTAACAATAATGCAGATATCTTATCTCTGAATATTTCTGCATAGCAGTAAGCCTTTCAGTTTCAAAGACTGGTCTTTTTCTATGGTATTCCTGTAGTGGGCTGCTGCATTGAGATTGGTCTCAGTGGGGTAGCCACATGCTAATGTAACAGATCAGAGAAGTGGACAATGCTAATTAGCCATGTGCTCTCCCCTGTAAGTGCCTGTAGCCCCTGATTAACTCAGCAGAGCAATTCAAAATCAGTCTACAAAGTAATTTTTTTCTCTAGGAGGGAAATTTCAATGGCATCTTTTTTTACAGTTCCAACATTCACTCCTGTGAGAATAGTCACAGTAAAGGTAAAAATAACATAGGTATGGGTGGGTGTCTGTCTGTGAATGTATGTATGTGTATGTGTGTGTACATGTCTGTAGCGGCATCGGCATGAATGCAGCCTAATGACTGTGTGTTTGTGTGTGTGTGTGTGTGTGTGTGTGTGTGTGTGTGTGTGTGTGTGTGTGTGTGTGTGTGTGTGTGTGTGTGTCCATGCATTTACTAGAAAATGTTCAGTCATACCTCTCAACTGTCCAGATTTTCACAAAATGCCTAGATTTTTACCTCACATTTTTGGTCTGTTCCTCACAAATTTTTGTTTTCTGGCAAATGAATGTCAAATCATTGAGGATGGAAGTCAGAAAATAATGATAGGCATTTGAGTTGTAGTACTAATACCCATCAGAAAATTCATGCTAATGGAAAACCTGTTATTCTATCAACATTTTAAGTTTATAAGAGCAATAAAAGAGCAATACTTAAAAATTGTTCCTATTTTTGAGCCTTTGTCCTCCCATTATTTATAACTTTGTCCAGATTTCTTGTTTTAAGAGGTTAAGAGGTATGGTGCGGCTAGGTCAGTGAGTGTTTCTGTGAGTGTTAGCAAGTGCGCTTGGGTTTGTTTGTGGAAGCTTTAGTGTGTGTGTGTGTGTGTGTGTGTGTGTGTGTGTGTGTGTGTGTGTGTGTATGTGTGTGTTCTTTCAAGAATAAAAGCATCACCACATATGAAATGCATACATAGTCCAGTCATTTCTTAACACTGGCAGACAGACTTACATAAGGTACTATGAAGACAGCCTACATAAAATAATATGAAAACAGCCTTTGAGTTGCAGATTTGGAATGTAATGCTTTATCCAATAACAGCTATGAAAAACTGAAACACAATATACTGTAAATGAAGACAGGAAATGCTTTATTTCTGCACTAATTAGCAAGCAGAGCATAACTGAACATACGGCATTCACAACATAACATAGTATAGAACTGTTAGACTTATCCTTGTCTGGGGTAGAAATTAATACACTGTAACTACATACTGAATACTGCCCTTGCTTATATAAAATTAGATATATCATTAAATGTAAGTAAATGTTGCACAAAATTAATTATACATACATTATTTCACTGTCCAGTCTGTCTTTTACTGTGCACAGGAATTTGGTTTCTTGATTCACTAAGCTCCATTGTTTAAAGGCCTTGTCACAGTAAAAATCTTTCTTCATCTCAATCTTCCAGGAAGGACCCAGTTAGCCTAATAAGATAAAAGCTTTGGCATCTTGTGCAGCACATATAGCTACTGTCAGCACTCAGGTTAGAACCCAAAGATGTAGCTGAGATACTTGCATTTTATACAGTATGAGCAATCGGACTGTAAATATATTTACAACAACATACTCATTCTTTCAAAGGGATTATTTGTACAGCTGCTTTCTTATCTTAAAAGGAGGAAGAGTGAGGAATAGAATTTGTCTTGCTATCAACCACAAGTTCGATACCATGAAAAATATGGTCACTCGTGTTAAAATATAAACAATGCTTCGCCCTGCAAGTGTGTCGAAAGTAAAATTGCTTTTAAGGTATGTCTCATCCATTTCTTTTATACACTGATGGCACTGTCTAGTTAACCTGTCCACAGGTTACGTCAGAAAATAAGTTATGCAAATCACTAAGTCTCTATAGCGTCACATGTAATTTTTATGTAATCGTACTTTAATCGCACAAAGTCAAACTCTGATACATATTGATTTGTGTGCTAGTAATTGTTTATACGATTTTTTACACTACTTAAAAGACATGATGTGTTTTTGCTTGAGTCTATAATAGTGTTTTTGATGTTTAATTGAACTTCATCCTCTCATAAAAAGAAAAAGATAGCTTTTTCAAAATCTCCTGTAGATCACTCTTTCTCTGAGATACAGGGACCTTGGAATAAGAATTATACAGCAAGGATGTATTGGCAGAGTCATTTGTCTTCTTGCAAAGAACACATTTTGTATCATTTATTTCAGGTTTGCTTTATTGCAGAATTCATCATTCTGAAGTATTAGCATATGTATACTTTTAGTCCAAATTTCAAGATTTCAAGTTATGTTTAAGAAAATTTGTGAATTGGGTTATGTAGCTTTGGTGACTTATGCTGGATGTGATGTGATAGTAACAGATAGCTTTTATTGCTTTGTTTCCTTTCAGTACTGTCACTTTGTAAACCACTCTGCACAAGTGTACTGAGGCTGGGCATGAAACTCTAAGGTATGAATTTACACTTCTCACTGGACTTACAGTAAGGTTTAATTGCATAACTTAAATAAATACATGTGAAAGGAAAACCAAACTACGGTCACAATGTGTATTAAAGCAAATGCTAAGTTTCATCTCATCACATGATAAAAATAAGCAAATCATAATGTTAAGTCCCTCCCCTTTAATACTGGCACTGTACTAACTTGGATATTAAGTTCTAGAAATTAAGCAGCATTCAAATAAATTATCCAATTCATCTCTGCTCGTTCAGTTGCATTATTTAAATCTCCAATCCTTATGGTCATTTTTACTTCTTGTAATACCATAAACTATGTATAGCTCCAATATCAAATTATGTTTGGCTAAGGAATTTAATGAATTGCCTTTTTTAATAACATATATTTGGTCACTGATTCTCTCTTTGCATTTTCTATTAGTTATGCCTATACAAAAAAACTGGCATTCATGACAAATAGCTGCATATACGAAATTACTAGTATGTAAAGTTATGGACAGGCATATAAAGACATTTAAGAGACTTAGTTTCTTTATGCCTACACATCAACAAACGATGGACATGTTTATTCAGATTTGTGAGCATGGCATCCATGTTGTAATGAGTCTCCTATATAAGTGAAGTGCTTTCTGCACTTTTTAAAGTACCTCTTCTTCTTCATCTTTTGGCTTTTCCCGGTTAGGAGTCACCACAGTGGATCACCTGTCTGCTCATGATTGGCAGTAGAGTTTTACAGTGTCGAGTTGCCAGCCCGGTGCCCAACCTTCCACAGAAGGCACACACACACACACACACACACACACACACACACACACACACACACACACACACACACACACACACACACACACACACACACACCTAGGGCCAATTTAGAGTGTCCAATCCACCTGCAGCATGTCTTTGGGATGTGGGAGGAAACCAGAGCACCCGGAGGAAACCCACGCAACCACAGGGAGGACATGCAGACTCCGCACAGAAGGCACCCCAGCCAAGGATCGAATCGGAGAACCTCTTGCTGTGAGGCGACAATGCTAACCACTGCAGTACTATGGCTAAACTGTTTTTACATGAAACTGTTTATATTCATTTTTACTTTGAAAAAAAGATTTGAGGTTGTACTGTGGTTCATGTCTGACACTGTGTTGAAATATGATATATATTAACATGTGTTAAAGTTAAAATATCACTTGTATGTTTTATCAAAACATAAATCTTCTCCTTCAGTTCCATATTTTTGTGTACCAGTTCACTTATATTATTTCACATTTTATAACAAAACCAAAGCTACTGCTACATAGCTTCTGCTATTGAACTGTTGATAATCAACATAAACTAATTGTGTCTTATTGCATTCCCAACAAATGAGCTCTGTTTATTGTTCATGCTGATAACACAGATGCTCCCTTAATTACTAAAAACATTGTCTGTCTGTCTAATAAATGAATATGTGGATAAGTAGGAGGTAAGATAGGAGATGAGCAGTTCAGATTCAGATCAGGATGCAGCATAACTGACCTAATGTTTGCAGTGAGACAGGCAGTGGAAAATAAGCTAGAGGTTAGGAAATAGTTTATCTGACTTGGACAAAGTGCATGACAAGGTCTTGAGAAAGGTGGTTTGATCAGTCCTGCTATGGGTCAAAGTTCCAGAGACATTGGAAGAAATCGCTGGTTAGGCAGAGGGGTCTGATAACAAAGATACAGTGTTCTGAACTTCTGACTCACAGAGAGTTTCCATCTTGGAGTGGGTATGCATTAGGGCTCAACTCTGAGCCCACACATGTTCATTTTGGCTATGGCTTATGTAATGTTAGAAGGGTTGGGTTAACAAAGCTATAGTATGCATAGGATGTGACACCAAGCAGAAGTGAAACAAGAACTTCAGCCAATGATGTGAGACTGCAATGCAATGCATGTGGGTTGAAACTAAATACAAACAAGAAAGTAGTCAAGACTGCAAATGGGGGAAATCAGGAGACACTTAAGACTGAGATAGATGGAAAAACAGTGAAGCAGGTCAACAGTTCCAAGAATTTGGGAGGTGTAGTCAAGGAGATGATTTGATAAAGCAGATTTGGGAGAGAAAGGAAGAAGGCACTAATTTAGTTAGCTGCATTTTGGAGAAATGCAATTTCTATGAGGTATTGCAGTTGTAATCTTTAGATAAAAATAATTCCTGAGTGCATTTTATAGCATTAATCATATGTAACAGACTTAAGCTATGTACGAGTTTAAATCAATTAGTATGTTGATAGAACTGTTTTAGTTAACAGGGAAAACAAATTAAAGGAAGAGAAAAGAAAGCCTGAAAAAAAAGAAATAAAGAAAAGAAAGAAGAGAAATGAAATAAATGAAACAAAAAAGTAAGTAAGAAAGAAAGACACAGGAGCAAGCAAAAATAAGGAAGAAAAGAGAAAGAAAAAGAAAAATGGAAAAAGAAAGGATGTAAGGAAGACAGGAAGGAAAAAAGATTGGGAAAAAAGGAAGAGATAGAGAGGGAAAGACAGAAAGAAAAAGCAAGAAAAAGAAAGACAGAAAGAAAGAAAAAGAAAGACACGCAGAAAGAAAGAAAAAGAAAGAGAAAAAAAATCAAGAAAAAGAAAAGAAAGATAAAGAAAATAGAAAAGAAAGAAAGAAAGAAAGAAAGAAAAAGAAAGGAAAAAGAAGAAAGAAAAATAAAGAAAAGAAAGAAAGAAAAAGAAAGACAGAAAGAATGAAAGAAAGAAAGAAAAAGAAAAAAAAACAAAGAAAGAAAGAAAGAAAAAAGAAAACTGTTGGATTGAGATTATGGATGTGTTGCATTATGTCAACATTTATTTCTAGTATGTACCTTTGAAAAACAGTAGTAGTAGGGACACAGCCTTGTCACAGTGTTAAAATATTGATCTTACTTACTGTCACACTTTTGGTTACTGGTCATAAAATTTAAACTTTAATGTTAATATTAATCACTCTGGATACATTACTCAACACCTTAGCACTCTTTCCTGTACTCCTAATGTTCAGCCAAGGTCAGCATTTTGGTATAAACCTTAAATCATTATCCTTAAAGTAATGCATTTTCTATATAGCATTTATTTGTTGCCATTCAGTATACCTATTGTGTCCACTGTCAATTGCTCAAAGAAAAAGATCATAAGTGTTGTAATTTCTCATGAAACACAGATCAACCTTCATGCAACTTGCTGTCATATAAAACAATCATATGAATGTTACCTCTATTGTCCTTTGTTCCAGAAATGTATAGAAATGCACTTGAAGAACCTTAAGAGACAGACATATCTAATACAGAATCATCAGACCGACAACCTGAACTCTCACAACCTTGGCCTGTGTGACCTATATAACCAGCTTCTGAACATATTTTGCATTTAAGCAGGTAAACCTCACCTTCATAAGTGCTTGCACATGCCCTTTTACCTTATATGGTTTGTGAAGTTGCCGTACTGGTACCAATCAAATCATCTGACGCATGTTTTATCCTGGATAACTGCAGTGTTTTGTAATGTTTTGGACTGTATTCTTTTCTAGTCTCAGTCCATTTTTACAATAAGGTTCTGCAGAGTGGCACATTGTATGAGTTGTTAAAAAATGCTTTTCAAGTTGTTATATTCACACACTACTGACAGGAAGTCCCTTATGATCTTATGCAGATTTTATTAGGTCTGGGTGACATGCTGCTACTAATTTAAACCCATCTCCAGAGGTTGTGACTTTATATCAGACCAGCTGTTCTCTTGGTCATTATAGTTCTCATTGCCCTGTTACCTTCCCTCCAAATTAACACATGAAGTTGATGTCATTCAACCAGATGTTATGCACATTATTGTCAGGTATAGATTCCAATTTGCATTCGTACTACCTTTGTAAACACAAAACTCATAGGGACTTCACGTACCAATATGAGTGCCAACAATGCAGTAATTTACATCAACTTCACAAATCATAGTATTTATATCTGGTGTTGATTCATATGTACTTTTCCACCAGCCTTTTTAGCTCCAGTATTACTCAGATTCCACCACAGTTCCTGTAACAATCAAAAATCTAAAATTTGTAGAGCTTCCAGTTGTCTCTACTCCTTAACAGATTTGGGAAATCACCCACTCTCCAGTACCATGGCCTCCAAAGAATTGTCTATTTAATGGGAGCATCTGACTCTGCTAACACCACTCCTTGCAAGTAACTATGGACCCACTCCACCACTGTGCAGGTAAGGTTCCTCATTATTTATCTGAGCTTATACTGCTAATATACCACTATGTTATCTTAGGGCTTGTCTCTCTGTCATATATGTGTACTGGAAGTTAGACCATGACTCCATTTAAATGTATGGCATGACAAGCCCCTTCCTGGATCATGAACCACCCCCTCACAAATACTCTCTAGACTCCTTTACCACCCTCTTCAAAACACTTTTATCCAACCCTTTGTAAAAGTCAAAAGATAAGACTAGCTTGTTTCACTAGTTACTACAGAAAACTAATGTACCTGATCTGTGTCTCCTGCTTTGTACTGTCAGATCAGCTCTTCCCTGACCTCACTGACTCAAGCTATGTCTGGGCCTGACTGACATCTCTGCTTTCCCTGGGCTGTAAGTCAACCTCCCTCACTTCCAGTTCAGGTCCAGCATGAAATGGGAGAGTGGAGGAGACAATGTAGTCTGTTACAGAACTTCTGTGGTCCTGTTACCTCTATTCCCCAAATAACCACAACACTTCGTGCACCATTTCACCATTTTGTTCACCATAGTAGTGGCAGAAATCAATTCAAATTATTCACACTATCTTTGATTAGAAACGCAAAACTCACAGGGAATTCACATGCCAATTCCATTGTCAACATTTCTGGAATATTACATCAAGTTTTTCTATCACAATAATTGCAGCATTTAGTTATTCCTTTGTTCACTAACACTAGTCATTTTATTTCTTTTATTACTCAAATTCCACAATCTCTTCTATCACAGTCAGTAATATGAGATTTGTTAGAGTTTCCAATTTTTCACACTGCTAACTAATTTGGGAAACTGTCAATTTTCTAATCAATAGAAGGAACTGAACTGCTTTCTGACCTACAGGCAGGTGAGGCATCGCACACAATTTATCTGAGCTTATCCTACTAATTTTCCACCATTACTTCCACTTCACCTCATCCAACCCACATATATCTACTTTAAATCAGACCGTGACTCCATTTAACATGGTAATATGCTCCTTCTTGTATCTTCTACACTTGACCACCCCCTAACCCCAGACTTTTTAGCCAACCACTCCATATTCTGCACTGCACAAAAGCTGCAGCCTGTCATTCCCCTACCATTCACTCAGTAGAAACTCTACTACTCTGGATCTTATTTTACCCCACCTGTCCAACCTATCAATTAAAACCTCAGCTTTGGCCAGCTAAGAACTTGGTTATATTCAACTGGACGTATAAGAGAA
Organism: Protopterus annectens; assembly: GCF_019279795.1. NCBI lineage: Eukaryota > Metazoa > Chordata > Ceratodontiformes > Protopteridae > Protopterus > Protopterus annectens. Next base: position 89,960,701 of record NC_056745.1, on the reverse strand, counting down.
TTTAAGTACCTTTATCTGCACTTTTTATACAGTATTTAATTTGATTTAAACTGTGTTGAAGGAATATTTAACTCAAGTGGCAGTTATTCTGCTCTTTAGTAACTTGAACTGAAGCTAGTGTGTTATTTGCTAGTAATTACAGGTGTGGGGGTAGCCACATTCTTTGATTTCCTGTCCTTGCCTTTTTAAGTGGTGCATTGTGAAATTTTTATTGCTTAAAAACCTCAGCTATGGCCAGCTAAGAACTTGGTTATATTCAACTGGACGTATAAGAGAATTTAAGTACCTTTATCTGCACTTTTTTAAAAAAATACAGTATTTAATTTGATTTAAACTGTGTTGAAGGAATATTTAACTCAAGTGGCAGTTATTCTGCTCTTTAGTAACTTGAACTGAAGCTAGTGTGTTATTTGCTAGTAATTACAGGTGTGGAGGTAGCCACAGTCTTTGATTTCCTGTCCTTGCCTTTTTAAGTGATGCATTGTGAAATTTTTATTGCTTAAAAACATCAGCTTTGGCCAGCTAAGAACTTGGTTATATTCAACTGGACGTATAAGAGAATTTAAGTACCTTTATCTGCACTTTTTTTAAATAAAAATACAGTATTTAATTTGATTTAAACTGTGTTGAAGGAATATTTAACTCAAGTGGCAGTTATTCTGCTCTTCAGTTATTCCCACTCACCCTCCCTGTTTTTGTTTTGGTGTTAATCTTAGTGGCCTTGAAACTGCCCGCCCCTCAGCCTGCCTCTGGGCCCATCTCATTTGCTCACTCAACTGAGTGCAGTGAGATCATATTCTGATTTCAGGCACTCCTACTGTGTATAAAGAGAGCATCTGGGAAACAGACAAAAAAAATTAAGCTTATTTACTGCCTTTCCTGTTAAGTTGTATAGACTATTTGTAGGCTTCTGAGCCCCCAAGCCCTTCTGTGTTTGAGGGAAGCCTTCTAGCTTGTTTTTTTTTTTCTTATAACTAGCCAGTTTTCTAGTTTCAGCACTCAAATCTGTTTCTTTGATCTCAACACTTGTTCAGAAAAAAAAAAATTGTATCTGCTTTTACTGTACTTGTGTTTCTACCTACTTCATTTTACTTTTGCATCATCTTAAAAATACTCAATTGTATTTATTACTGCTTGGTGTAACTCATTCTAAGCCTTTTGGTTTAAACACTTGGGCTTCGGACCAGTTGTTTTGCACTGAGAGGGTTTGTGGTCTGCACTGTTGTGGCAGAACAGGTAGCTTACATCCTTCTAGGTTGGGAACTGCTGACTGAGGGCTCAGTATCTGTTATTCTAAAAGTGCATTAATTCTGGTTTAAGCACTTGGGCTTTCAGGCCAGTTATTTTACATTAAGAGGGTTCGTGGTCTGCACTCTTGTGGGAGGAGAGGCTGGACTCTGCCCTTCTGAGCTGGGAATTTCTGGTTAAAGGCTTATAGTGCATGCATATCTGAACTGCTTCTTACCGAAGTTGGTGCGCCTTGTTTGCTGTGGCATAGACTGGATTCGGGCCTGCTGGATCTAGCTTTGTTTGTGTAACTTGAGCACTAATCCAGACATTTTCTAAAGTATTCAATTGTATTTATTACTTTTTGGTTGTAACTTGATTAAAGTATAGCTATCATTCTAAGTCTTTTGGATTAAGCACTTGGGCTTCAGACCAGTTGTTTTACATTAGGAAGGTTTGTGGCAAGCACTGTGGTGGCAGGACAGGTAGCTTTCATCCTTCTAAGTTGGGAACTGCTGATTGAGAGCCCAGTGTCCAAGGGTATTAGTTCTGGTTTAGGCACTTGGGCTTCAGGCCAGTTATTTTACATTAAGAAGGTTCGTGGTCTGCACTCTTGTGGGAGAAGAGGCTGGACTCTGCCCTTCTGAGCTGGGAATTTCTGGTTAAAGGTTTATAGTGCCTGAATATTTGAACTGTATCTTACTGAAATTGGTACACCTTGTTTGCTCTAGCATAGACTAGATCCAGAATCTAGCTTTGTTTATATGCTTGTTGTTTGTTTGCTTGTTATTTCCCTGGAAGCTAATTCAACCTAATACGCGGCTTCTCATCGCTTCTGTGGATCACTAGTGATATCTGCATTGCTTACTGTACTAGTTCCTTGTTTCACTTGAAAGAAAGTTACTGTTTGTCGTTTTTGCATTTAGTTACTTGTAACACATTGCACTCAAGTTACCTGTCACTTGCTCACTAAAGCAATTATATAAGTCAGCACTAAAAATTAAAAGCACTACACCCTCACTCCCCACTGGCCCTTGTTTTCAATTATTAAGGAATTCCCAATATTATTCTAGCATGTCCAAAGGTCAGTTGTCAATCTCCTCTCCAGTCCAGCTGGTGAATCTGGGAATCTTGAGGCAATGTTATAACTGCCTCATGTACACAGACAACCCTCTCCTCCTCCCACATAACACAAATACTTGCGAGAGATGCAGCTATTTAGCCAAACTGGAGGCTGAGCTCTCTCAACTCAGGACTGGCAAGACCAGACAGGAGGAGAAGGCAACTACACACACCACAAAACCAGCCTCACATAATGCTACCACACCACTGAATCAAACACATAAACACACAAAGACATACTCGGAGGCTCTGAGTAAAAATTTACCTAAACAGCAGAGGCCTCCAAAGCAGACACCCAAACAACTGCAACCTCAAGACACCCCAAAAGCAACACATAAACCACAAAATCAGTGTGCAAAGCAGTCACAGCCCTTAAGGCCAAATACAACACCAAACATACTTGTCATAGGTGACTCCATAGTCAGACACACTGACGTCCCACTCATCAGGCTGAACAAGGAGAGGGTCACAGTAAGCTGCCTATCGGGCGCTAGAATCCGCCACATAACACAAGCACTCTGGTCACTCCATGGCAAGTACAAATATGACACAGTCATTGTCCATGCTGGTGTGAACGACCTGAGACGTACCTCCCTGGACTACATGAAAAGAGACATAGAGGAGCTCTCTGATTATGTAGCCCAGGCAGGTATGACCCTGACCCTGAACAGTATCCTTCCTTCACCAAGAATGATGCCACAATATAGAGACAAGATGATCAGCTTTAACAATTGGCTTAATGTCTGGTGTCATTCAAAGGGGATCCAGTGTCTGTCTGCCTGGGATGACATGCTTGACAAGTCACGCTGCTTCGCAAGGGATGGCTTGCACCTGTCACCCCTGGGATTCCGGATATTGGCTAAGGCTCTTGCCACCCCATAGTGCCTTTTTAGGCAAGGCTCAAATTCTAAACCTACCACCCTAGAAAACAAAAATGGGAAGAAACTGAGGGTAATGCTGCTCAATGCCAGAAGTCTAAATCTCAAAATGCATGCACTCGAGGCCCTTCTCAGTATGGAGAACATCGATGTCTGTGCTGTAACTGAAACCTGGTTCAAGGCTCCTGAGAGCACTCCGGCACTATTAGGTTTTACCTCATATCATGCGTTCCGGCCCCAAAACCGGACCACACCACAAAAGGAGGGTGTATCCATATTCATAAAGGATACCCACACCTCCAGGTTGGTGGCAATGCACGAAGCTTCGGAAACCATCCAGGTGCAACTAACCATAGGTAAAACTGCTCTACAAATTGTAGCATGCTACAGGCCACCCTCTCAAACTCAGGAACCCCACACAGCCTTCCTGAAGACACTGGAGGGTATAAATGTATCTCCAAACACCATCATATTGGGTGACTTCAACTACCCAATATAGACTGGGAACATTACTCAAGCCCTAACTTTCTAGCCCAATGGTTCCTGGAGTTCATAAATTCAAATGCCATGGAACAGCTAGTCACTGTTCCCATGAGAGGAGAAAATATACTAGATCTCATTATCACAAACATGGGGACAAAATGCTCCACACCGGAAGTATATCCCTCATTGGTGAGATCTGATCATAAACTAATCTCACTGGAAATCCACATCCCGCCCCACCCCAAACAAAAAGACCACAGTGAAGAACTTCTCTAAAGCAAACTTCACACTACTCAAGACTGGTGTGGTATCCTTCAAGGCCCCTGAGCCAGTGGAAACCACAACCAAAGCTGCGGAAGCCCTTACAAATGCCTTCTATGAGCACCTCCAGGACTGCATGGATCAGGCAATCCCAAATAAAACCAAGACTCTTTCCACAAAGGGCAAACGTCCAGTCTGGTGGGCCCCAGCCATTAACAAACTTTACAATAAGAGGAGAAAGCTATTACATGATAGAACAAAATCCATAAAAGGGAAGTCACCCCTGATCATTATTAGTAAAAAAATACGAGCACTCATAAAATCAACTAAGACCAATTTTGAGAGAAAAATTGCCATGGATTCAAAGGACAATCATAAGGCCTTTTTCAGCTATGTTAGGAACCTGGGTGGAAACTCCCAGATATGCTCAGAATTAGTCCAAAATGATACAAAAATCACTGAACCCACAGACATTGCCAACATACTGGCAGACAGGTTCAGTACAAACTTCACCCCCCTCTCCCCCCCTAAAGGAGAGATAACTATCCCAGCAGAGTGTAGCCTCTCAGACATCTCAAATGCGCAGGTGAAAGCTGCTCTCTCTAAAGCTAAAAACACAGCATCAATGGGACCGGATGGTGTCCCCGGCTGTGTGCTACACGAGCTAAATGAGGAATTAAACCCACACACAAGACAGCTGTTTAATCTCAGCCTTACCACAGGATACGTGCCCAAGGAGTGGCGTACGGCAACTGTGGTCCCACTCCACAAAGGCGGTGCCTCTACGGACCCTGGTAATTACCGCCCCATAAGCTTAACAAGTCTAGTCTGCAAAGCTATGGAGAGGATCATAATGGAGCTCATAAACAAAGATATAGGGGACTTGCAGACATTGGACCCGACCCAGTTTGGCTTCGTCAAGGGCAGATCATGCCTTTTGAACTTGGTCGACTTCTTCGAAACAGTCACCAAGGCCATTGATGAGGGAAAGGCAGTCCATACAACCTACCTTGACCTTGCAAAGGCCTTCGACACAATACCCCACTCGGGTATTGTAGAAAAACTTACCAGCTTAAATGTGAACCCATATGTCACAAGATGGGTTGCAAACTGGCTTAAGGACAGAACCCACAGGGTTAGAGTTGCTGGCGCTATGTCAGACTCCAAGCCAGTCACAAGTGGTGTCCCACAGGGCTCGGCCCTTGGTCCCCTATTGTTCGGCATCTACTTCTCAGAAGTACAGGCCAACATGGAAGGACTTTGGCTGACAAAGTTTGCAGACAACTGCAAACTGGGTGCCATAGTGGAAAGTGCATCGGACACGGATATCCTTCAGAAGGGACTCACGGAAACAGATAGCTGGTGCCAGAGCCATGGCCTGAAGTTAAACGCCAAAAAATGTATAGTCATACCCTTCGGGAAAAACAAGGTAACCCCAAGCTACCATATAGGTGGCAATCCACTAAGCACAGAAGAGGTTATCAGGGACCTGGGGACCCAGGTTGACAATGGCCTTTCTTTTGACACTGACATTGCTAAAGTGGTTAGAAAGACCTTCTACATTGCCCACCTGATCATGAAGGGATTCACATCTAGATCTAGTGAGGTCATTGTTCCCCTGTACTCTTCACTTATCAGACCAATGATCGAGTACAATGCCCCATTCGGGATGTATCTCACCCGACATCTGCAGCAGTTGGAGAGACCCCAAAAGTTCCTCACCAAAAGGATAAAGGGACTCCAAAATCTGTCATATGCTGCCAGATTGAAGAAACTCCAGCTCTATTCAGTTGCATACCGTCTGCTCAGAGGTGACATGTGCCTGACATACAAGGCCATGTCCAACCCGGAATTAATGGACATGCTCCACCTCAATACATCCAAATCCACCAAAACCACTAGAGCAAGTGACTTAAACCTTAGCACGGATATAAATAGGACGTGCTGGAGGGATAGATTTATCACTCAGAGACTCCCTATGCTGTGGAATAAAATCCCGATCCATGTGAGGCAGAGCACCTCGCTGGCTCTGTTCAAGAGAAATCTTGACCTGTGGATGGGAGATCGTAGGTTTATCCCGGGAATCATCTCTGTGTCACTGCTGGACAGAGGCACAACAAACTAATGGGCACAGTATTTTTTCATATAAGGGGTGGCGTAAGCCAAAAAATTTGGGCTAGGCTTATAAATGCCTTAGGGCAGATAGCCTAGTATAAACCTATGAACCTTTGAACCTAATTCCCTAGTAGAATGTCTTGCAATTTCAAGCATATGTGTGTACTGAATAAGCCTAACTCAAGTCCAAACCAATATCTGTCAAGTGGATAACATAAATCAAATGCGTCTCTATCCTCCAGTTCATAATACATGAGAGTCATAAAGCCTCCTAGTTGTGCCTCCATATGAAAAGTTCAGCTAATATAGCACCAATCTGTTTACAACCATTTTTGACCATCTGGCTTATACTACACTACCCTAGGGAGAATAAATCACCAAACAATTTCAGTCATAAGGAACATTTACTTTGTGTCAAATATATATTTCAGTATCATCAGCATTAAAATCTTTCTTTTCCACAGATCCCATGTTATTGCTATGTAAATAGATAAGGATGATGTCTGGTTTCTTTGAAGTTCTGGC
>NC_056745.1:89824090-89951590 GCF_019279795.1 Protopterus annectens | reverse complement strand
GATTTAGTCCTGTCAGGTATTGCTGAGTCCATGCAGCTATATAGGTGCTCATATAGTTTTTTATGCACGCTTGGATATTGAGATGGTGGCTGCGAAGCTGCTTATATCTGCTCTCAGGAGGTTGTAGTCAGCTTTGGAAAAGTTTTTTTGTTCAACCCTGGTAAGGGGGTGGGGTCAGGGGAGATGGTGACTTTGAAAGTGATTGCTTTATAGTCAGATCTTACCAAGGAGGATGACACTGTTGGGTGCTACATTGGCTACTCATGTTGGTTAGTACCAGGTCCAGGATATTTTCACCACTTGGGGGGGGGGGGCATGTTAATCAGGTGATCCAGTGCATTGGTTTTGACAAAGTCAAGGAATCTCTGGGCATTTGTATTTGAGCTACAATAGGTCTTGCACTTTAAGGTTGGGTAGTTAAAGTCGCCTAGAATCAGGGCAAAGGGTTGAATCTTGATAGATTCAAGTAAGTCCAGGTAGGTGGAGTGGGCCTCCTGAGTTATGGTTGGGGGTCTGTAGCTAACTATGATTTGAATAGGTGTTTTGTCAACAGTTAACTGCACCTGGAGCTCCTGTGTGTCATACCATTTGACCAGCCTGGAGGTGTGTACGTCTTTGATAAATATTGAATCTCCACCACCTTTGGCTTTGTAGCCCTCTGCTTGGGGTCTAAAAGTAGGGTAGGACAAGTAACCTGGTAAGTCTGGGGTGCTCTCCACAGCTTTTAACCAGATTTCAGTGACTGCACAAATGACATCATCTTCTAGGGTGAGGAATGCTTGCAATGAGCCCAGTTTCATAGTAAGACTCCTAGCGTTTAGCAGCATGACATTTAAATTTTGTTTAGAAGAATTTTTCACGTTGGTAATTTTGTCCTCATGACTTTGTGTAAAAACGGCACTATGGGCGAGGCAAAAGCCTTTGCCAGAAGCCTGAAGCCCAGGGGCAAAGCATCTTGGCCCGGAGGCATAAACTGCAGTTTTCATAACCTGAACATAATACTTTCCGTTAAAATTAAAGTTATTTTGTGTAATATATTTTTATAATACTTTACATGCCAAATATATAGTCTGAAAGCTGTTTCAATATCTCTTAGTTTTTATTTTGGACATAAGCAGCATATAGGGACTGCTTTTTCTCACTATTAGTTTTTAGGTGTTCTTTTATCCAGTGGGGAAGAATGTAATATCCTCTCCCTTTTTATGCACAAGTTAGAGTTAAAGCACTGTATCAAGCATTAGTAACTCTCTAACACTTGATGGACAGTTCCTGTTAGTCTAAAAGCTGGAGCAGCTTTATTTATAACCTGTATTGGCCCAATAAAAGATATTTCATAATGTCTATGTTCCAGTGTTTTCTATCAGTAGACCTGCATGGCTTTCCAGTTTTTTCTGCCATTGCCTGTTGAAGAATTATGAAAGAAACATAAAAGATACAATAAGAACTCTCTTGATGGAAAAGGAGGAAGTAAAAAAGTGCATAATAGAATGGATGTACTGAAACATAAACCTATAAACTTAAAGACACGTACACCTCAAGTAAAACAAATCACAATCCATGAAAAACAGCAGGATGCAGAGATGGTGTACGAATGATGCCTTTTGAAGGTAAGCTGTATAATGGAAAATTGATTTAATGATAACATAATGTAGAATTTGGGTTATACTGCAAAATACATACTAAACATGATTTATAAAATTATATTCAGTTGAGTTTACAGTAAGTCATATAATATTTTATGGCGAGTCTAGAAATGTCTTTTCTTGCCTTACGTAATATTTACTTTATACAAAATGTTATTGAGAGCTATACAAGAGCTTAAACGTCAAATAGCTATATACTGTTAGTATTAAGCAAGCAAAACTATGCAACCTTTCTTTCCTCCCTCTTCCAGAAGAATGTAAATTATTATTGTGTGTGTGTGTGTGTGTGTGTGTGTGTGTGTGTGTGTGTGTGTGTGTGTGTGTGTGTGTGTGTGCGTGTGTGTGTGTGTGAGTGTGTGTGTGTCTGTGTGTGTATTCATTGTCTGATTGATTGACACCACATTCAGGGAGGGTCATCTGCATTTCACCCAGTGAGTACCAGGGTAGACTGCAAGCTAAAGCTTGCAAGACCAGGCTCAAGTATTGTTATTTATAAGGTGTACTTTTAAGGCAGTGATTTATGGAGGCAATTCAGTTCTGATGCTTGATGACATTGTAAAGAATAGAGAGCTGGGTGTTGCCAGAAATACTTCATTCACGGATTGAAAAGTGTCAACTTAATTTTATCGTAAACAAATGCAGAACCGACTACCACGGCTAAAATCATAAACTCATTTATTATAATAGATAAGCGCTTCCCCACATTATGCACTTTGTCAGATCTAAAGCAAACTTAATTCAACTCCATTTTTAAAAACTCATCAACCAATGATAATCTAAATATAAGTAAAATATATGAATTAGCTTCCCAGATACTAATGCTGGTTTTAAAGGCACAGAGCCATTTAAACCAGATGACCCGCTCACTAGGCTGAACAAGGAGAAGGTTACTGTAAGCTGTCTGTCGGGTGCCAGAATCCACCACATAACACAAGCACTCAGATCACTCCAAAACAAGTACAAATATGACTCTGTCATCGTCCATGTTGGTGTGAATGACCTGAGACGTACCTACCTGGACTACATGAAAAGAGACATGGAGGAGCTCTCTGATCACGTAGCCCAGGCCAATATGACCCTGACCCTGAGTTACATACTGCCCTCACCTAGAATGATGCCACAGTATAAAGAAAAAATTATCAATTTCAAAAACTGGCTAAGCTTCTGGTGTCGTTCTAAGGGGATCAAGTGTCTGTCAGCCTGTGATGACATGCTCGACAAACCACATTGCTTTGCAAGGGACGGTTTGCACCTGTCACCCTTAGGCTTTCAAATACTGACCAAGGCTCTTGCCGCCCCCATAGTGCCTTTTTTACGCAAGGCTCAAAAGACAAACCCACCTCCTTAAACAGCACAGGAAACCAAAAACTGAGGGTGATGCTACTCAATGCCAGAAGTCTAAACCTCAAAATGCACGCACTTGAGGCACTCCTCAGTATGGAGGAAATCAATATCTGTGCAGTAACAGAAACCTGGTTTAAGGCACTAGAGAGCACCCCAGCACTACCAGGTTACAACTCATACCATGCTTTTTGGCCACAGAACCTGGACCGAAATACAAGAAGCGGGGGTGCATCCATATTCATCAAGGATACCCACATCTCGGGGTTAGTGGCACAGCATGATGTCTCAGAGACCATCCATGTGCAACTAACAATGGGCAAAACTGCATTCCAAATTGTAGCTTGCTAGAGATCACCCACCATGTCCCAGGACCCCATTCAGCATTTCTGAAAACACTGGAAAATACGAAGGTCCTACCTAACACTGTGATACTGGGAGATTTCAATTACCCAGACATAAACTGGGAGAACTACTCAACTACTAACTCCTTTGCCCAATGCTTCCTAGAGTTTATAAATGCAAATGCTCTGGACCAACTGGTCACCACTCCCACAAGAGGTGACAACATGTTTGACCTGGTCATCACCAACTTGGGTGACCGATGTTCCACACCGATGGTAAAACCCTCACTGGTTAGATCAGACCATAAACTAATCGCTCTGAACATTCACATCCCGACCCCACCCCCAGTCAAGGAAACCACCATGAAAAACTTTTCAAAAGCAAACTTCCCACTACTTAAGACCAAGGTGGTAAGTTTCAAAGTCCCCATGGTAAAGGATAATGCTGCCCAAGCTGCAGAATCATTTACAAATGCACTCTATGACCACCTACAAGAGTGCATGGATCGGGCTGTCCCAAGCAAAACCAAGACTCACTCCTCCACAAAGAGGAAACCTGTCTGTTGGACCCCTGCCATAAATAAGCTATACAATAGAAGGAGGAAACTAGTACAGAATAGAGCAAAATCCCAGGAAGGGAAGACATCCCTGATCAGTATCAGCAAGAAACTACAATCCCTCATAAAATCATCCAAGGCTAGCTTCGAAAGAAAAATTGCCAAAGACTCTAAAGATAACCACAAAACATTCTTTAGCTATGTCAAGAATCTAAGTGGCAACTCTCAGATCTGCTCTGAATTAGTGCAGAATGGCACAAAATACACTGAACCGATGGACATTGCCAACATCCTGGCTGACAGGTTCAGTGCAAACTTCACCCTCCCACCCCCAAAAGGGCCCTTGACCATTCCTGAAGAATGTAGAGCCCCAGTAATCACAGACACACAGGTTAAAACAGCCCTCTCCAAAGCCAAAAACACAGCATCAATGGGACCAGATGGTGTCTCAGGCTGCGGCTTACACGAGCTCCAAAATGAACTAACCCCTCACCTTAATAGATTGTTCAAACTCAGCCTTTCCACGGGCTATGTTCCCATGGAATGGCATACAGCAACAGTTATCCCACTCCACAAAGGTGGAGCCACAATGGTCCCAGGGAACTATTGCCCTATAAGCCTGACTAGTTTGGTCTGTAAGGCTATGAAGTGCATCATCATGGAACTCATTAACAAAGAGATTGGGAACCTCCAGACATTGGACCCGACCCAATTTGGCTTTGTTAACTGCAGATCTTGCCTCCTAAACCTGGCAGACTTCTTTGAAACAGTTACTAGGCTATAGATGAGGGAAATGTGGTCCAAACAGCCTATCTCGACCTCACCAAGGCCTTTGACACCATTCCCCACTCTGGAATTACAGACAAGCTCACTAGCCTGATCATTAACCCCTACATCACGAGATGGGTCACCAACTGGCTCACAGATAGAACCCACTCGGTAAGAATTGCGGGTGCTAGGTCCCACTCTAAGCCGGTTACAAGCGGCATCCCCCAGGGCTCAGTCCTGGGACCCCTCCTGTGGTATAGTACTTCTCTAAGGTACAGGCAAACACAGGAGGGCTGTGGCTTACCAAGTTCACAGATGACTGCAAACTAGGGGCCATAATCGACTCTCCGGCTGACAGAGACATCCTCCAGAAGGGTCTCACTGAGACGGATACATGGTGTCAGAATCATTGCCTCAAGCTAAATGCCAAAAAGTGCATAGTCATCCCCTTTGGGAAAAACAAAGTACCCACAAACTACCACATAGGTGGTAGTCCTCTAAATATGGAAGATGTAATTAGGGATCTGGGGACCCAAGTGGATAGTAATCTCTCCTTTGATAACCACATTGCCAAAGTGGTTAGAAAGTCCTTCTATGTGGCCCATCTAATCACAAAAGGGTTCACATCTAGATCAAAAGAAGTTGTTGTGCCCCTCTACTCATCTCTGGCCCATCATAGAGTACAATGCCCCATTTGGGGTGTACCTTACTAGACACCTGCAACAGTTGGAAAGACCACAGAAGTACCTCACCAAGAGGATTACCTGCCTCAAACAGATGCAGCTCAACTAAAGAAACTCCAGCTGTACTCAGCTGCATATCGCCTACTCAGAGGTGATCTCTGCCTGACATACAAGGCCATGTGAAACCCAGAACTGATGGACATGCTCAACCTAAAGAAAACCAAATCCCTTAGAGACACATGCTCTAGAGATCTAAACCTCACCACAACAATAAATAGGACATGCTTGAGGGATAGGTTACTGTCCCAGAGACTTCCCTTGCTCTGGAACAAGATTCCAATCTACATTAGGCAGAGCACCTCACTGACCCTCTTCAAGAGAAATCTTGATGAGTGGATGGAAAACTGAAAATTTACCCCGGGGATCACTTCAGTGGGTCTGCTGACAGAGGCACAGGAAACTAATCTAAAAGGGTGGCGAAAGCCAACACATTCTGGCTAGGCTTATAAATACCTTGGGCAGATAGCCTAGTACCTACCTATGAACCTATAAACCTATTTGTGTGCTTGCAAACTCACTATCCATCTCATTTCTGCTGCTTCAGTAATATGTACTATATCTCCCTCTCTCTCATATTAATGGAAATTAATTGTAGCACCAAAAAACTGAAATTATGTCTAGGATAGTTTGCAATACAGTATGTTTCACAAGAGTATTTTGAAGATTCATATTATGCACATTACATATGTTATATGTTTATAATATGTTTCTCATGTTATTGGAAATTAATTGTAGCACCAAAAAAATGAAATTATGTCTTGGATAGTTTACAATATATTTCACAAGAGCATTTTGAAGATTCATATTATGTATATTACATATGTTATATGTATATTATATGTTTCAAAATTCATTGTTTGAACATGCAGTTAGTTTTCCCAACATAAAATTGATTACATGAATTAGAGAGTGCAATATATATTTGATTTTGATTTTACAGTCGGCATAAAGCTTTGGTATAAACTTCTTACCTGTAGTTGGATGAACAAAACAATTATTTTTAGCAATAAACATACAGGCTTTGCACATTTGACAATGGAGCGTGCCTATTCTGCTAGATCTAGTAATATATGAGCCATAGCATAATTGTTTTTTCAACGATACACCATTTCTAAAACCAAACCTAGGTATCTCACCAGCTATTTGTTTGATGTCATCATCCAATGTTAAAATACGCCAATTCCTCTTAATAATATCACAAACTTAATTTTATGCCATTAGGATTGTTTGGTTACAAAAAGACCTGTAGGAATGTGAATTTTAAAGTTCCAGTGCACACTATTTTAAAGGTTAGCAATTGCAATAGTATAGAATTTTGGAATGGTAGGAAGAAGGCTACTGTTTTATTAGTTAAGATGAAATTCAAATAAACAGAGAAGGAGTACATCATTTTTTTTTTCAGGGTTGAGACTAAAGTGCACACACGAGCGAATGCACGCCACACACACAGACACACACACACACACACACACACACACACACACACACACACACACACACACACACACACATGTATACATGTGCACACACTTGTGCAACAAAGAGCTACAACTGTTAAAATGAGGAAAAGTAGTTGTGTAAGTAGAAATAAGTAATATGTTCAACAAATAATTTATAGTAGTCATTACAGATCAATAGCTAAATACTGATGACACTGTATCTAATATATTGAGAGATGAAGAAAGATTTGCTAGATAGTTTTGGTTAATAAGTGATGAATAAGGAGGTTATATGAAGTTGGGGGTGATTTATTCATATGCAAAGAGTGAGATGAGATACATTTTGCTGGAGGCTTTAACTGCACTGTTCTTTTTTTGTAAGAAAGATTGGCAGCTCAGTACTGGAGATGAACATCTGAAATTTCTGTTTATCCTAATATTAATAATATGATTGAAGTAAAAAACTACAAACCAGTGGAATTTAATGACAATGGGTGATAAGGCAATGGGAGACATCTCTTTTACATATACACTTGCAGACCACTGCATGATTGTATAATGTAAACAAGATACAGCATGGATTTTTAAAGAGGAAATCATTAACAGTCCAGTAATAACATAATTTATACCTGGAAGAATAGGTGGTAGAAGTATATATATATATATATATATATATATATATATATATATATATATATATATATATATATATATATGGGTCTACTTCATTTGATCGAAAGACCATTTGACTTAAACCCATTTGAACGAAATTTCATTTGATTGAAAACCAGTATTCAAGGCATATAACAGGGATCTGTCCCCCTCCCCAATGTCGAGCGACCTTGGAGTTGGTATATATAGTTGGGGGAGGTGTGGGGAACATTTGGGGGGATGTGGGGCACAAAGCCCTCCACCTTTTTTTGTTTAAAATCTGTGCTTTTTGTGTTATTTTCTTCTTTTAAAGGAAACTTCGCCCCCCACCCCACCCCCAAAATCACACCCCCCCTAGTGAAGTAGTAGTGAATATATATGAAGTAGACCCATATATATATATATATATATATATATATATATATATATATATATATATATATATATGTATATATATATAAATAACTGTAATTGTAAACAATGACACTATGCTGTATAACTGCTATAAGATGATATAAAGCCAAATAATGTAAACAAATGAAAAAGCAAGTTTTAAGTTGTTAGTAGCAGTTTTAGAAATAGTGGGAAATGGTCAAAAGACTTGGGATTGAGTATTACTTATAAACAATGTAAGAGTATGCCTTTAGAGAAAATAAGCTTGAGGCGTTATGATTGGGTCTGTGGTCATAACCAACTTATCATGTGTTTGGAATATGGATGTCAAGAAATTTACCTTCAAAGTGGAGTGAAGCAAATATAGAGAGGTGATGCTTGACATCCAGGTTGAGAGCACATAATAACTGACTTATCACTGGAGATAACCTGATGATAATTTTTGTAGTACATGGAGCTTTAGCTGTCCAGATGTACTACTATAGCAGCATGAAGGGTCTATAACTTTGGAAGCTGATAATATTTCTCAGACATGGGCCAAAGGTTGTATCCCCTCTGATGAGCAAATGGCTTTAAAAGCTATAGGAGGCTTGTCTGCCACATTTTGACAGTGTGGAATGTATATCAGATTTTAAAGCTATGGTAATGTTTCTTTCTGCTGTTATATGGTGACTGTTGTTATGTAGTAGCATGAAACTGTATGTTAACAGTGCTGAAAGATGCTTTAGAAAGTAGCCTTTTTCTTGAATTTGAAGCATAATAGCAACACTCCATGGGTTATGTTCTGATTAGTAAAGTAAGTTAATATGTATTTGCTTTTGTTCAACACGTTAGTCCCAAAAAGCCTATATCTTGTTTTTGGGGAGATCTCAGGCACTATACTAAATGGTGGTAATTAATATGAGGCACTCGGAAGATTCACCTACTGCTTGCAAGAAGCAATAAACAGCTGATTTCTTCCCGGAGTTTAAAAAAGCTCATGGTGCTGAAGTAGAAGAAGAAGAATATCATGCCAAGTAGGTTTTATGAGATAAATTCTAGGAGTATGAAGAGTTACTTGCTTCATCTGAAACTTTCTTTTAAGCTAAGAGAAGGTAGAGTTAAAGAGGTGATTATAGAAGACTCATCTTACCAGGAGATAATTGTTGCCAAATATGGAATGCTATAGAGATGGATGCCATTCATCCAGGAAATGTTTGCCATTCAGCCAGGAAGTATCTACCATTCAAGCAGGAAGTGTCTGCCATTCAACCATGAAGCGTCTGCCATTGCTGCTGAGACAGCAAGTATAAAAAGCACTATTAGTGACGTCAAATGAAATGTTAAATTCAAATTCAGCTCAAAGGATTTATCACTGCAGTTGTGAGGAGCACTCATTATTTGGTTATGTAAAGTTTACATGAACGCACACATATTTCATTGCTTGAATGTCAATGTTTTCTTTGGAAGACCTCATAACTGATACTTATTTTGGCTTTGCATTACTTCTCTGTGATGAGCAGTACTGAAATATAAAATGACCTTAATTCGTATTGAATCTAAACCTGCACTTTGTCAATTATATCATGTCTCTGAGAACAGAAACACAGTATTACCTTGGAAAAACTTCATTGAGAAATGTAGAACTCAATAGAATAAGTGCAAATAGTGATGATGATATCTAGTCATGTATCTCCTCATATAAAACTATTATAAATTTAAGTGAAATACAAAATGATCCACAAGACACCATTGACCATTCTGGTTTGTAGACCGAGTGTTGGGAGAGTTTCTCCTAACAACTACAGAATAGTAAATGATTCCATTTGCTCAAATATTTTTTATTAGTAAAGGCTGATGTAGACTATGATACAAAGGGCAGATGATGCACTGATTTGTAATGGTAATGTGATATTAAAGGCACGATATCCTAAACTGTTTTATTATAAACCTCGTACATGTGACAATGACAGATTAATTTATAAAAAAAAGTATACAAACTGTGAAGCTAATGGCAATTTTCCGTGATTGTTGACAAATAAATAACAAGGCAGGATTTAACATTTGAAGAAAATTATTCATGCATGGGAGGGGGTTATAGAATATAAATATCAAAGAAGAAAAAAGTGAGATTAACTTAGTGAAAAAGAAAATGAAGGGGTAAGCTACAACAAATATGTGAAAAATGAGGTATATGATCTTAGTAATACAGAAGAGGCATTGTCTTTAGAATAACAGAAAGAAAAATAAAGTGATAGCTAAATTCTACTGGTAGCAGATAGGATGAGTAAATAAAAAGTGAAGTATTAGATAGACAGCTAACTAGATAGATAGATAGACAGATAGACAGACATATAGATAGATAGATAGATAGATAGATAGATAGATAGATAGATAGATAGATAGATAGATAGATAGATAGATACACAGACAGATAGACAGACCGATAGATAGATAGATAGATAGATAGATAGATAGATAGATAGATAGATAGATAGATAGATAGATAGATAGACAGGCAGACAGATAGATAAATAGATATCTAAATAGATAGATAGATAGATAGATAGATAGATAGATAGATAGATAGATAGATAGATAGATATTGTATTATTTTCTTTACCCTTGCCCTTGTGGTCAGAGCCATGATTGTAAAAGTTCACAGACCACAAAGCTTATTTGCTTTACATGACAAAATAAATGAACTTGTGAGGAGAGTTCCAATTTTTTTCCAGAATTTAGACCATTCACTTTTAGCAGATGGTGCTAAAGTTGCATGGTTAATTAAATAGACATAAGTGTATTTAATTAAACTGATATAAGTGGATCTTGAATCCTTAAAGAAAGAGCAACCTGTAAGTAAATAAATTTTAAGTCTCAAGGGAAGTAAAATCAAAGTTTTTATACCCTTACCTCTTAGTGCCTGTGCCTCTTTACTAAAAGTAAATGCAAATTATTAACATTGAACCTTACTGTTGTTGATAGAAAAGTAGCAAGTGTTTTGACTGAAAAGAAAAAATAATTTATTGTCTGTCAGATAGCAACGACAGTTAATAATGAAATATGGTTTGGTGTTTGTTATTGCATTGTCTTTCTTTGAGACCTGATGCAATGGTTCATGGAACTGCATACCAGATGTTCCTTATTTAAATCTTTGTACTCAAGCATTTAGTATCAATATCCAAAGTTATACAATCAGCTTCTTAACTACACTCCTTCAACCCTCAACCAATTGTCCTTCCAAAATTTCCATTTAGTTCATTGTTTTCCTGATATTTTTATTTAATAACTTATGTATATTAATCTGTTTATTCTACAAAATGTTTGCTTCTATTATCCATTGCTTCTTCATCAAACATGCTTTTTCCAGATTTCTTATTCTTTTTATAATAAAGCATGCCACTCTCACTGCACTATAATTCAAATCATTTGCACATAGTAGTGTGGTGAGGTAAGGCTTAAATCCTGCTTACAATACTAAGGAGAGTGCTTATCATTATACATTTGCTTGAAAAGTTTCCTTGCCTGTATCTAATACTTATGCATAATATTGCATTTGTCAAATATGGCCTGAAGATGCAGATGTGTATTGCAAACTCCCCCACCCCAAACAATTTCTTCAACACGTAGATTTTGCTGTTGTTTAATCATATCGTCTCTTCCTTTACAAGTTTAAACATTTTGTGTTATCTTCCTTTAACAGTCGACACTGCAAATAACACTAGAATTTATCTGCATCTCTTGGCCATTTTGGGAAGGCCCATACATGTTGGATTGTTAAGAAAAACAATTTCTCTTCTAAGACTGTTGTATGGCTGGCTGCTTATTTTCATAGCTGAGTGTACAAAGGTTCCAAAGCTTTCTGGCAGAAATATGGTTTTCATATTAATGGCTTGGTAGTCGTTACTTAGTTGCTGCCCAGACCTCGCACCATTACCTCTAGGCTATGTTACTCTTATACTTACTCAGACGTATTTATATGGTATACATTGTTAGTACTGGAACCTTGATAACTAATGAGAATGTGAAAATATACACTGGCTGTGATATTCTTACATGAAAGATGACATTGCTAACAGTGAAAACCGTTGCTCATGATGACATTCTTAGGATGCATATGTACTGCCAGAGAGAGAAAACTGACTTAAAATGTGAAGTCTGTACTTTGCTTATTTTTTTAATTCAGACAGTAGCATATTTGTAAGCCATATTTTATCTCTGTAAAACAAGAGACAGAAAACTGTACTGTAACATGAGCACTGCATATGCATCTGTATTTGTTCATTTATGTAGTATGGTGAAGAAGAAAAAATATGGTAAAAAGCTGTGACCTTATTTTGTAGGATTTGTGTAGGAAAATGAATTTTCACAGGGAAGGACTGATTGCTTGCCTGTAATTGCAGCATGTTTGCATAACTGAATCAGGAAGCCAAGTGCCATAAAATACAATTAAAAAAATATTCAAAGCAAAAACTGACCAGAGCTGTAAAAGTATACATTATTATAAAAAATGTGAAACAATTCCTTTGCATCTGGAGGGAGGATCTGAATAACCCCACTCGAGTATTATAACCCCACTGGAGTACTATAAATAAACTTAAAAAAATGGGTATAAACCTCTATGTCACCAGATGGATAGCCAAATGGCCCATGGATCAAACACGTTATTCAAGTTGGGGAATCCACATCCAGCAACAAGCCAGTCACCAGTGAAGTACCACAGGACTCAGTGCTGGGCCCCCACTTATTTGGGATATACTTCTCAGATGTCAAGGCAAATGCAGTTGGCCTTTGCCTGATCAAGCTTACTGATGACTGCAAGAAGGGAGTAATCACTGACTCTCCAAATGATTTTTATATCCTACAGAAAGGACTGATGCAGACTAATGACTGGTGTCAGACCCATGGCTTAAAACTAAATGCAAAGAAATGCATAATGCCCTTTGGGAAATCAAATACCCTTGCAAATTAAAATACAAATTTCATCCCCTAAAAGTGGACCCAGTAGTGAGAGATCTAGGTAGTCAAATAGTAATCTGAACTTTGACCACCATGTGTCCATGGTGGTGGGGAAATCCTTCCATGTGGCTCAGCTTATAAGTAAGGGCCTAGCATTCAGATCTAATGATGTTATAGTAGCACTGTACTTGGGCCCCATCAGACCAATAATTGAGTACAATGCATCCTTTGACATGTACCTTGTCAGACCCCTGAATCCATTTGAGCATCCTCAGATGTTTCTCACCAAAAAATACAGGGTATAATCAACATGTCATATGTGAAACGATTAAAATCCCCATGACTGTATTCAGTTTCCTAACGATTACTGAGGATTATCTATGCCTGACATGCAAGGCAGTGTGACCTATGCCTAACCTACAAGGCAGTGTCTGACCCAGCCCTAATAGAAATATTGCATATTTGCAAGACTAACTGCATGAGGGCTACACATTTTAAGGACCTAAATCTGATCTCTGACATGAATAAATCAGGATGGAGAAACAGATATGTTTCTCAGAGTTTGCCCTTTCTCTGGAATAGGCTTCCTATTCAAATGAAGCAGAACCCTTTCCTGACCTACTTCCATCACAATCTAGACCAATGGATGGGAAATTACAAATTCACTCCTGGTGTGGCGCCCATTTCCCTTATGGACAGAGGCAGTCTTTAAAATTTGTCAAAACCACACTTGCTAACCCTTGTTATCTTTACACTAGGGATAGAAAAATTGGGTAAAATCTGGTTAAACTGGATAGACTTGTAAGGGCTTTTGAACCATTAGCCTAGTAATCTCCTATGAACCCATGAACCTATGAATGTGGTGCAAAAATCTTATTATACTTCTGTTTTATATGAGAAAAAGATAATAACTTTGAGTATATATTGCGATTGGAAAATAGTGAAATTACTTAGCTTCACTGTAAATATTGAGCTTGCCTTATCTATGTCTTAGCTTCGCAGTAAAAATTGAGATTGCCACATCTGTCTTAGCTTCACTGTAAACACTAAGATTGCCACATCTATGTCTTAGCTTCGCTGTAAACATTGAGATTGCCACATCTATGTCTTAGTTTCACTGTAAACATTGAGATTGCCACATCTTTGTCTTAGCTTCGCTGTAAACATTGAGATTGCCACATCTATGTCTTAGCTTCTCTGTAAACATTGAGATTGCCACATCTATGTCTTAGCTTCACTGTAAACATTGAGATTGCCACATCTATGTCTTAGCTTCGCTGTAAACATTGAGATTGCCACATCTATGTCTTAGCTTCGCTGTAAACATTGAGATTGCCCCATCTATGTCTTAGCTTCGCTGTAAACATTGAGATTGCCACATCTATGTCTTAGCTTCACTGTAAACATTGAGACTGCCACATCTATGTCTTAGCTTCGCTGTAAACATTGAGATTGACACATCTATGTCTTAGCTTCAGTGTAAACATTGAGATTGCCACATTTATGTAAGTTTGCTGTTTTGCTGTTTTGCAGTGTTCAATAGTTAGCACTGATAAGGGTTCCACATTATTAGAGTTAGAGATGACTAAGGGATTTATGTAGCATAGCTGGAAGATTTCTTAAAAATTCTGTCTATGCAACTGAAAAACTTTTTTCTAGTCTTTGTGCAACTATCTTTGCCTCTGCATATTTATGTTGTATTAGCACTTTTAACTTCTTTATTGTTAAAATAAAGCTTTTATTTTTTCACTCACTTTGAATATCTTGTGATTAGTATTTATTTATGTATTACTAATTATCCGAAGAGAAAGTATTATTTAGCCATGTAGGTTGATAAGCTTTGGTATCCACCTTTTATTAGCCGGATCACTTAGGACATTGCCACTATGTATTTATTACTATTTTAATTGGCTATTAATCCACATAGGTTGACAAGCTGCTGGTATCTATGTTTAATTGACTAGATCACTGAGCACATTGCTAGTGCTTGTTTATTACTATTTTATTTGGCTATTATTGAAGAATGGCATTGTTGCTGGCGGGTCTTTCAACCAGTAATCTAGAGTGATGGAAGGGCTATCTTGCCAAGAAGAAAGATGTGGAGAACTGGTGAGTTCTGTTTACCTTTCCACAGAACTGCAGTTACTGTAGATACAGGTTGCTGGAAAATACTGAGGTTCATGAAAAGCATAGTTTGATATAGTCAGTCCAGTCATTCTCCTTAGGGTGATTGCTGATTACTGGAGGCCATTATACAGTCAGTCATTAGAGATTTCTCCACATGGCCTAAGTCCATCACAAAAATAAGGGCCTACTATGTCTTCTTCCTCTAATGTCTAGTGCTTGCATTTGCACATGCTGTCCTTGAAAACCTTTGCATAACCACAGCTTGGCAGAGCCAAAGGCTATCCCCAGCCTGTATAATATGCACTGTACTCTTCCAGTCATTACAGACATTAGCACTGCAGTGGACTAAGCTACATCTGTTCAAACAGGATAGTCAAGCCTGAACTGGCTTCTCACCTCCACCAGCATCCAGACCCAAGAACACTAATCTTGTCCTTAGTCCTGGGTATATACCTCTACACCATGGGACTGACTGCCTGGGTATATACCTCCACACCATGGGACTGACTGCCTGGGTATATACCTCCACACCATGGGACTGACTGCCTGGGTATATACCTCTACACCATGGGACTGACTGCCTGGGTATATTCCTCTACACCATGGGACCGACTGCCTGGGTATATACCTCCACACCATGGGACTGACTGCCTGGGTATATACCTCCACACCATGGGACTGACTGCCTGGGTATATACCTCCACACCATGGGACTAACTGCCTGGGTATATACCTCCACACCAAGGGACTGACTGCCTGGGTATATACCTCCACACCATGGGACTGACTGCCTGGGTATATTCCTCTCTACCATGGGACTGACTGCCTGGGTATATATCTCTACACCATGGGACTGACTGCCTGGGTATATACCTCCACACCATGGGACTGACTGCCTAGGTATATACCTCTACACCATGGGACTGACTGCCTGGGTATATACCTTTACACCATGGGACTGACTGCCTGGGTATATTCCTCTACACCATGGGACTGACTGCAAAGGAAGCACATTTTAATAGCAATATTGGAAGAGAAATACAGATTCACATTGTTTAAAAAGATGCCTGGTTTCATCATGTAAAAAAATCTTTAATTATGTTAGATAACATACTGCACTTGTTTATATATTATGCAAGAGAAGACTAGTAGATTCAAACCAACACCTGAAAATCTCCGTATTCACAACATGTTTTGTTCATTTTGCTACATCACTGTAGCTGTGGAAAAAGGCTGGTTCCTGGTCTGTGCAACTACTAGAAAGGCATAGTAATTACTACTACCAAGGGGATCCCACTGTATTCTGTGGCAGTGATTTCTCTGTGGTGGTGGCATTGTTTTGTATTACTGCCACTGATATTGACTCCGTAATGCATCACAATTTGACAAGACTCGTGCATTGTTAGAATTTCTTATCTCTAGCTATGTTAGGCAAACATAACCTACTGAAAGTACTTTGTCTAATTTTTGCTACTGGTGCCAAAGTTACAGACACCCAATGTACTGACTACCCTACCCTACCCATCCACCCATCTGACCACAGCAATACATATGTTCAAACAGCATATCTTAAAGTATATTCACAAAGGAGCTGTGTTACCCTGCAGCCTGTGATGGGGGGGGGGGCTAGTAGCACATCTGTAATCTCTAAATATATTAATTCAAAATCAATACCATTTCAAAGCAAAAGGAAATACATGTGATCTCTCTGTCTGAGATCATGAGCCTCAGATGTATTATATTTATCGACTGGAATGTGACTGTACAGCACCCCACATCAGGATGTACAGAGGCACACAGCCACAGCACATAGGTTTTAATATCACATAGTTCACACATCAGGGGGGTGCACAGGGACACAGTCCCCTGTACATGCATTTTACTATCACATTGAATTTTTAAAAGAATTGCAGCAATTCACTGGGTGGCAGGATGGTCCTCAGTTTCAGAGTAGGTGTGGTACATTTATTTGCTTTAGATACTTTGTAGTAGAACAAAATGCTACTATAGGTATCTGTTTCATGCCTCGCTATTCTTCTATGGAGCATTTTTTGACACCTTAAGTATGGCAGGATTTATGTTAAAACCTGCTCAGGTAACAGTAACTTTTTAACTGTAATATATGGAATTGCGTTTCCCTGAAATCGTGACAGAGTTATCATTCCTTGTAGGATTTCATTGTTTTAAATGTATTACTTGTTAGCCATGTACATACATTGGTCAGTCGTATGCCCATACCAGAGGTAATTTAGGCAATAATGGCAAGGTGCAATATATGTCGATAATTCAGGGTAGCCAATCAACTCGCATGTATCTGGGAAATGAGAGTAAAACCAGAGTACCCAGAATAAAAGCATGTAGACATGAAGAGGGCACATGACATCCACAAATACAGGGTTCAAAGGTCGATCTGAACTCTGGAACTGAGAAGCAGCCTGTTTAAGCACTGAATTACTGTATTGCCATTACTATAGGACTATGAAAAACAAAAGCTGACTTTATGCATCATTAAATTCTCATATCTGTTTTCAACACATATTTTCAAAAACAAAATGCACATTTTACAGTAGAGCATATTACCCTGTGTGTTACTTTCTCTATATTTCACTCATAAGAAGGATTTTATGAACTTCCATAGCAATTTTGCTAACAATATAGAAAAGTACATTGATGAAAAGATGTTAGTGACATCTTTATTATGAACAGAAAATTACTGTGAGAACTTCAGACATGTGGAAACGTCTGGTTATTTAAAAACAAACTAGCGGGAATAAAAATGAAGCTCCGTACATCTTGTGTCACAAAAAAGTGAATCATATGTGGATGCTGTTGAATAAAGAGCTTTCATTTCAAATGACTTTTTTGAAGCATAGCAGAATGGAGTTTTAGTAAGCTCAGTAGGAAGAAAAAGCTTAACTAGTATGCTAAATGCATCCAGACCGAGCAGTTATCTGGAGGCAGATGGCGTAGTTTCCATGCAGATTAAAAGAGTAATGAAAAACAACTGGATAAAAAACGCAGAGGGCAAACACTGGAATAGTTGAGCATTGTAAATATACTTCACATTTTTTCTTTTTATAGACAATATATCTGTTTTCATCCAAGGCAGTCAAGCATTAAGTCATTTTTTTTTTCATTTTTTTCATTACAACTATATGTAGAGAACTGCAGCAGTGTGTTAACTATATATTTTTAATCTACTTTTGACAACTAATGAGCATAGCAATTCTAAGTCTGTTTAAAATTAAGGATCAATGTACTGCTATAGAAATGAAATTTATATGAGGATGGCTACCAAAAGTTATCAAAAATGGTGTACAGAAAATGTGCCCAACATATTTTTCTTACGTTGTTAAGACAGATAGAGAGCCAGACAGATAGATAGATAGATAGATAGACAGTACAGACATATATATATGTAGATATATATAGATAGATAGATGATAGATAGATAGATAGATAGATAGATAGATAGATAGATAGATAGATAGAGCGATAGATATTTTTTGTGTATTTCACCTGGCTAAGCAGTTTCTCTGTTGCTGGCAAATACCTTAGAACACTGTAGCACAGCCAGTGAATACTTTCACTGAACAGATAGCACATTTTAAGGGGAGAAAGTCATGAAAAAGTCATTAGAAAGAAATTGCTGCCCTCTACTGTTGAATAAATGTATAGTTTCAGGCTTTAAAATCAAATTAAGCTGTTAGGATGCATCTAATATTTAGAATATATTTTTGGAAATAATCCACTTTGCACTTGTCCTTTAATAAATCACACTGCATATGACTGTAGGCCTCTAACTATAATCTCTTCTATGTCTAAGCCATCAAATATATGTGTTAAGGTGATACTGTATTATATCTAGCTGTAATAATTCTTATACCTAAAATTCTTTTGTTCATTGCAATAATCACTACTTTTTTATATTTTGATATTATTTACGTTTGTCTGCAGTTATCTTCTGGGACATACTCTTGGAACTTTTTGAAAACAGTAATTTTCTATAAATTCTGGAAATAACCTTATCAGTATTATGATGTATAGATTTTTGTGGTCCACACAGTAATATTTTATATATTGGCCTGGATAAATTTCTCCTTTTTTAATATATGCTGCTAATTCTGTTGTATTACTGCATGGTTGCTATATTGCTAAATGTATTGCAGACAATGTATTAGTGCTTTACTTCATACTTGTACATAATCCCTCTCTCTATCAGTTAATTTACCTACAGTACAATTGTTGCATTTTCAAATTTCTTAGTGTGTGATGAAAATATATTCCTTGGGATTTATTAAGATTCATTTAGGCTTCATGCAAAGCCTACATGATCTAAATGCATCAATGCGATGACCAACAGCGCTCATTGAATATGCATACTGCTCATATCATAATGAGTAGCTGCACTCATTGAATATGCATGCTGCTCGTCTCATGATGAGTAGCAGTGCTCATTGAATTTGCATGCTGCTCATCTCATGATGAGTAGCAGCGACCATTGAATATACATGCTGCTCATCTCATGATGAGTAGCAGCACCCATTGAATATGCATGCTGCTCATTTCATGATGAGTAGCAGCACTCATTGAATATGCATGCTGCTCATCTCATAATAAGTATCAGCGTTCACTGAATACGCATGCTGCTCATATCATGATGAGTGGCAGCGCACACTGAATATACATGCTGCTCATCTCATGATGAGTAGCAGCGCTCATTGAATATGCATGCTGCTTTCTTATGATGAGTAGCAGTGCTCATTAAATATGCACGCTGTTCATTTCATGATGAGTAGCAGCAGCGCTCACTGAATATGCATGCTGCTCATCTCATGATGAGTAGCAACACTCATTGAATACGCATGCTGCTCATCTCATGATGAATAGCAGTGGTCACTGAATATGCATGTTGCTCATATCACGATGAGTAGCAGCGCTTACTGAATACGCATGCTGCTCATCTCATGATGAGTAGCAACGCTCATTGAATATGCATGCTGCTCATGTCATGATGAGTAGTAGCGCTCATTGAATATGCATACTGCTCATCTCATGATGAGTAGCAGCGCACATTGAATATGCATGCCGCTCATCTCATGATGAGTAGCTGCACTCATTGAATATGCATGCTGCTCATTGAATATGCATGTTGTTCATTGAATATGCATGCTGCTCATTTTGCTTACATATTTATAAACACCTTTTCATGGCAACAGAAGTCTTGGTGGCCATGAAAAGGTAGAGGGAAGCACACGCACACAGTGTAAACAAATAGTTTACCTGTAGGCAAGCCTGTTATGTGAGCACATGCTGACAACTTTTACTAAGTAATCGCGAATTGATTTAAAGTATTAGTTAAATTGGGAGAATGCACACCGAATACAATGGGATTAGTGCAGAAATAAGCAAGATGGGAGGGTAAATAGAGAAAATGTATTTAGATAATGTAGTCAAATGTGCTTATGTCACATATAAATATCTTAAACATAAATACTTCTATACTGATACAATAATAATAATAATTAATCCTGTTCATAATTGTTGACTCATACACATAAAAAATAGAGATACTAACAAAGGATGTGAGAGGGACACAAAGCAACAGTGTAACAAAGGGGTGTACATGTGATATAAATGTTAGTAACATGCTATTATATAATAATAATGTAATATTAAATGTTAATAAAATGCCAATATATAAAAATAAAACATGCTGAGTAGAAATAACATTTAACAAGAGCAATGGATACATTGGAGCTATTCACGTAGACTGCAGTTTTTGAATATGACGTATATACAAGGAATATATGTGCGATAACTGCCTGTAGTGCTGTATTCTCCACATCATCATGTTTAAACAAGAAGAAATTAACCCTACAGCTGTGCCATGCTCATCAGAAAGGGACATATTTTTTCCATTTGTTGTCACCTTGCAACTGTAGAAAGAGGGTATATTACCTCAAAACATGTATTAGACAAGCATATGTTGTATATTCATATAAATCCAAAACAGTAATATAACACTCAAACTCCACAAGTGACAAATGACAATACAGAGCTAATGAGATTTTATTAGTTCAAGGTCTCTGTTCACAAATGTAGTGCATGATTATACTACATGATTATACTGGGCATGCTCCAAAAAATTAAAGTGAACAGTGCCATTACAGCATGTAAACAACACAAACTCACAATTAAGTGTCCTTGACTCCTAACACAAGCCTAGTCACACTCTTGCATCATACCATACAGTAGGAAATGCTAAGTAAGCCCTCATGTCCTATAAATCTCTACAATGTGAATAAAAGAATTACACAAATATATAAATGTCTGAATGAAGACATACAATACATAAACATTATTATCTGGAAAATAAGTAATGCTTGTAAGCAATCAATGCCATGCTCAGCATTTGCAGCTTGCCAGACTTGAACACAGGACATATTTCATAGAGATATGTATCAATTGTTGACGCAACAGAAACAGGCATATTGTCTGTGTCATGAACACCCTTGACCCTTGAAGAGCTGACACAACTTTCTTATTTGAATGGATAAGGATCTCCATCCTTGGAGAGTGATGCCTTAAAAATAAGCCCTTCTAACAGTGTCAAAAATACGTTCTTTGCCAAAATCACTCCTGTCTGAAACAGTTGTCTGACAGATAGATTTTACCAGATTCAGACCCTGCCTATCATAATATACACTATACAGAGCTGTGTATTGACTGCATCTGGCATGTAACACAGCAAGGGAGCCTGTCACAAATAACTTAAATGAATGAGTAAAGTAAGAAAGGACACTTGATGATCTTCTTCTCCTTTCGGCTTTTCCCGGTTAGGGGTCGCTACAGCGGATCACTTGTCCGCTCATGATTGGCAGTGGAGTTTTACGGTGTTGAATTGCCAGCCTGGTGCCCAATCTTCCACAGAAGGCACACACACACACTCACACCTAGGGCCAATGTAGAGTGTCCAACCCACCTACAGCATGTCTTTGGGATGAAACTGGAGTACCCGGAGGAAACCCACTCGACCACAGGGAGGACATGCAGACTCCGCACAGAAGGCACCCCAGCCAAGGATTGAACCAGAAAACCTCTTGCTGTAAGGCAACAATGCTAACTGCTGCACCACCATGGCCACCCCAAGAAAGGACACTTGATGATAATTTGTAGAAAATGTGTCAGAATTATGACAAGGAGGTGACTATGTTAATTTTCACACAGTTGTGAGCAGTGCAATTTCAATTTTTCTTGGCTAACAAAGCTATTACTATTGTTTTGTACACACAATGTCCCAGAATTGAACCATATTCTGTCTGTGCAGGTATGCTATACAAGTCATTACTCAATGCATGTGCCACAGGAACATTCGCATTATGGCATTTGCAGAACTGTTTCACTGCACAGGAAATTACAAGATGAGTTTAAATATTTTGTCCAAAGTAAAGAGTAAAAATAATAACTTGATCCTTGTTGTCTGTGCAACGTCAGTACATTCATACCATGACAAAACTGGGTACACTCATAAAATAGTGCCCTTTGCTGGGACTTAACACCAAACTATGTAAGACCACCAACTAATGACGTGTATGAACCACATGTGCTACAGTGGAAGTCTTAACACAAATGAAAAATTCCACTTATGTGAAGTCATTGCATCATATGACTGTATTGCAAATACTTTGTATGAGGTAAGAGGACTATGGGAGGTTTCGCTGACCGAAACTGTGCACATTACAATAGTAGTGGATGTCATTCATGTATAACAACATAAAGACACACAATGCTTGCAGTCAGGTAATGTGGGTTTTGAACGCCTGACTATGTGACAACAGAAGCTACATGATATTGTGAAAGATGAATCTGCCATGGTTAAATTACTGCCAAAATTGTGAGATATTTTTTATTTGAAGCTGTGACATCATTTTATTGCTGCAAGGAATGTGTCTGTCTGTAATTCCTTTAAAAGGCTGTTTCTATATGTCTTGTTGTCATGCAACTTTTCCTGATGCTAGGTACAACCAGATATATGTGATGTGTAATACAATCGTCATTGTGACGGTAGAATGGCAATCATGTACGATGTGTGGATTATCACAGATTCAAACACATGCCTTACTAAGGCAACAACATACAGACTGTTTTCTTATTTCCTCATATACTGAGGAAAAGCCTTAGTACTTCTCTTAGGAAAGCCAAATGTCATCAAATGGCATCATCAGTATCACATAAAGCATTTCTCTGTGAAAAATGAGCAGAAATTTTTGTAATAAGAATCCCAACCATATGTGTACATGGCAGATAGCTGGGTAGCAACATTGTAACCTACAGGCGCATTCACAGTCATACTGACAGAAGCGAGTCTAAGGAGCAATGGCTGGATGCAAACCGATTACCTAAAATCACAAGCTACAGAAAATTGCCTGATTTGCACACACCAAGCAAAATGTTTGTTTACTATTATGACACTGCACCTTTGACTGGATCACATCACTGTTTTTAATAGGGTGATATTGCTTCTAAAAAGGAAAGAAGGTGGTCGAAGAGCACAACAACAATACACAGCTATCCATGCTATATGGCTTAGAAGCTTTCTCAACACAGCATGACAGACACTCACAGTAGTCAGTCATTGGTGGATTCAAACCACCTACCTATTTAGTTGCACAGTCTAGAGAGAACAGTATCAACAGTCAGTGCCACAGAATAAGTCACATGACAATTGTGATGTAGTTCACTTTTAAAAGCATGATGTAATCATTGTGTTTCCAAAACTGGGTATTGCCTGGGGATAACAAAAATGTATATGGTAGTGCTCTGTCTGGGTAAGATGTCTCAAGTGGAAGTTTGCACAAGGGTTGATGTCAGGGAGCCAGTTGTGCAAGGCAGCACAAACAGTTACACTATTTAAGTAATGCTGGAGTCAAATCTAGTTACAAAATCTGCAGAACATAATAGTAACCACAAACACCACATGATTAGTCTGACTATTGCACTAAGAAGGTGAACTTATGAAAGGATGACCTCATCAGTGTGTTGTAGAGAAGATGTTTGTGGTAAAAGTAGAAAGGGTAGTCCTCTCCCAGTTTAAATTCTTCTCCTGAGGCTGAATTAGATGCAATGTTTCTATTGATGTAGGTATAAGTACTTGACTCTTGAGCCACATGCACACACACACACACACACACACACACACACACACACACACACACACACATGCACACACACACACACACACACACACACACACACACACACACACACACACACACACACACACACACACATTAAGCATTATTGTATTTCAAAACCCTACCTATCTAGTTATAGAGCCTAGAGAATGCATTATTAATCTCAAGTACCACAGAAGAAGTCTAACTTTTAAAATGAGAGAGTACACTTATGAAAGGGTGACCTCATCTGTGCATTGCATAGAAAATGTTTGTGGCAAAAGTGGATAGGGAGTCCCTGAGTGGAATTAGCTACGTCACCTCTGTTGAGAATGTTATATGTACCAGACATTTAAACCACACATGCAAGTTCATCACTGTGAGATTTGAGCCTCCTACCTATTTAGAAAAGACAGTATTAACCACAATTGCCACAGGAGATGTCTGACACTTAATGGTAGAAAGTTCACTTTATACAGGATGACCTCAGTGTGTTGAAGAAAAGATGTTTGTGTTAAAAGTGAGATAAACTGCAGAGGGAGCTGAGTCCAAGGTTAGTTTACTTCTGAGTGGAAGTGAACACAACACATTTCTTGAAGCTTTACTTACTTGACACTAGAATCACACACTCACACACACACATGCACACACACACACACACACACACACACACACACACACACACACACACACACACACACACACACACACACACACACACACAAGTTCAGCACTGTCAGAGTTGAACCACCTACTTTAACTACACAATCTAGAAAACACAATATGAATCACAAACACCACAGAGGCCTGACTTTCAAGATGTGAAAATGCACATTTGTAAGTTTTACAGCTTCACAGTTTTGAACATTGGCTACTGTACATCACACGTTTTGGAACAAACGTGTCTGGACAGGTCAGTTTAGCACTGTGCTTGTCCCATGTAATTAAAGATTTTTCTGATAACATATATATATATATAGATAGATATATATATATATATATATATATATATATATATATATATATATATATACTGAAATTCAAGTCCATTGTGCTACTGTGAGATACATGCACATGTTTCACAGATAGTTTACTCATTCTTCATTAGGCAAATCATTGAATATAATGTCCCCTTTGTCATGTATCTGTCTAGTCACATACAACAGCTGGGATAACCATAGAGATACCATACTAAAAGGACACAAGGCCTAAACAACATTTCCTTCATGGACCAACTCAAAGCCTTGTCACTGTACTCAGTATCCTACAGATTGCTAAAAGGTGACCTGTGTCTGGTATACAAGGTATCCATTGACCCAACAGTGATGGATTTTCTGCACATCAGCAAGTCAAAAGGCATCAGAAATACTTGGTATAGGTATCCAAAACTCTTCTGTAACATCAACAGAATGGTTTGGAGGGAGAGGTAGAAATCACAAGGGACACTGTTGCTCTGGAACAAACTCTCCATCCACATAAAACAAAATTCATACCTGTCCATATTTATGCACAACTTGGATCTAGGGATGAAAAACAGAATGTTTTACCCCAGAATTGCCTCCTATACTACTAATGGATAGGGGGAACAACTAAATGCTTTATTCCATGCATGGGTATCATCAAATTATCTATGGTATGATTCCAGTTATTCTCATTAGAGGAAATATATAATTATCAACCATAGTATGGGTAAGGGCAATCTCTAGCCAAATGGGATAGTTAATTCAAGCACAAAAAGGAAAACTGTCTAAGATTAAAATGGCCCACAAGGGCAGCTAGCCTAGTAATTACGTATTAATCTACGAACCTATGTGTGGAAACGTTACACAGCATTGTAACAAAATTGAGAGTGTAACCTTTGGAGTTCATACATATATTAACTGACTGAATTAACTGAATCAACATCACTGGGAAGTGGAGGTACCTTTGTTTCAAAATTCTGTTAACACATACAGAAGTTGTACAGCTTGCTCACATAATTCTTTGCTGCAGTTTTTTAAGTATCTTCCTTATGCATAATGCTGGCAATTTCACTTGCTCTGCTAATGGCAAAAAATTAGCATACGTGTAATCTTATCTGGAGGTGTTAAACTTGGAATGGGAATTAACAGTAGTCTGTGCTGTTCCATGATGACCTTCCCAGAAATTAGCAGTAGGCACATAGCAACTATGTCTGAATCTGATGGAGTACAGAACAGATATGTGTTGTGGTTATGGTCATGTTTCATGTGTCATGATTTACACATTTATGATAACAAAGTCCTTCACTCCTTATATATATGATACAGGTGTATTGTGAAACACATGAGGGCCAAGCATGCTACTGCTCGTGAAAGTATGGATTATAAAAACAGTAATGAATCAAGGAGGTTTATTTGATGACACAGAAGGGGTGGGAAGAGAGAGACATTTGGAGCAGGGATATACATATAGATATACTAAGAGATCAGGTTGTGGTTCATTTCTGCACATATTTGTGCTGTGTTGTACTTTGTTGTCATGCATTTTCTTGCCTATATAAATTTACATAATCAAATCAATGATTTTTCCTACTGTTTTCAATTGTCAGTGATTCTCAAGATATTCTCAAGGGTAGGGATAATCACAACAAACATTAACATGCAGAAATGTGTACATCCTTTGAAACACTGTACACTTAAGATGGATTGTTGTGTACAATAGATTGTTTTTAGGGGTCAATATTATATATTCAAAGCTTCAAAATTTTGAACCTCATATGTTCGACAACATATGAGCGAAACTTGAAACCTCAAATATATAATAAAAAAGTAAAAAAAAAAAAAACTTACCTTAATGCTCTGAGCAGGGGGGAAAGCCCCCCTGCACCCCCACAGCCCCTCTACTTAAATATACCAACTCCAAGACCACACTTCACTGCAGAAATGGGAAATATTCCCATTCTGCGCATATGGAGCCATTGCCTTTCACCTTCAAACTTTTCAAAGTTCGATCATATGGTGTCGACCATATGACATTCGAACTTTGAAACGTTCGGCAATTTAATAGGGACCCGTTTCCAGTATGGATGAGGATGGTGTATGAAAGTGGAAATATGATGAATACATAAGGAGGATACTGTTGTTTTACAACATTTGCAGCAAACTCAAACATTTAATATTAATATGTGAAAAGATTAAATAAATGTATTACTTGTGTCTGGATTTGAACCCTTGATAGTTTAAAATAAAAGGATGCAGACAGGAGGATTATCACAGCTGAACACATAGTAACTGGGAATCATTAAGTTAATTGATACATTTGCAGGAGCACTGACAATAGATTTAAACAACATCCCATAAGGTATATATAACATTTATCATTCTAACGCATATGTTACATGAACTGACTCACAACAGTATGGTCAGTCTGTATTTCTATAGGCAACAGGGCTAAGCACATTTGCATGAAGTGAACTGTGCTAGTATGGCTGAAATTAAAATCTTCAGCTTTTGCCATTAAACGTGAAACATTTGCCGTCAGTCATCATTGGTTAGAGATGCGAACTTCTGCCAAAAAGCTGATGACACTAAATGAGAAAGAGAGATTAGAAGGTAGGAATAGAGAGATTTGCTTATGGCCCATTTCTGGACATCTTTCTGTTGTGTACAAGGCAGTGTTCCCTACGAGAAACAAGTAGATTAATACAACAGTAGAATAACGGTGTGATAATAAAATGTGTAGTCCATACTTATGCACAAAGATGACATACAAAACATTCAAAACCACTTTGGCATACATCTGGATTGGAACTTTGACAGTATTCCAAAAGAAATCAACAAATCTGAGTATTATCTAAACACACCATATAGGAAATCCTGCTTCACACAGTTTAAATCTGACAACAGATTAAAGAAAGGAGAATGTATGTATTGTTCATTTCCCTCATAACAAGTGCAAAATTCCATAATGTGTACATTACATCCAATATCATAATAAATATGAAACAGTAAAAAGTCTTGATACAAAAGTGGGAACAGATAGAGACATGGAGTCAGGGACAGAGCTAGCCAAAGAATGTTATATTTTTCTGGGCCATTTTTTTACTTCTTTGTAGTGTGGTACAGTTATACTTTAATTTTGTTTACTTTTTTATTGAAAGTAAAAAAAAATAACAATATATAAAATTAAAACTTTAGTAAAATAACTATGAAAACAAAATTTCTTAACAACAAATACTAAAATTAACTATTTACAAAGTCTACTAATACAATAACATTTTGATAACTCCATTTCTGACATTCCTTACTTAACAATTATTATATATTTTTTCTAACAGTTCTTTGAATTTCAACTAGGTGTTATAATATGAAATGACTCTATCTGTTCTTGTCTCGATTGTAGCATGTTCAAGCTGACATACATTGTTAGCAATGTTTGTAAATTATTTCAAAGTAGGAGTCGACTCATTCTTCCAGTTTCTGGAAATGACCTTCCTTGTCACAGACAATATACTCCATAGAAGAGGGTATTTTGTTCTAGTAACAGAAGTAGGAATTGGTACATTAAATAAGACCAAAGATAGATCCCAAGACTCAATAAAAGCTGTGTAGGTGCGTTGTAGAGCCTACACGGAATGTATCCATGTACACAGCCACAGTTCATCCTCGCCATACATATTAATTATGGTGTGCTGCTAAAGATGATCACAGTAACATGGATATTGAATCCATGTAAGCAGAAGTGTACAGGCTGTTCCGTACTTGTCTCCTGTCCAGAAACCTCCTAGACAGATGGTAAGCACAGGACAATAATCTGTTTAATGTACTCTGCTATGGCTGAAATATTTATTTTTATTAATTTTTGTTTGTTTTACTGTGCTTAGCGATGCTGAGGTGCGCTTATACATACATACCAGACACTGCCATAGTTTTAAAATTAGAAACCAGATGTAATCAATTTTTGTGTGCTTTTTTTGTTTATTTTTTATATACATTTCTGCCTGTTTGTGCAGCATGGTGAGGTGCTTAGTGATGCCGAGCTGTGCTTATACACACATACTATACAACTGCAGTAGTTCTAAAAATAGAAACTGGATGTAATCAATTGTTGTGTGTGTGTATATATATATATATATATATATATATATATATATATATATATATATATATATATATATATATATATATATATATATATATATATATGCCTGTTTGTGCGGCACTGCCCAGTGCTTAGAAACACCAACAAGCACCTTAGTAGTATATCTTACGATAGATCAGTTGTCTGTACTATCTAAGTGGCTACATAAGTTGAGTCACAGCTAGAGTGTAGTAGGTCCTGGGTTTGAGTGCTGACTAGTCATACCTTTTACATTTAGTGATGTGAACATGTAGCAGGTGACTGAAATGTCAGTTTAATCCAAAATACAAAAATTGTTACATTTAGTTAAGCAGTGCGATGCTAAGTGCTGCTTAAACATGGTCAGCAGTTTTCCTGTTTGCACGTTGCCTAGCTCTGCTTAAACAAAATTGTGAGTTTGCATGATGCTAAGCAACTTGGTGCTTTTTTTCAAAGTTATAGTTTGACATGTAAGAGTGAGAATGTAGCCTATATTAAGGCCAATAGGCAGTAATTTCACACCATTCATTGGAGTTCTCACTTGGCTGATGATATACCTGGTGTTGTTGGTGAGAGAGCACACTTTCAGGTGCAGGAGTAGGGTGTGCAGGAGTCCAGAGTGTTTTTTGGACTCCTGATCAGGCACTAATAAAACTAGATGCTGCAGGGTGAGTACCAGGGCTCAAAATGTAAGTCTGAGGCCTGGAATCCTTTGGCTACAGAACTTACCAGCACTACTGGTTTTCCTCACACTGGTGAACAGTGTTGTCACCACTATGACAACCTGAAGCAGAGAAACTGGGTAACCTTGGACACCTGAGTCCAAGAAGCTCAGGCTGGGCAGACCCCACATATATGTAAGTATATTTGGCACACTGTGGAAATGTTTAAGCTGAATCTGTGCAAAACTGGTATGCATAATGGTTAGCTTCTCTTACAACAGCTGCAGAAGAGTGAACTTGCAATGTCCAGTCCCATGCAGGGCAGCTGGCCAGGATGAGGCATGAGTGTGGTAAGTAGGGAAATTTCAAAGTAATAACCTAAGGCATAGCGTACTGTCAAAATAAATTATGGATATAGTTTGGAGTCATAATGGTCAAGTATGACATACCTGGAAAATGTAATATATGTAAGAATGAGTCACTGCCTACCTGAAATGGTGAAGCAAGTTAAATCAACAAAACATGCAGTACTGTGTAGTATAGCATCCAAACAACAGTTGATGTTGGGGTATACACAGATTAACAGTGGGTCACTATTCTGCTCTGCCCATTTTGTGATATATGCTAAAGGTTGCACTCAAATAATGACGAGGTTTATGGGTTATTTCTTAGAGATTTGACCCAGCTATCCATGCTGCACATGCTAGATGTGGAGCAACAGTAATCAATACATTTTAAAGGGTGAAGGTTCTCTGAAATGTACCATTTTCAGACAAATAGGTGTGCACTACTTTGTTATTCACTGCACGTGTGTTCTAACCTGCCTCCAGTCAATTGTAGAAAGGGCATGAATAAAGAATGCAGAAAAAATGCCTGATAAATGTAGTCCAATACCCTCAGCAAAGTGCAAGCCTGTGTTCTGGCCATTTTGTGACAAATAATGATGTGTATTCCACCCACTCACGGGACAAGGTATATGGGTAAGGTTGCTGAAGGTCTGTCCAGATATGCATGCGTTCAAATGCCAGATTTTAAGGTGCATTAGCAATGAATTTTAAAGCAGGACTGTGCTTTGATAAGGACTCTTTCAAATAACTGTGCAGCATGCCTGTAGTCACTAAATATGTGTTCTAATCTGACAGTAGTCAATTGTGAAATTCAGTGCACATTTACCCCTGGAATCACAGCTTGTGGGTTCTAATCCCATGGCAGACAACTACATATTCAATGGCTGTCTACACTACACAGTGTACACCTCTCAAATTTCATGACTTTTGGCATGTAATGATTAATGTCCCATATGCCTGCTCCTTGGTTAGCAAGCAGATAAATAATATTTCTTGGAAAGCAATTCAGTGGCAAATGTATTATCAGAACACCTCGTTACTAATGTTTGAGCACACTATGTTCAACTGTACCCAGTAGGTGTGCCTCTGTCCCACCATGTGTTAGAGCTTGGCCCATATTGTCCCATACTAGCAGGTTGAGAGCTATGTACATGCAGCATCATCTATACAGTAGTTGCATTCACTGTACTTCCAACTGACATTGTACATATGTCGAGGTATGTAGTAGTAGTCTGCATAGTAATATTATCTGCAAAGTTGCTAATGGTATTTTTCTCTCTCTCCAACCCTTCTCTTCTTTAATTTATTAATGTTATTTATTATTTTGATCTCATATTAATATACATTTTTGTAACAACCTATTATATTGGCCTTATGTATAATTTCATATTGGCTTGCTGTTAAAATAATTGTGCTACCATTACTTACTGTTGCTATCCTTATTATAATCCTGCATATTTCATTTGATTACTCATTATTATGTTCTATAATGTTAATACTAACATCCATTTGGTTATGTTTATTCTAACCTTATGTTTATATTTATTTTCTACAGCACGACAAGGTAGGCTGGTTCCCGGAAATCTACTACCTTGGCTCCCCTGGTCGTGGCACTGGGTCCCAGCACATCTGGGCTACAGCCTGGTGGTGTCCCTTCTGCTGCCTCTATGCCACCTGCAGTGTTAGGTAATTCTGACCTACATGCTGGGGCTGAGCCCCCCTCTGGGAGCGAAGGTGGAGGGGTGCTTTTATCACCCATTAGGAGCTTGCAGGTATGGTGCGTGGGTTGCTTTGCCAAACTCTCAGTGCACACCTATTCCAGATGGAGAGCATACAGTCCATCCTGGTGGGGCAGCCCACCCCAGATGCTGGCATCCACACTGCCACCACAGAGGCAGTGAAGGAGCAGTGCTGACAGTCCCATGGTTGAGGACTTGAGTCGTACTGCTGCAGTGTGTGATGCTCATGGGTCTGGGATTCCACAACACCCTCCCCAACCAAGGTATTTACCCCCCTCTTCTGTCCTACACTGACCTTGTCTGCTGTCTTGTCTGTCTGCAAATGCTTCCTCACCATTCTGAACTTACCTCTCCCACACGTACCTATGTCCCGTCCCCAACATTCCACTCTCACCTTTAAAAAAAATGGGCACCTGTTCCCCCCCAAAAAATATCATCCCATACATGGCTCTCCATTTTGCACATAGGTCCACTGAACACACTCAAGTTGGTTCAATTGTCTTGACAACACACTTAAGTTGTCCTCACCCCTCTTTCTGAGGGTAACAATCCAAAGTCATCTACAGATTCTGTTAAAGTACACAGTTGTTTCTGTACAAGAAATGGATAGCTATGGTTCTTTCTCTCACCCTTTCTGAACATACCTACCTGACTTATGCTATGATTTTCCCCCACTTGCACCCCATTTAACCACTGTCCTATCTCCCCATTTTTCTTTTCTTTAAAGATTTTTTGCACGATATGGTGCATTGTGTAGTGTCGCAGAGATCAGCTAAATGGTGCTAAATTCCTAAATGTCTGCGAAATAATAGTAATTATGTGCAAAATGTACATCTGTGCCCTGTCTCAAACCCATGGCCATTCCACCTACAGACCAGTGCATCAACCTACCAAGCCACACAGCTGTTATTTAAAGCAGGTGGTTTAAGAAAAACATACCAATTGCAAGTAAGCATCATTAAGCATGTTCAAGCAGTGCTGCGCATCACTCTGCATTGCACAAGTTTGCTTAAAGAGTAATGGAAAAAATAGGAGTGTAACTTGGAGTCTTGTACAGGAATACAATACTAGAAAGCCAGACACAGAATAATGGATGTAAATGAGGTCTCTAACACCAGACAAATGTGCACTTCAACATATAAAAATACACCTGCTAATACATTAGTGGCAAAATAGATGTTTAACTGGGACTCTGGTGGAGAAATACATCCCTATCAAACCCATGCACATAATAATGGATGTAAATGATGTATGTCGCAGCCTGTAAGTGTGCACTCATATCTTGAAAAATACAATTGCTGTAGCAGTGACTCAGTAGCTAAGTCTGTTAAATACTTTGTAAACAGTACTTTTTGGCACACATGATCCTGGGTGCAAATCCAGAGGGGTGTAGCATTTAAAATACATGATTATGAATTCTACAATGACTGACTGTATCATCAACTACTTACCTACCCAATGCATTTCAAATGGAATGTCTGCTGTTCAATGATGGATGGGAAAGGCATGTAGATAGGAACACAGTTGACATACCCTATACCAACACTACAAACTACATTGAATATGAGGTCATGCATTAATATGTATTCAAAAGGATTTTTAACATAGGTAATGCAACAGAGACCCTCTAATATCAGACTGCAGCACACAATCATTTGCTAATGATATTACAGAGTAGCACAGTTGCACACCTACTATACACATATGGAGGTCCTGCTAGCAACAAGGACTGCCAGCACACATGTTCTAAATGACTACCATAATGTAACATATGGCTTGTCACTTACTCAAATGGTTGACATAATGGCATATGTACCCCCTATGTGGTTGAAGGACACAATAAGCATGTTGCCTATTACTCTGTTAATGATACCTTTGGCTAACATACTTACCTCAAACATGTACCGCAACATCCTGTGGTATGGGTTCCCCCTAGTCTGGCTCTGGCTGTACACCAGAGTTGCCAGTGGTCACACTGTTACTCATAAGTGTTGTTCTCCTCCATATTCTGCAGCCTCTCTCATTATGCTTATTGCCTGCAGCAGCAGCAGCTTCAGCTGCAGCCTGTAGCACGCACATGCATATGTAATAAGTATATACTACAAACATCCACTCTGTGCTGACGTAGTATTCCTAACCAGTATTTCCAGCCCATCGTATGAGAAAGGGGATGGATTCTACATTGAGGCCTTAAATCACCTGCAATAGTTACAGGGGATTGCCTGATTACACTGCAAATCATCTGTGTATACTTCAACTGGCATTACTCAACCTCAGATTGGTTCTGAGGCAATCTCCTGCTAATGAAGACCAACCTGAAAAGAAAACTGTTAGCTAAGGAAACCATTGAGTTTCAGAGTTACTTCCTATGAACTCATTGGCACAAGACATACCTATCAATTTTTTCAAAACAGGTGTATTGTACTCCATCAGGTATGTAATCTTTTTGTCTCTAATATGATGCATATGGATGAATATAGTTATGGGGGATGGGATTGCATCAGTAAGCCTGTCATAAAACTGTTCTGGTAACATGCCATTGATCCCCAGATGTGTTACACCTACAGAGGAACTAGACTACAACAAGGGTAGAATGCTTTTGAGTTACATAGGACTTCTGAGTCTGTAAGAGCACTGCCAAACACTGGAGGGGAAACTAATGTGTACATCATGTACAGTTAAGGATGGAGTATATAGACAGTTATTCTGAAGTTAGACACTAATCAAGTGGTGCCTACTGAAAACAAAGACCTTGTGCCAACTGCTGAAAACTGGGGAGTCACTGGATTTGCTGCTGCCGGGCTACTACGACTGCTGTCACAACAGCCACACTCTGCTGGGATACAAAGCTCCCATTCTCTTTCTCTCACATGAAGCAAAATGCTAGCACCAAGCTCAAGATAAGAAGCAGGCCATAGCATGTTTGTTGATCCACACACTTGTCACAGATGATGCAAGGCTGTGTAGGCATCTTTTAGCCTTTTCCAGGTAGATGCCTTGATTAACAACCAGACCAGTTATTTGACATTTTCATGTCTTATGCCATGGGTTCTGAGTCCAATAGGGCTTAACTCCTGTACTGACCTGATGGTGATTAGGATCACATGTGCTGCATGACAATATAATGGTGAATGTCGGGTAACATAGATGTCCAATTTTGCTGTAGCAAGCTCCACAGCACCAGTGATCCATGTTAGGTATGAGTTTCATGGTGAATCATGCAGCCTGCCCTTAAGGATTGTCATGGCGGTGATCCGGGTGACATGGCTGTGAGGCCTACTGCAGAGGAATGGCCACCTTTGGGCAATGTTGCTGTTCCTCCCACAGGTCCTAGTAATGTCATACTGTACATTTATGTTCCTGGAACACAACACTGTTTTCCCACATAATGTCACACATCATCCGGTTGCTGTCTGGTTGTTTGACAGGCATTTCAGACATGCAAGGGTAAACTAATGACTGCAAAGTTGTACACCTTCCCAGTGCATGCAAGGGCATCCATATCTTCACTGCAAACATATGGTACATCCCATATGAGCAGGTTGCCAACATGCACACCTCATCTCCCACTCCCCATATATACACATACAAATGCATCAAGTAAACAATCATACAATTAAAGAAATACTCTCCAATTGCATTCTTCATTTAGTCCCCATGGAGATAGGGTGTCAAATTTTAAAATGTAAGTAGATTCTTTTAAAAGCAACTGTTTCTTGATAAAAAAAACATCAAATCTAGATATCTGTATTCTTTCCAAAGGGTCTATATTAGAACACCAAACATTCAAAATGTCGAGTGTTGTAATATAGACCCATTTTCAGTGAACGCTGAAAATATCGAAGAAACAGAAAACCATATTTTTCCTAGGGAAAGAATTTGATTGTCCGTTTCTGTTGCTTCACTATTTTCAGCCCTCTGGTGAAAGTTACAGGTTGGGCTCAGGTAAGCGTGCGATTGTGTGGACGTGAGGGTTAAGGTGGGGTAGGTGAGTTAGAGTTAGGGCGCAGGTGAGGTGACTGTGTGATAGTGAGGGACCTTAGGGTTAGGTTTGGGTTAAGGTAAGTGGATAGTTAGTGGTGTATGTATAGTTTAGTGTAGGGTTAGGTGTAAGAGTTTAGGTGTATGTGTGTGGATTGCTGTTTGTTTGG
Organism: Protopterus annectens; assembly: GCF_019279795.1. NCBI lineage: Eukaryota > Metazoa > Chordata > Ceratodontiformes > Protopteridae > Protopterus > Protopterus annectens. The sequence goes on along the minus strand of NC_056745.1, from coordinate 89,915,492 downwards.
TGTGCTTGTGTTGTGTGTATGTGTTTTGGAACAGCAAATTTTTTCCCTAGGAAAAAATTTGCTGTTCTGAATGTTCGATGTTTTGAATTTTCGATTGATAGGTTTCGATATTAGAACGCTCTACATTTTGAATGTTCAGTGTTCTAATATAGACCCTTTTCCAAAACCGTGCCTTGCAGCCCTTTACTTTCTCCATCAAGAAACAAACTAAAATGTTCAGCTATAGAGCTCTCTGCTTTTAGCAATATCCCTCACATGCTCTAAAATTCTAGTTTTAAAACACCTTTTTGTTTCTCCAATATAAAATTTGTTGCAAGGACATCTCAAGGCATATACAACGGCTTCAGTATAGCAAGTAAAATGGCCACAAGTTCTAAAAGAAACATTATTTATTCTAGGAAAAGTTTTTATTACATACTTGCAAGCCTTGCACTTGCCACAAGCAAATGTACCACACATTGTTAAACTATATGGTATATTGGGAGATGGAATACTGAATTTACCTCTTACCAAAAAATGCTGTATACTTTTTCCTTTTCTGTAGGAAAATGCTAGTTCTTTGTTCAATCACTCTGAAGCACACCTTAGAGATGTCATATATTCCCAGAAATATCTAACTTGATTTATTATTTTGGGACTAAGGCAACTGTATGTTGTAACAAAAAATGTATTTTTATTTGTCTATTTCTTATGCACAGCCCCAGTGTATTGTCCATCCTTGTTACTTTTCTGGTGTCCATTAACTCTGTGTATGAATGTCTGCCAACTATCATGTATTGTCTTCACATCATAACCCCTATTTTTAAACATGTCTATAGTTTTATCTAGTTCTTGTTGGAGATACTCTTCAGTATTACATAACTTATACAAGTGAACAAATTCACCAAAGAAAACACCTTGTATTGTATGGGGTGGATGGCAGCTTTCCCCATACGAAAATTGTGTGCCTGCACTAAATTTCCTGATGACTGAAGTTTTTAAAACATTCTCATCTGAAATGTCTACTATGACATCTAGAAAAGGGACACAAATCCCAATTTTCAGACTGTCAAATTTATAGTCCAAATCTATTATTTTGTAAGTCAGCTATAAATTCATCAACTAATTCTTTCCCTCCCACAACCAGAAAAATTAGGTCGTCAATAAATCTATAATATTTGACAACATGTTTATGATAAAATAATTTCTATATAAATGTTCCCTTTCGAACAAGCCCATACTAAGGTTGGCATACATGGGGGCAAAGGCTGCCCCCATGGCAGTGCCTTGTTTCTGATGGTATAACTCATTATTAAATTCAAAAAAAAATTTTTTGTTAAACAGAAATGGACAAGCTCTGCAATATATTCTGTAGCAGGACTGTTTCCCAAAGAGCATCTTATTGCCTCAATACAAAAACTATGCTGGATGCTGGAGTATAAACTCTTTACATCTATTGTCACCCAAAACATGTTACAATTCCACTTAATCATGTTTATTTTCTCCAGAAAATCAAACACATCATGAATATATGAAGGCAAGGTGCAAACTTTGGGAAACAAGTAACTGTGAAGAAACTGTCCTACTTTGTTTATGAAATAATTAGGCCCTGAAACTATAGGTGTGCCTGGGGGCTGCCTAAGATCCTTATGTAACTTAGGAAGGTAATAGAAAAAGGCCATTTTACAATTTTATCAACTTTTTCATAAACATTAGTATCCATCAAATGCTCCTGGCACATCGCTAAATGTTAGATGTAAGACATGATCACCAGCTTATTGCCTTTGTCAGCCGGCTTAAAAATTAAATCACTTTTGTTACTTAATGCTTTCAGTGACTTCCATTCTGATAATGTTAAATTGTAATTAGTATTATACATTTCTTTTTTAAATTTTAAATACTCATTATTCACAGCAAAGTTAAGCATTTCAGATAAATACCTTCATTTAAAAAGGTGGAATGAATGTGCTATTGTGTTTAACATGACTTGTATCAAAGAAACAGTAAGCATTAGACTCAATATAAGAATCACATGAATACAAACTGTCATTTAAATTCTAGTGCTACTATCTAAAACATTTTCTTTAACCTCATTATTTACATCTCTAAAATAATATTTCAAATGTAACTTCCTGCAGAATTTAAAAATATCACATTTCAATTCATGCAACGATGGAAGAACCATAGGTATAAATTCTAAGCCGCAGTTTAACACAGCAAATTCAGTCTCAGAAAGAAAATGTCCAGATAAATTCACAACATAGTCACTTGAAACATTGCAACAGGGAGATTTACCATTTACCTCGCTTATAGCGTTGTGGTTGATGTTGTTCACAAAATCCCATGTTGCCTTGTGTCCGGTATCGTTTGGTGCCTTGTATCCCCTCATAACTTTTTTGTACATTACAAAAAGTATTTTGAAATAGTTCTGTTTACTAAGCTGCTGGCAATGATGGAAATTCTCTGTTCTCCTCTTCATCCTCTTCAAATGATGTATGCTGTCCCTCTAATGCTGAATAAGAGGAGTCTTGTGGTTTTAAGGTAATAGAAAAAGGTCATTTTACAATTTTATCTTTCCTGGTTCTGAAAACCTGATGTGGTTGCTTGTCTTCCTGCAATTATTCTTGCTTGCAAAAGAATTACCCCTCTCACAATCCCCGATATCCCTAAGTAACTTGCCCTTCTTTTTATCAATGATTTCTGCTTCATATGTTTGTAATTTATCATTAATGTCCATTAAGAATTCGTCCAGTGTCTCAGCAGTGCTGCTAGATGACAGTGTGAAATATAATGCATGAATAAAGTTGTTTTTCACTCTGTTTCGCTCCAGCAAAATCTGGATGCATTCATTGGTACATTTATGGGTGGCTGCTACCACCGCTTATGAAATACAACATCAGTCTCACTTTCTAAGTTAAAGGGCAGGGAGGGGTCTTTGTATGCTCTTAGACCCCTAGGGGTAATGTCCAAATCAATATACTTCTGCAAGCTTTGTAAATTTAAAAAAGTTGTGGTCTCTTTCCAGATATCTTTCTCAAGTTGCTTTTAAAATAATCTACTTATCATTTTAAAATTTGACACCCTGTCACCAAGGGGACTAAATGAAGAATGTAATTGTAGAATATTTCCTTAACTGTATGATTGTTTACTTGATGTATTTGTATGTGTATATATGGGGCAAGTTTTTTACTTTGTGTTATACTCCTTGAAGGCTTTGGCCGAGACGTCAGAGTTTCATTAAATTTGTTGGATATACTGGTGGTTGTTCCTTTTTTGCTACAAGGCAACTTTTTATTTTGTGCATCAGTTGTAATGACCCATTTGTTATGTACCTCTCCGAACACCTGTGGCAAATGTGGAGAACACAAGGGGTCCTCACAAAGGGGATTCAAGTCTTCAGCATCTGTCACATGGAGATTGCCTGAAATCACCATTAAGGTACTGTGTGTCATACAGACTACTCAGATGTGATCTCTGTCTTGCATAGCAGGCAATCTCTGACCCTACTTTATTGGAAATGCTGTACATGCATAACTTAACTGCACAACCAATTTACTCACAGTTAAGAACTTAACCTGGTATGTAACATAGCTAACACCTGCTGGAGGGAGACAATTGTCTACCAGAGGTTAACACAACTTTGGAACAGACTTCCACTTCATGTCAAACAAAGCACCCATTTGGCCCTTTACAGATCCAATCTGTACAATTGGATGGGTGACAGCTATTACACCATAGTGGTTCCACCTGTGTACCTCCTGGTCAGGGGCAATAGCTGTTAACCATGTTAATAAGGGTAAAACTTTGTCTATGATTATAACGGCCCTAGGGCCATTAGCCCAGTACATTACAATGATACTATGATACCATAAGCTGAGGTAAAACACTGGCCAACATTCACACACACCAACATGGATACATTCCGAACATTAACACTACCTACTGTATGTATGTGTACAGCACACACACACACACACACACACACACACACACACACACACACACACACACACACGCACACGCACACACACACGCACACACACACACCCATGCACCCACACACACACACACACACACACACACACACACACACACACACACACACACAAACACGCCATATTAGCTGGAATGGGATTAGAATCCCTACCTATCTAGTGTTATACACTACAGATCACAGTAGTTATCACAGCTTAAGTCCAACATGGCATCAGGTAATCTTATGGTAGATGACATCAGCAGGCCTTGTGGAGGACAAGAGGTCAAAGGCCTGCATCACCTACTATGCTAAAAACACTGCAAAACTCTCCTGGTGTTTAAGTCATTGTGGGATTCACACTTGGCTTGTAGGGAGATGCACATACACACACCAAGTGACCTGGAGTGATATTAAAACCATTACCTATCTGCAACTCACTGCACTTATTGCATGCACCATGGCTTAAGTTGGGCAATGACATGGTGTCAGGTACGCTTATGGTGGATGACATCAGCAGGCCTTGTGGAGGACAGGGATTTGGAGGCCTGCATCAAGTGCAAAACCATTGCAGTTTTGCTTTCATATTTGTTTTGTGAGGAGGCACACACATCCACAAAGTGGGCTGGAGTGAGATTAGAACCCCTACGTATTTAGGTGTATACAATACAGATCACAGTATTTATCACATGTGCCACTGCTTACATCTGACAGTGACATGGCATCAGGTACTCTTATGGTGGATGACTTCAGCAGGCCTTGTGGACTACAAGGGTTTGGAGGCTTGCATCAAGTGCAAAGGCCAAAAAGTGCAGAATCATTGCAGTTTTACCTTCACATTTGTTTTGTGGGGAGATGCTCATACACTCACACAAACACACACACACACACACACACACACACACACACACACACACACACACACACACACACACACACACACACGCACACACACCAAGTGGCTGGAGTGAGATTATAACCCCTACCTATCTAGTTTTACTCACAACAGAGCACTGCACTTATCACACGTGCCACAGTTTACTTCTGATATTGCAAATGACTGCAGGTGAAGTTATCCTACAGAACATAAACCATGTGTTTAACAGGTCTGAAGACCTGCATAGTCACAGATCTTGCTACTGTCAACTGCAGCTACTAGCCTAACAGTCAAAGAACTGTTTTGTAGCCTAGCTATGTGTCAACAGTATGTGTGTTGGGCATATGTGTCTGTTTGCATTTGTATAGGCAGGCCTGTGGCAAAAGTACATTTACCCTGTGAATGAGTGGGCACACAACATAATGCATTACAGCAATCATTCTGTTGCTGTGTGTTTGGTGAAATCAAGCAGACACAGAGGGCTGCGGTGAATGTGAGTGTTGTTGCTGGTGTAGATACATAGACATGATTTCACAAAATCTATACATATTCATATACCATGTCATAGATTTTAAGAGTTCCACATGGTTTGTTTGGGAGACGTGGTATGACTCAACATCATCCAACTGTTTGCAAGTACACAGGTGTGACTCATGGTTATGTGTGTTTCACAGTACATTGTGTTCTGCTGTCAAATATGTTATCATTTACACATGATGGGTGAAGACTGCCAAGACTGTGACCTTCACATATCCCAATAGTCCTAAGATTGCAACACATGCTACTCTATGGAGTTGCAAGTTTCTGTAAGTGCATAAGTGCATTATGTAATGTTGAGCCTTTCCTTGTGGTCCTTCATTCAACAGTATAAGTGTCATGGTGCAGATTTACTATCCCTGATCTGTGTATGTAGGGCAATGCAGACATACACACTACATATATATATATATATATATATATATATATATATATATATATATATATATATATATATATATATATATATATATATATATATATATAGTCTAAACAATGTTTCATCGACCCTTTTTCAGGGAAAGTTGAAAATGCCGACACCTCAAAACAGTGATTTCTTTCCTAGGGAAAGAAATCACTGTTCCAACCAAAAACAAAAAAAACCCAGTAAACACTTCCAAACACATACACACGTACCTTAACCCTAATTCTACACCCCCCCCAAAAGTAAATAGCTAAAAACACATACACACGTAACTCAACCATACATCTAACTCAAAAAAAAAGTAAACATTTTAAAACATTTGCACTTACCTTAACCGGCACATTTACGTAAACAGTTCCAAACACATACACACTTATCATAACCTTACTTCTAATCCCCCCAAAACAAAAGTAAACAGCTGAAAACACATACGCACATAACTCAACCATACATCTTACGCAAAAAAAAAAAAACAGTAAACACTTTCATACATATGCACTTACCTTAACCTGCACTCTAACCCTAAGGTCAGTAACTGTTGTATATTCATGCTCGGGAGCTATACCAGACAAGAGAATCCCTGAGACCACACTACAGTGCAGAACATTGCAAAACAATGAAGCAGTCAAGCAAATTCTTTACCAGGGAAAGAATTCACTGAACAGCCACTTCGCTGTTTTGCCTGTTCACTCTTTAGGTGTCAACAAAAACGCATTCGACAAAATGCATTTTCTTTGTTCTAATAGGAACTCTATATATATATATATATATATATATATATATATATATATATATATATATATATATATATAACATGAGCATGCTAGGCTAAGCTAAGCTAAGCTACATGGTGCACAATGCAAACATGTGTACTGAGCACAAAATACTCCTAAAAGTAACATGACATATCGCCCTGATGTCATCCACATCCACTGGAAATATCAACACCCTGTAGGAACCTACACGAATGGGATCTGCAGACATGGTTGCTCCTTTTGGCCATTCAACAACTTCAACTCATTTGCATACATAGTCATGCTGACTGCCTGGATACTGCATGGAACATACCCATGTGAGCTGGGCAACAGCACAAATGCACCACTATACATACCAAACGCAAGGCCCTACAACACATTTCTGAGAAATACATTTATTAATAGTTATAGTTTATCAATTTTAGCTTGCTGCATTAAGCATATTTGCGCACTGTGGCACAAAGTGCAAACAAGCTGAGCCTGATAAACAATAACATTAATTATACATTTTCCCTTGCATGTTTACAGATTACAATGTATTTTTCACCATTACTGTATGTGATGTAACCTTTTCAGATGCATTATGTCCATATTTGTAGACTTGTACATCCCCTTCTTTCCATGTAGACTCCTGTACGCAAAATATTTCCACATACACTAGGAACATGAACACTGAGTCTACAAGGATACCTTTCACTTGTTGGATCGCTTCCCCTGAGCTAAGTTGCATTAAATTCACCTGCTTATGGAGGAATTTTCATTCCATGAAAATTCCCTGTACCCAAAGGTTTGCACGCCACTAAGTGAGGTTTATTGAATCTGAAAATGTTCACGCTTGTGTATGCATTACGGTGCAATGCGTACACAAAAAAAAATGTGTATGGCCTATTGAATTCCCCCCACAGTTAAAATAAATTTATCATTAAAAATAGCCCAAAAAAGAGAATTTATATTATCCCAAAATGGCTTGATGAATTTACAATCATAAAACATATGTTGCCATTCAGTTGTTGCATCTATCTGATTTACATCTTCAATGTCCAAGTTATTGTTTGTACATTAGTTCTAATTTATGTGGTATAATAACATTTCTGTGTATACATTTTGATGAGAATCATCTCCATTGTAGTGAGAGAGTAGTTTGTTTTGATGATAACATTATTTTATCATCCTCACTTGGAGAGCAATTGTTGATTGATCTAAAATAATCATAATGATTTCCTTTATAATACATTTTCATACTTATAACCACTTTGTATATTTTAGATAGAACATTTTTTCTTATTATGCTCTGATATGCTAAATTAATTAAATATTTTATAAATTTAGGAACTGTGTTTCTTATTGCTGAGTGCATTAACTCATTTCTGTGTTCTATTGATTGTCTGCAAATTTGTATATCTAACTACATTTCTTTAGATCAGATTTATTTATAATATAGTCTATACTTTGTATTTTCCTATGTTTTATCAGCTGCTGCCAATATATTATTTTTGTCTTTAAATCTATCATTTTTATTAAATTAAATGTATTAATAATACCTTGAGTGTAGGCTATTGGAAATAATAAAAACAGACATACTTCATACTCTGGATATTTATATGTAAAATTTGTATATATGCTTAACATTTCAGTGATATAATATGATCCAGTTGGTTTGTAATCAAAGGAATCCATCAGTAAATTATTTTGTCTGTATTGACATTGTATACCACTTTGGCTATATTCCTCTTTCTGAAGGACTGGACAATTTTTCAGAAGCATTACTTACTTGTAGTCCTTTTTCAGGTGTCAACATTATGATCTGGATGAATTTAATGGAATATGTCCTTGATAATAATTGTGTTTACTTTGAAGGGGAACATTACAAGCAGAAACAAGGAGTGGCTATGAGTGCAGTCTCTATGCCATTGTATGTCAACCTGGTAATAAGGGCATAGGAGCAAAAATATGTGTTCAAGTTCCAATTTGCTGTATGTTGATTACAACACACCAATTACCTTGATGACATCTTTATTTTATGGAATGATACTTTGTATATCATTAGATGAATTTATCTATTATATTGCATTTACAATATAATTCATAAGTTTTACACATACTATTTCAAAAGATTCTTTTAATTATTTGGATGTGACTATATATAAAAAGAATGCTAACTTTAAACCCAATACTTACAGAATATACTCAAATGCATATTTGCACTTCCAGAGTAACCACCCCTGTCCCAAAAAGGTCACTAGTGAAAGGGGAGTTCACCATCTCTCTAGATTGATTACTGATAATGTTAAGTTTTCAGAGGGATGCTCAAACTTAGATAATATGTTGTTTTGTAGGGGTCACCCTGCTCACTTAATTCATGAAGTCAGATCAGAAATAGAAACTTTCAGACATACCATGTTTAATCCTGTTTTGGGACAAGGAATGGTTCACATTTGCCATCCTCCTACAACAATAGGTTTTAATAGGGGCCTTGTTCTTAAATATCACCCCGAGTGATGAGTGATAAACCACTTTTTATACATAAGAGAGGTAAGAATTTAAAAGTTTATTTTAATCAAATTAGTAGTTATAAGAGGTTAGTTCCCACTATGGGTACAATAAAACGTGGATGGTGTAATCAATGCCCTTTTATATTGGAGTATGAATCTGTAGAGTTAAGGGACCAATGGGCTGATGGGTGCAATTGTACAACTAAGGGTATTTTTTTTATATTGCCATTTGCAATCATTGTAATGCATTTTATGTAGGGAAAACTGAAAGAACTTTAAGAAGATGCATTTATGACCATAATTATTATATTTAGAAAAGGAATTTCAACAGTGACCTTTTTAAACATGTGACTGAGTGCACTAGCTGCAAAAAGTTTATTTTTGCAGTTTTGGAGAAGGTTGACCAGAATCCAAGGGGTAGACCACGGGAAATGGTAACATAGTTCAAGGAATTAATTCAAACCCTCTTTTGAAATATGTTGTGCCAAAGCACTAGTTTCTTTATTATTTCGTATATCCCTATAATGCTCTAGCATCCTATCTTTCAGCACATAATTGGTTTTACCAATGTAGTAGGCATAACACATCTTACAGAAGTTAAAATAAACTACATTATTGGTCCTGCAGTCAGCATAAAAATTAAAATCAATACTGAAGTGCAGGGAAGGATGTTGAAAAGATTCCCCTACATATATATATTTACATGCACTACAATTTCTGCACTTATGTGTAGCAATCCTTTTGAATATATTCCTTGGTTCCTATTTAAATTGTAACAAAGATGTCTCTTTAAGGATGTATTGTTCTTAAATGAAAAGGACAGTGTTTCACCTATCACGTCCTCAAGTTCATTCACAGTTTTCAAAATATTCCAATTAGCCTTCACAATGTCACATATTCAATTTATTTCACTAGATTATGGGAGGGTAACTCTAATATCATCAGGCTCCACTCTGATTTTATTCAAGTTTATCTCTGATGGAGTAACTTCCCCATAATAGGGCCTGCACCTATTCTGCCTTTCTCTCCAGGCTTCTGTAATATAGCTATCTATCTCTGTGGCTTTATAATCCCTACTGAGGAATTCACATTTTAGGTCTGATAGTGCCCTTTCCAAGTTAGCATCATTGTATAGCCTCATTATTCTGAAAACCTGTCCCTTAAGGACATTTTTCTTTACATGTTCTACTATTATATAGGATATTATTTCTCCTAACCGGCTTTCTGTAGAGACCTGTTTGTAAAGTATGTAGTTTCCCTCTATTGATCTTCACATCTAAAAAAATCAGTGTAGCTATAAGAATATTTGTAAGTAAATTTGAGGAACCTGGTGGTAGTATTCAAATATGAGATAAATTAATTTAGATGTTCAACAGTACCATCCCACAACAAAATGACATCATCCACAAAGTGTGTGTACCATTTAAGATGTTCAGTGAATGCATTATTAGATAAAACATAGTCCACTTCCCATTGAAACAGGCAAAGGTTGGCGTAGCTATTCGCACATGGTGTGCCCTTAGCCACGCAAACCCTCTGCAAATAAAATTCATTATTAAATGTAAAAACATTATTATCAAGAATCAATTCAAGTAAAGTGCAGATAAGAGATATATTTTTGTCACTCCAATTCTTACTATTTAAAAATTTCTTGTTATTTGAAATTCCCCAACCATTGGGAATGACAGGAAATAAAGATTATATGTCCATGGTAACAAAACAATAGTTAGTTTGCGGACCACATGTTCATACAAACAAATTCTGTAGAAATGCCTTAGTATCCCTCAGTATAGTATCACATTGATCTAGGAGTGAGTGCAAGTTATTCTCCACATAAATAGATAGAGGATCAGTCACCCAGCCCTTACTGGAAACTATAGGACGCATGGGTGGTAACATCAAATGTTTGTGCACATTAGGTAGTCCATACATGTTGGGAATTGAAGGGCAATCAACCTTAAAATATTCAAATAGGGGTTCATTAATCATATTAGTAATCAATAGATCAAATACTAAAAAAAGAGACCTTCTCTATAATCCCTTTCACAGTGAAACTAGATACATTCAAATAAGTGTCAACATCATTTAATAATACATTCATCTGCTGTAAATAAAGGTCTTTATCTAGGACCACAACAACCCCTCCCTTGTCGGCTGGCCTAATTACAGCACTAGATACATTCTTTAATTCATGTAAGGCATCGTATTCTGCCTTTGACATATTGTAGTAGTTAGCTTTGCCCCCTACCAGCTAGTATATCTCTAATTTGTTTTTCACACAGTTCAATAAAAGTATCTACCATGGGATGTGAAGGTGGAATGGAAGTACTGGGTTTCTTAAACACCTCATGCACACGTCTCTTCTTTATATAAAACTTTTAAATTCAAATTTCTCCCAAACAACTTTAGACTTTTCAGTACTTCTACCAAGTCTGTTTTCTGGGTGGGTATAAAGTTAAGACTTTTGGATAATACAGACAGTTGTGTATCAGTTAGCATATGAGATGAAATGTTTATTACTAAACCTGTCTCTTCCATCTCTGTTCCTGGATGCCTGGATTGCTGGTACTCTGTAACCTTCTCACTCTCCCTCTCGTCTTGGAGCATTCTCGATTTGGGAGCAGATTTTTAATAAAAAAGTTTTTACAGGGCTGCAAATGTGTTTCCGAGTGCTCAGGCTCAATGGGGGCTGATGCAGTAGTCCGTGGCCTCACAATTCTCTCATTAGAGAGATTAACATTTGTTATATAACTCACTTCTGTTGGATGTACACCAACAGACCAGCTGAGGTCTGTTCGCATATCTGTAGTGTCACTAGCACTAATAGCAGATGTGCTAGGTGCTTCCATTTGAATATTTGATGCTGGTACCTCCCTCGATGCTACTATTGGTTGTTCAACCCTCATATCCATTTCCGTAACAGCAGGCTGCGAATCAGTAGCATTTTTGCTCTTGGGCCAAGAAAATAAAACACCCCTTTTTCGAAATCAAGAATGTCTCTCTGCAATTTCCAAATTTTGGTTGGTTGCAGCCTCTTCTCATATGATAAAATATTATCATAGAGCAAATCAAGTTTATCTCCTATTACATCTGCTGGGAAGCTGTCTATTAATTAATTTTGCAAGTTATTCATTTCTTCTTGCAGCTCTTTTTCTTGCGGTCGAAAGAAGCTGCATATATTGTGCAATAAGTCCAAGATTCAAAAGTTGCCAATCCCTGAGTAGTCCAGGATAGGTCTTACCATAACTGGGCATAGTAAGTACCCTAAGACCTCTTAGTACAACCTTGTGCTGCAGGGAAGCCTCAAAGTGAAAGTGCTGCCATTGCAGCCGCTTAAACTTATAAAGTTTGTTCTCCAATGCCCGATATTTCTCATGAAGCTCTCAAACACACTCTCATGCTGTGTCACTGGAAAAGAGTGTGATAAAATCCCATTTGATAACAAAGGACTGATGTTGGTATTTAAAACATTAGCCCAACGACATGTAGTACTAGCAGAATCATTCTTTTTAAATACAGGATTGTATGGTAGTTCAGCTTGGATGTTAGCAGCATCCCCTTCTGCCCAGTCGAAGTGTAAAGCCAGCTAAACCAGAGCAAATGAAGATAAAAATGGCTCAAACTTGCAGCATAACTGATGTACGCAGCAATAAGTAGAATAATAGTAGAAATAACATCAGTTACTCACAGCAGGTGAACGAAAATAGAAAAGTTTATTAAACATGTTAGCTCTTTCACGGTATTCACCGCTTCATCAGACATACACCCTCATAAAATCAGTATTATTTATAGCATTTCAATTAATGACATCACAAATCAATTTGACTTATTAAAGACACAGTACCATATACATACAGTTAAAATCCATTCTCTTAAAAATAATAACTTGAGGACGTGATAGGTGAAACACCGTCCTTTTCATTTAAGAACAATACATCCTTAAAGAGACATCTTTGTTACAATTTAAATAGGAACCAAGGGATATATTTAGAAATGATTGGTACACATAAGTGGAGAAATTGTAGTGCATGTAAATATATATGTGTAGGGGAATATTTTCAACATCTTTTCCTGCACTTCAAGTTTTATGCTGACTGCAGAACCAATAATGTAGTTTATTTTAGCTTCTGTAAGATGCGCTATGCCTACTATATTGATAAAACCAATCGTATGCTGGAAGATAGGATACTAGAGCATTATGGGGATATATGAAATAATAAAGAAACTAGTACTTTGGCACAACATATTTCAAAAGAGGGTTCGAATCCTAGTTTTAGTTTTTTGTGTTAGAAGTTTTAGAAGACGGTAAGAGGGGTAGAAATTTTAAAAATAAATCAGAAGTGGTAGAACAAAAATTGATAATTAGACTTCAGACAGATAGACCTCTGGGACTGAATGCCAGAGTCTCCTTAAAACCCTTTCTGAAAGAGAGACCCTTGAAGCACTAATTGAGCTGAAATATCTTATTATTTTAAGAGAATGGATTTTAACTGTATGTATATGGTACTGTGTCTTTAATAAGTCAAACTGATTTGTGATGTCATTAATTGAAATGCTATAATACTGATTTTATAAGGGTGTATGTCTGATGAAGTGGTGAATACCGTGAAAGTGCTAACATCTTTAATAAACGTTTCTATTTTCGTTCACCTGCTCTGAGTAACTGAGTTTATTTCTACTATTATTCTACTTATTGCTGCGTACATCAGTTACGCTGCCAGTTTGAGCCATTTTTATCTTCATTTGCTTAGCAAAGTGTTCTATGGAAGCACAGCACTTAAACATACCACAGATTTCTTTAGAAGTTTCTTTCATTCTTGCAAGACTTTTTTTCCTGAAACCAATACATTTCCTGAGTGGGTGTGGTTTGTTATGTTTGGGGCATTGGCGAATTGGGTTCTCAGTTTTCTTGCTTTGATCACTCTTGTTGGGGACTGTGTTTGATGTAGGAAAGACATCAGTTCATTTTACTGAGACTGTGCCTCTGCAGTCTCTATAACAGATGCACTAGCTTGTAGGCTTAGAAGAGGGTTGACCTGGAGCATGGGACACAACATAAGAGAAGCTTGCAGTCATTCTTTGTCTCTGAAACATTCCTAATGAATTCACAAAAGTATGAAAATGGGGGAAAAGAAAATCTGCTTCTTTGTACTTTGACCCAATTGTTGTCCATTTCCCTTGGGTGTCATATGAGAGCTTTGAAACCATTGGATTAACCCCATGAGTAATGTCCAGATAACTGAGACCTGGAAGGTGTGTGTGTGTCTTCCTTGACTAGCTGAAGTTTGTAAAGAAGGTTACTAAGCTCCTGAGACTTCAGATTATCCTTGCCAGATATCCTTGGGAAACTTTGCAGCCTTTTGAATAAAGCATCCTCAATGACTTCAGGGCTGCCAAAGCTCTGTTCGAGTGTGTCCCAAGCAGCGCTAAGACCCACAGCTGGCTTACCAATATGAACTGCCTTGAGACACAATATGTTTAGAGGAGCAGGGATCAAGCCACCTTATGAGCATATCTAGTTCTTTGGTAGCAGTAATGTCCAGGCCACTAACTGCAGACTTAAAGGTGGATTTCCATCCTCTGTAGTTCGCAGGTCTGTCGCCCAACTATGTGAGGTCAGTTTTGGTAAGGCCTTTGTGACGCATGGACTTTATGACCTGTGACATGTCTGTGTTTCAAGACTTTAAATGACGGACTATAGATTGAATGGTTATGGTCACATTAACTGCAGTCACACTGCTGAATGACATTGTGATGTATGGTGGTGCAAGAGCATTAGGCGGAGGAACTGGATGAGAGATCATGGGTGCAGCAGCTTGCAATGGTGCAGAGGCTTGGCAGACAGAAGGCTGTTGACTAACTCCTTAGTATGGTAGGTTAGCTTGTGCAGGGCTAGGTGTGTTGTACTGACCTTGATTGAGAGGTACAGCAGCAATAGTCAATGAAAGTTGTAGTTCTAAGGAAGTGTCACTGACATCTGGTGCATCAGATACGATGGAATATTTGCTGCTTTGATTGAAGACATAATCTGTAGGTGGTTAAGATAGCTCTCAGTGTCCACTGGACCTATGCTGGCTGTCTCACTCCTACTAGCTGCTTGTTCTAGAATTCTTAACCTTGCCATAGTTATGGCATGGTTACACTGTTTTTCTATGGCCTCTATTTCTGCCCTTAAGCAGGTTGCTTCTGCTTCTCTGTGCACAGCTTCAGCCTCTGTTTGAGCTTTCTTTTCTGCAAAGGCTGCCTGAGTTTTAGAAGCTTCTGCATCAGCATGAGGCTTGATAAGTTGCTCGCTGAGTGTGGAAGATCTAGACTGTAAAGACCTACTAGATCTGGTGGAGTGTCTGATTGATGCAGAGCAATGGGATCTGGATTCATGGAGTTGTACAGTTCTGACTTCAGCCTTAGTCCTTATTTGTAATGCCAAACTGTCCCTCTCAAGATTAAGCTGATCAAACCTCTTTAGTTCTTCTTGTGCTTCTTCAGTATTAAATTATTGTAAGAAATTGACATATTTAATGCATAGTCTCTGATAATGTTGACAGGCAGCAATAAATTGCTTGAGACCACCCTCTAGCTGGACTGCATCATAAGCAGGCTGAGGGAAGGCAGCCATGCAGTTAACAGTTTTAGTCCATATGTGAGCAAGATTGGATAGAAATTCTTCCTTGTCAGACTCATAATTCTGTTTCGCCTTCCATGTAGGATTAAAAATGTGTTTTGCTCTTGTACTTGGATCAGGGAATTGATCTTGGTCTGCAAGAAATTATGCATCTTGCTTAGTATCAGCCTCTGTTAAATGTGTAGTGCTTTGCTGAGACATTATGCTGCTAATGAAACAGTTAATACTAAAGTCTTTTCTAAGACAGAAAAGGTATCACAGTTGAATCAATTCTGAGTTTTCTGTGTTTGCAAGGCATTGGTTTGCAAGAAATTAGGCACTTTTGCTTCCACAATGCTGCAGGGATGAGGGAAGCATAAAGACAGTTTCTCTTAAATATAAATGCAGTGCCCACGCATGATTTATATATATGCCCTTGTACTAACCCTGACTAACTGTCTTTCTTCTTTCTTCGATTTCCTATGTGCTCTCTGCATCTAATATTATTATGTTCTAACTAATGACATCCTCTTGCTGTATCCTATAAACCTTGTATTTCATTGTATCACATAGTACATTTGTATAAATAAACATATTTTTTTATCCTATTTTTTTCTGTTTCTATAAGTAAACAACTGTTTGTATTTTATTTTTGCTTTTCATATCTCCTCATCATGAGCTATGTACTCTTGTGATGACAACTGCATCAAGCCTATACGGCTGTAACTGTTCAGAACTTTTCAAATACTTTATACTTCTCTGAATTGTGACAACTTTTTATTATACATATTGTGTTTGTGTTGGAGCTTTTCTCCCCGGGCCTCTACTGAAAATGGATTTGTAGTCCAGTTAGACTAGCCCAGTCAACAAATGTAAAATAAATAAAAAAAAAAATATATATATATATATATATATATATATATATATATATATATATATATATATATACATACACTATATCTATCTATATATATATATATATATATATATATATATATATATATATAAAAACACAGTACTTGCAAACAATCACTGCTGTATTGCTATCTTATGGGAAGAATTATTATATGCAAGGTTTGACTTGCTGGCCTGTACAGGCTTGTCTGTACGAAATGGATGGATGCACTTATCCTTGAGCTGCTCTTTCAAAGTCCATCTACAGTATCCCACTGAATATTCCAGAGTTATCAGTCTATCACTTGACTGTTCTGCCTCCCTTAGTTGCGCATGGCAAGTGTGATCTCCTGATCTCTAGCAAGATGTATTGAGAAGGCTTACTCACCAGCACAGTAAGGTTAGCAGACAGTGACTCAATCAAAATTATACGTGTGGAGATCATTGAGTAGTTTAATTTCAAAACTGTGCAGATCTTCTTACAAGATGACATCCAAATAGGTCAAATGGTAAAGATTTGACACACTCCAGCAATACACAAGGGCTGGAATGGTGGCCAACACATACACACACGTATGCTCAAAGGGGTAAGGGGAAGAAGGGTGGAGCAGCTAACAGAGCTAAGCTACAGGAAAACAACCAGGACAAAACACAAAAAGCAATTCCTTAGCTGAACAGCAAATACACTAGCATGTGTAACATCACATGCATGCTTATTTTTTAGAATATTTAATAGGTGGCATTTAAATAGTGATTTATTATCACTTACTATTATTTTTTATATATTTTTCTATATGAGAAAATATGTAATTGGTTGTATGACTTTTAAGACGGTAATTGATTTACTGTAATGCCTATGAATGGAGGCTTTAAATATGTTTGTGGAGTTAATTTTTTGTAGATTCTGATTACTCCAGGTTAATTGATAGGGATGAAAATGCTTAAGCTTTTGGATTT
Source organism: Protopterus annectens (assembly GCF_019279795.1). NCBI lineage: Eukaryota > Metazoa > Chordata > Ceratodontiformes > Protopteridae > Protopterus > Protopterus annectens. The sequence continues at coordinate 89,898,003 of NC_056745.1, read as the reverse complement.
TCAATATCAATAAAGAGTGGTTGATTTTATATGGTCCTGTGTTTCTTGTGGAGTATTGAGGCTGTATCTGTCAGTTGCATTGTATCAATTCACAGTACAGGTACAACAGAATTAAGTTCTGAAATGTGTCCTTTGTAATTTGCACTTAGATGTGTGGATGACTGCAATATTGGTAACAGTTAAGCTAATTTTCCCCACTCAAGGTAAAATAAAAAATTGCAGCACTGCAGCTCTTTTCTTCTCTTTATTTTGTGAGCATCATTCTTTTATCTATTCTTCTCTAACAAGACTGTTATGTGATTTCCCTTGCTTTTAATATCTGTTTCAATCAGTACTGTATTTTCTTAGCATCACAGACAATTTTTACTCAGACGCACAATGTGTGGTTAAAAACAATTCATATAAATGTTAGGAATGTTGTTCTCCTAAGTCAGTCAATGTACTCACAGACCTTCTTCTAATTCTCTGTACCAGAACTGACTGTGAAACCCTGATTGGTCTTCCAGTCAGATTAATCATTCGCACTTGCAAGTCCTTAGCAGATAATGCTACTCAGTGCTCATTTTTGTAGTGATAGGGCATATGCACGTTATTGCATATGTCCTTACATTATGTGTGCCTGTCCTGCACTTAGTGCACATTGTGGAATTCATGTAAGCTAATGAGCTCACACCTCTTTTGCATATTCACATTCACAGTGCTCAGAGGGCTGAATTTGCACTATAGTAAGGAATTCATGTAGGTAAGTAATAACTGTAGTAGGGGAGACTGTTTGGTTCCAAAGAGTTTAATAATAATATGACTTGCTGCAAAAGTATATGCTGTTTTTTTTTTTTCAGATTGATCTACTTTAACCATACTGATGGATTGCATTTCACAACACAACTAGCTGTTGATGTATCCATGTATATTAGTAATTTACTGACAATTAAAAATGTTTGCAAATAATGTTACCTGACAGTTAATGGAAATTTTTATCTGGGAAGCTGACCAGTTATTGTCGAATAGTGTTGTATTAGTTATTAGCAAGTTCAGGGGGGATTTGCATTACTAGTCCACAAAATTGCATCAAGCCTGTGATGTATACCTGACTGCCTTCCAGAGAAGTGGATATCCCACAAAGGTGTTATCCATTTTTCCTTGAAAGGTGTACATTATTTTTGTTAATGCTGGAATGTACTTCAGAGTTACAGTACTGTTGTCCTCTTGACATACGTCTACTTTCTTTGTTTGCTAGGGGGTGGGAGCTATATTATGTTTTGTGTAATAATATGGAACCTTACTTTTTCATTTACTTTACAGGTTTAGGTTTGCAGGTAAGTACTAGGCTAGCTGCCCTTGTAGGACATTTTAAACCTAGACAATTTCTCTTTTTGTGCTCAAATGAACCTATCCCATTTGGTTATAGATTGGCCATACCCATCTTGTGGTTTCAAAATTGTATATTGCCCTAATGATAATACCTGGGATCATACCATAGGCAAGTTTGTGGACTCATGCATGGTATAAAGCTTTTAGAATCTGCCTCTGTCCATTATTAGTACAGGGGGCAGTCCTGGGGTAAATTTTCTGTTTCCTATCCATAAATCTAAGTTACACTTGAATATGTACAAGCATGAGGTTTGTTCTATGTGGATGGGTCATCTGTTCAAGATCAGCAGTATCCTCTGCAAGATATAACTATCACTCCAAACTGTTCTGTTGATGTTGCAGAAAAGGTTTAGATCGCTAGACTGAATATTTCTGATGCCTTTTGAGTTTCTGATGTGCAGTAAATCCATCAGTAAATGGTTGGAGGATACCTTGTATGCCAGTTGCTTTCGAGAACAATTGGAAGTTGGAGGGGTGAAGTGCGAGATATAACTATCATTCCAAACTGTTCTGTTGATGTTGCAGAAAAGGTTTAGATCTCTAGACTGGATATTTCTGATGCCATTTGACTTGCTGATGTGCAGTAAATCCATCAGGAAAGGGTTGGAGGATACTTTGTATGCCAGTTGCGTTCCAGAACAATTGGAAGTTGGAGGGGTGAAGTGAGGTGGTCAGTGATTAATAATAGAACTGACTGGATAAAATGAGTGTTGAACTGTGTGGCAATTGACTCTGTTATTTGAAGTAGAATGACAGGATGTAGTGGTATGGCTGAGTGTGATAGTTTATTGAGAGTGATCCAAAAGACTTGCAGTTTTTTTTTTTTGCCTTTTTTTGAGATTACTGTGGTATGATTTCTTGTCAGATTTAACAAAAATCTTGGTACCATTTTGAGATATCTAAAATGTTGTTAAGCACCTTGTGTTTTATTCTTACACCGTTCTTTCCATGCTTTATTTCTTTGCAGCATAAGCTGTTTAGTCTCTTTTTGTCAGCCTTGGTGCTGTGTTAGATTTTACCTTTCTTGTCCTAACTGGTGCTAATTATTTAGTAATTTTAGGAAGGTGTAATTGAAGAGATTAACTGTTTTATCTAGGGTCATTACTCTTAATACATTCCAGTTATAATGGGACAGGGCTGTAATAAATGTGTGTTTGTGAAATCTAGTTAAATAATGTACTTGTTTATAGATTATTTGTTTGGGTGAACCATGTCACTGTCTGATTACATAGGTTGGGAGGTGGTCACCTATACCACTGGTAAGCAACCAGAAGATTTTATATTATGAAATGTTTTATCAAATATAGTATTATTGTTATTATTATTATTATTATTATTATTATTATTATTATTATTATTATTATTGTGTTGTTGTTGTTGTTATTGTTATTGTTATTATTATTATTAAATTAAAGCCTATTGCACATATAGGTTAGTAATGGCAGCAGCAGCCCTTAACATTTCTTTTCTAAGTGTAATCATAGATGTATTCCAAAGAGTTTTGGATTTCAGACTATATGGTTACACTGCTTACACAATTTCTTTATAGGTTCCTGAATAGTTCTGCCATATTGGATTGGCTAATTAGCATGTAATTTAGCTGCCTATGCTTCCATTGGCATATTCTGCTATACACCTTTGTTTTGAGTCTCTACACTAACTGTAGAGTCATTTAATGAACATAAAATAGCAAGCTATCATGCATGCAGTGCAATGGATACACAACAGCAACACTTAGTGTCAGCATCCATGAATCCACCACATTTTTTTAGGCACAAGCTTCAGCTGTGCCACTGTGATCAGTACTCTACCCCAATAAATAATTAAAAATAAATAAATAATGAAATACTGCCAGTTAGAGCTTCTTGAAGCTATTTAAATATTGTCATTTATTTTATTTTATTTTATTTTATTTTACATTTGTTAACTGGGTAGAGTCCGGCTGGGCAAGTAGCTCGTTTTCAGCGGAGACACAGGGAGAAAAGCTCCATAACAATAGTACAAAAAAGATTACAAACATTTTACAAAGATTTACAAAGAATATACAAAAGGTTTAACAGTTCCCTACAATCACAATTTCCAAGAAGAGAATGTAAACAGAAAACATTACATTTGCTAAGCCTTGCTACAGACAGTAATATGAAACTCATTAGATACATAACTAAAATAAACCATTGTGGTATTTTCATTTGGTAGAACTAAGACAAGGAGAAGATAGCAGAAAAGAAACATTTGATTGATGGTATGAGAAACTAGCCAGGAGTATTACAGGAGCATAGTCATTGTTGAGTAAGGTATTCCTTTAGGAGTTGTTTGAAGCTATGACTATCTGTGTTTTTTTTAGATATTCTTGGGTAAGAGGTTCCACTGTTTGGCTACTTTGAAGGAGAAGAGAGACTCAGCAAAGTAATTATGGGACTTTATTACCCTGAGTATAAGTTTATTGAAGGATCTAAGGGTCCTGGGGTTGGTATTTAGTTGCAATAGGTTGGAGAGTGCAGGGCAGTTTTCAGGTTTGTGGATAATAGAGTGGGCAGTAATGAGCTGATTGAGTGATAGCAGATGGGAAATTCAAGCCGGTGTAGTTTTTGAAGAGCAAGGCAATTATCGGTCCTGTTGGGTATATTATCAGCAAATGTTGCTACTATTCTGTAGCAGGAATCAAGTAGATGTAAATCAGATGTGCAGGTTAGTGAAAAGTTGAGAACAGTAGAGAAAAGTAGATAGGAGGTGGGATCTGTCATTGTTAGAAATTAGTTTTCTGTACCTTGAATAACCTTACTGTTAACTAAGTAACTAGGACCATGTCTTGAAGGTGACATTTCTAGCAAGTACATATTCTATGGTGGTGATCTAAGAGCTATTTAAACTTTAAAATTCATGGGAAATGTGTCGTATTAATACACCATTACCTTCTTAATTCTAAAAAAAAATCCGTAGCCCAGAATTGTGCAGGAAAGGAATGTATTGCCTACTTTCAGTGGTGACTATCCCAAAAAATGAGAACTTTTGAGCTTACTTTTGAGTTCACTCAACTTCCTGTGGGCTGTTACAGATAAGAAAGCATGCGAATGATGTTTGTTGTTTCACATTTAATTTAGTTCATCTGATAGCCCACTTGGAGCATGTTGCTTGTTTCCATGATGTCATCACCATCATCATCATACATAGAATCTGTGTTGCTATTAAGGCTCTACCTGGTCCAGATACATAGAGATATGTCCAAACTACCAGTTACCCTACCTGGTACTACCCAGGCAGCTCATAAAATTCAGACATTTGGCACACATCCAACCTATGCCAATGGATCCTGGCAGGAGACGTTCCACAGGGTAACCCACATGGAAGAGGTATGCATCATATGTGTGCTGCAACTGATACTGGATACATCCTTGGCCCATGAACGATGACCCTAAATTTTAGCCTACACATGGCCCAGGCTAAAACCAGAAACATGGTGAAATGGGTATTTGGACTTCTGAATGGTAGATTTCACTGCTAAGACACCTCCAGTGGAACGCTACAGTAAAATTCTGATTTGTGCACCAAAATTTGTATAGTGTATGCCACGTGTCGACGAAGTGGCGTTCCCTCTTCGGTGTTATAATATAGACTCAAATAATGCATTGGTATGTGTCAACCATACTATGGTGGCCATAAGTAACCTAGTAATTCCCTTCCTGACACATGGAGAGAAGATGCCAGGCCACCACCCATATTCTGGCTGACACTTGGAATGAATGCCATTCCTCCTGCCTGTTGAGCAACACCAAAGACTTCTCCACCTCTGTCAGATGCTTCAGTGTTGTTGGGCCCATACATTGATGGCCCTGTCCATAGTAATGTCCCAAGGCATATCTGTAACCATACTTTAAACCTGCTGTGTGGACCTGTTATGAAATCTAACTGTAGTTACATCTTGCAGCATCCATTGCCATTTCTAGTCTTTGACTTGCTGGTCTGCAGCACTTTTGGCCAGTAATGTATGTCATGCATGCTGAGGGCTTACAGTAGCATATTGTTCTCTGAGCTTGTGAACTTCTGTAAGGTGCTATGCCGGTGCTGCTAAACTTGCAGAAAAAAATGTTATTGAGTGGGTGCATGTCATAAATTATGCCATGCATGTACTACTGACTATTGCTTGCCTCACAGTTTCTACCTGAAAATCATCTACAGTTATCACTTTGCAAGCCCTCTTGGTATATGTTACTGTGAACATACAGGTTTGTAGGACTCCAGCAATGCTTAGTCCCGAATGCCTGAGTATCACATGCTACATGCAGTTTCTTATGGGCAAGGAATTCCCCCACAGGCATACAAGTGTGCTGTGTGATTGAGTATTGGCCAGTCATGCCACATATGAAGGCATATGTGTGCCTCTTCATCTATATGTCTTGACATGTGTGTGTCCTGTGGAACCATCTCTCTGTCTGCCATATCTGAGGCCCACCCTTTTATATGGCTCAGGTGCACGAACAACAACACACTGACATCACTCTCTTTAATAGACACACTCTCCCTGATATCACTCTCCCTGATAGATATAAAATACATACATTATCAGCCTACTCCTTCCTTCTCTCTCTCTCTCTCTCTAATACACCATGTCTTCAGCACGTTTACAGTAATTGCTATAAATTCCATGCATATGTTTGAAAGAATTCTTGCACAAGATAGTGATGGCAATTCATACCATACTAACATGGGGTACTTTGCACAATGGGTATGTAAATATTACTAAACATGTACTGAAAGGTTTTTTTGTTTCCTTTTTTTTTTTCCTTTAGCTATGACCTAGTGTATTAACTGTTGTCCGTCTGTAATTAACAGTCCTTCATTTGTTTTTAGTTGCTAAATAGCACAGCCTGAACATGGCTGCATGCCACAGATGGCATTAATGTCTCTCCAGACAACAGACTATGTATGTGTTGTATAGTATACCAGTATACAAATGCAATGGTATTCATGTCATGTGTATATGTGCATTCTTGTTTTCTCCCCATTGTGCTTCACATATGTAGGTCCAACTGAAGAAGAAGAGATGATGTATGATAAAATTCACCACAGACTCCACCAGCTGCTGCAGGAGACACTGCCATATCAGTTTCTTGTATGTCTGCATTAGAAGAGGGCTAGTGAAAGCTCCTCTGCTTGATGTGTCCAGGGGAGGTCCAAGTTTCTCTTAATGTCTGTCTCTGGCGGCAAGTATGGGTGCTGGTGGCTGTTGAGGTATATAGGCAGCTGGATGTCTCCATTGTAAGCATGGGGCACCTTACAGAGTGAGTTGGGGAGTTGCTAAAATGGTAGGTCATAGCCATCAGGCCTCCAGGGAAGCACCCAGCTCATAACATCAGTCACCGAGCTCTGTGATGTCTGGTTATATTGCCATCTGGGCCAGCCTGGCAGTTAACCATGACAGCAGTGAATCCATCTCCACTTATCAGTTTTACCTGTCCCTTCTTTCCCCATACTTTATTTGCTGTCCAGCCCTCCCCATCATCAGTTGCCTACCCTGTGTATGTGTCCATTCACTGTCGGCTCCACCTTTTGTATATACGCCACACCTATCTGTCTGTATATGTGTTCCATGTTTCTTTATTCATTACCACCATCCATCTTTTGCCTCTGAAGCATACAAACCCATCCCTTAATACTTTCCACATCTACCCTTTCCATTTAATAAGGAAGGGAGGCTGCAGCCCCATACAAAATCACCCTCCTTTCCCCAACCATCTGCTCCATATCGGTTATCCTTGTGTTTTTTCTTCTCTGTGATATACTCCTCTTTCCCACTAGATATATATTGCGGACATTTGAAGTACACACCCACAATGGTGATTCTGTTGGATGCCCTTCCTGTTACTTTGTACTGCAGGATGTCACTGCCCCAGCAGTACTGCATTCAGCCTCTTATACCGCTTCAAGTACAAAGGGACAACCTTGCAATGACTTGCTGCAGTAGAACTGATCCTTCACATCACCATGCACGTTACCTCAGCCCATCCGTTTGTTATGTGGCTTTTAGTTTAACATGCCAGCATTAACCCTTACTTGTTACATCCTTAATTACATTTTGGGTTCATCACTCAGTGAGCCCCTCTGATTTAACACTGCACAGGAGCACTGGGTATTGTATGAATCCTGGCCAGAGTATGAATGAAAACTAAGTAGTACAGAGGATAAAGATAATAAAATGAACCCCAAACATACAATTCCCAGCAAAATCAAAACTTGCATATAATTTAACTTTTTTCAAAATTACATTCACAAAGACCTCCTTTAAAATGAATTTCTAGATGTTATATTTCTCTGTTAGAGCTTATTCATTCAGTTTTGCCACCCTAAACTTTTCAAATGCAAATGCCTTATTTTTTTGTACATTAGTCACCAACGCTACAATCTGTTTCATACAGCATGTATCCCATATATTTAAAACTTCACTACAATTCAGCCTTCACAAAATACACTTGTTGCCAATATGTATACATGTTTGGAAGATGTCAGTACATACATGTTTCAATCAACCCATTTCAAAATATTCCATAATAATAGAATTTACAGAATGCACACAAAAGGTGACAGCTCTGCTTTTACTATTTTTTATTTATTTATTTATCCCTCCCATCATCTATATGGCACTGCTACCCAATGCCCCATGTCCATGCCTGGCCTACCAGCTACTTCAGTCCCCCAGAACTTACTCCATATCCTGCTGGGGCCAGTAATAAAACCCTAGTAGTGTTCTGGGGGTCTTGGTCATCCACATTCTGTTTGGAGATTCTTTGTAATTATACCCTACCCACTTTTGCTGGCCAATCTCTTACATTCACTGACTTTTTTCAAGAGCTACTCCTCTTATTGTATCATGTCTCCCCTCAGGGGAGTAGCATCAGACAACACCCTCCATCCCAGGATGTTTTTTTCCTTCCTTCCTGCCAGTGGCTCAGATGCCCAGGATGTTATTTGAACTTGGGTGGGTCAACTGAGCCAAATTTAAGGTTATCTCCTTCTAAGTCATGGTGCTAGCCCTTCCCATGCCTTTATTTTTGATAAACTTTGCCCCTTAACCATTCATTAAAAATCAAACTTAAGTTTATCAATCACTGTGCAAAGATATTTTTAAACAAGTCATAAATAAACTTGTTTAGAGACTGCATGTGAGGTGACTGAAATATGTTCTTCATTTCCAAAACTTATACCACATAGCAGAAGCAGGCAGTAGCAAGATAAAGTGTCTTCCAGTTTATCTACCAGTCTGGAAGAATGAATTTGTCCTTCACAGAAAATAAATAAATAAATAAATAAGTAGACAGACAAACAGATAAATAAATACATAAATAAATAAATAAATAAATAAATAAATACATAAAAATAAAAATGAGATGGATAAAATAAAAGTCTCTTCAAACCATTATATGGCCCCTACATGCAAGCAGTTTACCGCTGTCTAGCTAGATCTGACTCATAATGTCCTTCACACAAACAACCATCTGTCAATAAGTTCAGTTATTACAACACACCTAATCACATATTGTGATCTTCCAGTGGTCTTACACTCAAGATTTTCAAATCAAAAAGTGTGCTGATGGTGGCAGATATGCCTAGCATGCTTCCAACTAATGCAACTTACAGTCACGTAATACCCCGAGCTGGATGGTGGCAGATATACCTACCATGCTTCCAACTAATGCAACTTACAGTCACGTAATACCACGAGCTGTACTGCACCTTATTGTTTAACAACTAACAAACCAGATCTTATTTGCTCAGATATGTTATACTTTTATCATTATATAACCCAACAAAATCTCCCATCCATTAACACAAAATAGTCTTTCTTTTGCATTAAAACTCATTATGCCCATATCTACATTATACAACCAGTACATATGACTTTACTCTCCCCAAGCTTAACTGCTGTTATTATTTTAATGCATCTGTAGTAAATTTAACATATCTCCTAAGCCCTTCTTTGCACATAATATTTCTGTATTCCCCTCCCCTTGCATATTCTCACTTGATCACTCATTTGCTACCAACCTCAACATATTACACTACCCAGTCTAAAAAGCTGTGCTGCTTTACTACCTTACTAGAACCTGTCTCAGTATCTCTTATAATTGTCTTCATTACTGGCAACCTAATACATTTCAGGGCATATTTCCTTTACTGTTATGTGTAACAGTCATGTATGGGTTGTAAGAAATATGTCTTTATTTAGTTCCGAACTCTTACATCAAACAATCAGTTAATAATTCAGAAAAAAAAATGTATTTCCTTGTAAAAGGCAGTGCTAAATGCTAAACAGACAGAACTAGATTTCATCTGATCCTGGGATGGACACTAGTGGACTTCCAAAACAGACCATGTTTGCAAGGACTTGAGAGTATGGGGGAATTTAATAAAGCCTACATGTTTTTTTTTCTGTGTAGGCCTAACATCACACTGCTAACATGGGGGTGAACAGTTTTAGATTCAGTAAGTGCTGCTGGCAGCGTGCCTCCATGCTGAGCATGGAAGCTTGAGGGTGTGTGCGTGCACTGACATCTAAGCTTTGTTTACCTACAGGGCATGGGTTTGCATGGTGTGTCGCAGTACTCAGAGTATCTAAAAGACCAATGATGTATTAATTAGTGTAGATCCTTGCTTAACTTAAACTAGGGCTATTAAATGATGTTAATGATATATTAGGCAGGTTCAATACATCATAGGTAGCCAATCACACAGGCAGCACCTACAGTAGAGCACTACAGAATATGCATGCACCCAGCAATCTGATTTTCCCCCCATACTCTTCACATTTGGATTACAGACTTGGGAATTTTAACTGAAAGAATGCTGGGGGCTGCTGCAGGTCTGCTACATTTGTATGTATTAGATGCTGCAGTCAATGCCACCACTGTTGCTGCTGCTGACAATAGGCGTAGGCTGAGAAGGAGAAGAGTGTTCAGGCCCAGGGTAACCTTCCAGGAGCTACATGAGCTGGAGACTGTAGAGCACTACAGGGTGGACTGAGCTCTGCCACCCTCAGCTCAGGCCCATACTCAACATAGGGAAACCCATTCCAGTGGAAACAAAGGTATGTGTAGTCCTTAAGATAATAGCCACAGGTACCTTTCAAAGTCCAACTGGGAACATGATGGGGATCTCATAGGCATCAACATATTCTCAGATACACAGTATGGATAGTTTTACTCTATTAATGTAAATGGATTAAAATGGCAGGAAAAGGAAATCGTTAAGGAAGTATTTAAAATTAAATAAAGGAGACATCATAGTCTTGCAGGATGCTCACTTGTCAGATAAAGATATACAATATCTAAATAACTTATGCTATGAGATGGTATCACCTGCTTCTTTGAATAAAACAGTGGAACTACCATACTTTGGAGAAAATCTGTTATAATACCTTTGGCCATAGAATTTATTAATGATCCCAAAGAAATGTATACATTTTTTAGAAATTAAATATAAAATCAAACTATATACAGTAGCGAATTTTTACTAGATCCCTGGAATATGTACAAGAGTGATTAAGGATTACTTAAACTTATTACAAAATCATTGGAACGGTAGTTTAATTTTAGCTGGAGATTTTAGCTGCATATCTAGTATGGAAGATACAAGTGAACAGAAGATGGCTAAAATTCTAGCATTAGCTAAAACACTAAATAGATGGATGGCAATAATAACTTAGTTGGTTTAATAGTAGGTAAAAGCAGAAGATAAATGATTCCCTCAGATTTGCAAATCTTCTGTGCAGGACTAGCTTAGTCCTGCACGGAAGCGACCATTTAGGAGCAGGATGACAGCGCACAATGCATATTAATGAGGTGAGCTGCCCGAGCTCCAAGGCTTACATGGAGCGTGTAAGATTGCAGGGGGCATGTCAGAGAGCAGAGCTCTCAGAATAAACATGGCTCCACAATGAAGAACAGCAGAAAGGGTATGCAATGAGTGAGACTGCTCACAGGTGACTACATATCCCCAGCAACAGTCCCCCTTGTGTATAATAGCAACAGAATGCATAAATAAAATGAAGAAACCCTTTTTTTATTTAAAAATCTGATTACAGCTAACCATAGGTACGCGGGTGTGCCCATCGCTTAGCAACAATTGATCAGCTTAAATGGCTGAGGAGGATAACAAGGAAGATATATGCACATGAAAAAGCATAGTAGTAGTGTAGTGGGTGGAGCATTTGCCTTACGAGCAGACATTCCCAGTTCGAGTCCCACTGCAGCACATTCCATTTTCCATGGCAAAGCACATTATGAATAATATTTATGTTGCATAACCCACTAAATAACATGTTATGAACTGGAGTACTGCAGTAAATGTACATGTATGTGTCATAATGAATAAGGCACTAGTAAGCAGGTTTAAGCACAAATAAGCAGTAGTAAGCATATTTAAGCAATAGTAAGAGTGCTTAAGCCTGTTTGTGTGTCGGTAAGCAATGCCCACACTGGTTAAGCAATTCTAAAGCTAATACTGTGTAAGCAGATGTAATGGAAGGTTAGCAGTTCTTACCCTCGTGCAAACCCACACAAACCAGCTTACAACTGCTCAAAAGTGCCTTAATCACTCTGTATCCAACGGCCCATGTTCTGCCCATCAACAAAAAAAAACAACCATGCAGGACACGAACCCAGGACCCTATACACCATAGTTCCAGTAGTTATCCACCAAGCCATCACAGAAGTACAGAAGACTGAGGTAGTAGCAAACAAGTCCTCACTATAGTATAATCAAACCGAACTTGTGAAAGGAATCAGTATACATTCATATGTACCATAACCCACTACATAACATAAATATGTGAACTAGAGTACAGCAGTAAGCCCAGAAGTGAGGTGTAATTGTAATAGAGTATTGAAGTCCCCAATAAAACACAAGGACCCCACAGAGTGTACGTACACATCAATCAGGGATACCGGGTATACAAATAAGGTGTAATGATTAATAACACAATGCCAAAAAGGCATTATAATGAAGGTCACAGGCCAGCTTAGAAGGTGTGAGCAATGTGTAGACCAGCTAACTCATTGTGCCCAGTGGTATACCCCTTTAAACAATGGCAGCCTTAGGTAAGCAGGTTTGCTCATAGCTTAGCCTTTTAAAAACTGGCCATTCATGGAAAAGTACAGGAAACTGGCCCTACTTAAACCCAAGAGGCAGGAATACATCTCATAACTGGTTGCAGCTTCCCCTTGCAGGCACTATAACAGTAAGGGGAGAAGGGTGCAGTACTGGTGTATCCAGGTGTCCAAAGTCATGGCAGGACTCCTAGTTAAAGACCATGCTCAGAGACTGCTGCAGGGCCAGTACCAGGTCTCCCAGTATAAGGCGGAGGCCTGGGACCATCTCATCCGTGACCTCACCAGTGCCACTGGCACACCCCAAACTGGTGAGCAGGTCAGGTACCACTATGTCAACCTGAAGCAGCGGAAGGGGGACCTCTTGGAGAAGTGGCTCCAAGAGGCTAGAGCATCAGGGGATGTTCCAGACGTGTGTATCACCCCAGTATGTGTGTAATAATTGCCAGCTCAGGTATATCATGGCTAGGTATAGCTAAATATTCCCCTTATGTCCCCCACAGCTGCAATGGAGTGGGCCGTGAACCAGGAGGCCCACATCAGTCACCTGGCGAGGTTGCGGCACGAGGTAGGTCAGTAATACTCAAGCATTTACTGTCATAGGAAATCAAAATAAAAGTTGTAGTAAATTAATTGCTAGTATAAAACCTTTACTGTTCAAGCCAAGTACTGCATACACAAGAGAATATGGCAGTAAGAGTCTCATATTGTCCGTAAGTCAATAAAGGTGTAATAGCCTGACAAAACAGGTCTAACTGCTGGACTGCACGTGTATATCCTGGTATCATACGGTAATGTTGATATGCAATCATGTAATAGTACTGTAGTATCAAGTACTGTTACCCACACTGTGCACCATAAATTGAATGTGTAGGAATGCCTGTATATGAGAGGTGTAATCCCCAGAGGCCAATTAGTACAACTGAGAGACACATATATAGTAAACAGGGAAAATGCAGACAACAAAAACCGAATGGCACATGCAACTGGGATGTGAGGTGTAGTTTTTTAGCACACACAGACACGGCTTGAATCCTGTCAGTGGTAGTAATCTGCATACAGAACCATACCCCACAACTGTACAGATATGTTCAGAATGTCTAGTAAAGTGGCCCATGTCTGTTGCCTATCAACCTGTCCCCCTGGGAAATCAGTGGGATGATCCCAGATGTATAAGCAGCAAACAGGAAATACAACTGATTGACACACAGCTATGAGAACAAAGCTGGCACACTAGCAACTCCCCAATACCTTATGTGACTAAGAAGCCATATATGTCCCATTTACACCCCAACTTGTCAAGCTGTGGTCAGAGTGTGTACGGTAACAGAGTGAGATGTATGTGCATAATAGTAATGTGGACTCTGGAATGTGTGTGGGAACATTCAGGTAGTGATAATAAACATTCCTCCCACAGGTCTGTCAGATACCAACACTGTGCCCAGAAATATAAGAATGATATGCAGTTGCTCTGAATAATGAGGTACATCACTGTCACCCACGCTGTCCAACAACATATATCTGTCTAGGAAACTGTATATGAGTGTTGTAACACAAGGTCAGAATGCAAAAGCACAGGGGTTTAATAAGACAGAAATCAGATAGGAGATATACAACAATAACTATATAGCAGACACAACTGTGATGGACAGTGTTTAAGTTGTAGCAAACACAGTCATGGTCTGAATCCTGGGAGTGGAATTAGGATGCATACAGATGCATACTCCACAACTGTACAGATGAGGCCAGAATGTCCAGTATATTTGCCCATATCTGCTGCTTGTCCCCCTGGTAAGTCTGTGGGATGATCCCAGATGTTTACCCAGCAAACAGGGAATACAAGTGATTGTCAAACATCATGAGAACACACCTGTCACTGTAGCAACCCCTGAAACTGTTAGGAGAGTAATATTTCAAGTATGTCCTATCTACACTGCCATGTCGTCAAGCTGTGACCAGAGTGTATACAGTAACACAGTGAGATGTATGTGCATAATACTAATGTGTAATCTGGAACTTTGTTTGACAACAGTCAGGTAGTGCTAACAAACATTGCTCCCACAGGTATGTTGGATACAAACACTGTGCTGAGAAATACAGACCATTATAACCTGCACTGGTACTGTTCACTTAGGTATTGTAGGAAACTGTGAGTGTTGCAGTGTCTCTGAATAATAAAGTATCACTGGTCACTGTCAACCACACTGTGCTACATAATATAACTGCATAGGAAAGCATGTATATGTGTGTGTCAGGTCACTAAGGGTGGAAGAAGGCAATATTCTAGATATGTACAGGCACACCAGCATGTGGTCAACACATGGCCAGTGTCTGTGCAGAAATATTTGGATAGCTATGTGCAAAACAGCAACCCTGAATCTGGGAGTATGTGTAGAAACAGTTTTAACAAACATAACCTCAAAGTCAAAAAGGCAGCCAGCACCCAGAATGAATATATCCATCAACCATTTATTCATATGTTCAGACCCAAACAAACAGACCGGTTTCGGCACAAAGCCTTCTTCAGTGATAGCATAACACTCCATCAACTGACTTAATATAGCCATAAGATAATTGGCTAATAAGTTAATAAGTGAGGACAATTACATATTTAAAGGTATCATACCAAAAAATAGAAATTAACATAAAAGTCAAAAGATTTTTATGTAAACATACTGAAAACAGAAAAATTAATCATATCTAGATATCTTGATATTTACACTGTAAAAACAAGCTAGCCTGATTAAACAACTTGTAAATATATATCATCTTATAAATGATCATTAAGACTCGGGTTAAATAACCCCCCAAGTCTAATAATCCTAGCCTTTTTTTTGCTGTTAAGCATATCGTGCCATCCAAATTTATTAATATTGTCACCCCTGATGGCATCAATGATTTGAAACTGAAACATTGCGCTGGTATGAGCCAATACATGTTTATATAAAGCACTAGACAGATGTTTGTTCCTAATGTCACTAAGATGTTCTGACATCCTGGTTCTCAATGGTCTTGAAGTCTGCCCAATATAAAAGTCAGAACAGGAACAGGTGGCAAGATATATTACCAAATTGGTTCCACAAGTGCCAAACCATCTAATCTCAAAAACTTTTGTTGTATTCCTACTAGAAAATTCTTTAGATTTCCTGATATATACACAAAATGAACAATGACCACAGGGAAAGGAACCCCTTAGTTGGTCACCAAATATTGTGAGATGTATACCACCCGTATTCATTTGTTTTTCCTTTTTATATAGGTTCAAATATGATCCCAAGGTACGACCTCTCCTATATGAAAACTGGCACTCTGAGGCAAGAATATTGGCTAAAGCTGGATTAGCTAGTAGGCTATTCCAATTACTTTTAATCATATTTCTAATAACATTAATATTCCTATCAAATGTGGTCACAAATCTAATGGGGACCACTCCTGTATTGTTTTTTTCTTTATAACTAAGCAACTCATTTCTGTTAAATTGTTCCGCCCAATTATATGCTGACATGATATGACCTGATTTATAACCTCTGGCCTTAAATCTGTTCTTTAAATCATACTGATAGTATTCGTAACTTGCCTGATTGGAACATATCCTTTTAATTCTCAAAAATTGAGACTTGGAATATTTCTTATAATATGTTTTGGGTGTAGAATATTGGCATCCAACAAGGTATTATATTGTAGGTATTTTCTGAAAATTTTTGTATCAAGTGTATTATCACTATTTCTAGTGATAAAGACATCCAAGTATTGAATTTCACTATATTGCATATTGAGAGTAAATTCAATACCCCACTGTTGTCATTTAGGTATTGAACGAACTCCAATAGATATTCCTGATCAGATCTCCAAACGGGCCAGCTGTCGTCAAGGTACCTGCGCCAGATGTCCAATTCCTCCATATAGATTTTATGGGCTCTATCATAGATAAGCTGTTCCTTTAGGAACCCCATAAATAAGTCGGCATATATCTGTGCAAATGATGTCCCCATTGCTGTACCTTGGACTTGCCAATAACAATCCTGATGAAAATAAAACACATTCTTGGTTATAGTACCTGTTCCACCATACAAAGTATCAGAGTATTAAAATCCGGTGGATAAAGATTATCCTTGACCAACCAATGTTCAACAGCCTGTAATCCGGCTCAATGTGGAATGTTCGTATATAAAGATTTAACATCAAGAGTGCACATCCACCAGCCGGGCTCAAGTTGGGAGTCTGTCACAGTTTGTAGGAATTCAGTTGTGTCTTTCAACCTTGATCTAACTAAACTCAAAAAAGGTTGTAGATGTAGAGTAAAAAATTCCGAAAGTGGTTCTGTTAATGAACCCCTACCTGATACAATAGGTCTACCAGGTGGTTTAGTTAGGTTTTTATGAATTTTGGGCAGTAAATAAAACGTTTGTCTATGTGGATCAGTCAGCTGTTTCTGAGTATTTTTATCAATAATTTCCTCTTCAACAGCTAAGTCCAAAAACTCATATATCTCCTGTTTAAACCTATTGGTAGGGTCAAAGGGCATAGGCATATGATGCTTACTATTCTGTAACTGTGTTTGTGCCCCAGAAACATATTGTTCCATATCTATCACCACCACACCACCCCCCCTTATCTGCTGTGGTAATGACAATATTGGGATTATCCCTCAAATCCTTTACTAGCCGGAATTCTGACTCTGATAGAATGTTACCTAGTATAACTGATTCCTCTTATTTGAAGTGTAGGTCCTTGATGACCTTATCTTGAAAAATGGTTACATGTTTGTCCACAGGTGGCTGGAAAGTGGATTTTTGAAAACGAAAATCAGTAGATCTTTAAGTATTATCTTATCCCCAAAAAGCAAGAAGGTGACAAAATGACAACACATCCTGTACAAAATTATATTCATTAACAAAAAAAGGGTACAAAAGATAACCCTTTATCAAGTACTTTTAATTGTGTTTCAGTCAATGACACAGAGGAAATATCATGTACATTTTGGTAAACATTTATTTCTGTATCAGTACATCCAATAGTGTAAACAAATTCTTGACTATATCTGTGCCTATGTTTTCAACATAACCTCCACAGGTATACCAGGTAAGAGGTATATACTGCAGGTAAAACCGGGTCATGTGTAATGATGGTGATGCATCTATATTACATTTGATGTTCCGTGTCTTCGCTATTTTGCCATTTCAACAGTATTGGATCGACTAAATATCTTTTGCTATTTAGTCCATTCGATACACTAATATAGACCCGATGGCGACAGACATATCACTGTCCAAAGTAAGGCTATAGGGTAGTGTAGTAAGACTTGTAAGGTACAGATAACAGCACTGAATAGGAAAGTAATTTGGACTACAGGAATATACTACTTGTTAATTGACATCTTTCTTTACCCTCCACCATATGTCCAACAATAATCAACATACCCACCCCAACTGGTATGTATTGACTCTGATAATGTCCAGTTGTTTGGTAAATATATTAATGGTTCCCATGCATGTGCTATATTGAATCATTCCAACATTGGTGGCATGGTGCCATCAACGTACCTGCATGCTGTTCTTATTACCACTGTGGTCCCATATATATGCATGTGTTCTGTTTGCTATGCAACTGTTCCGTATCTGGTGTCTGGGTTAATGGGAATATCTATGCATGCTGTTATAACTAACCCTGGAATGTGTTGTCTATTACTAACCCATATTTGATGATGAAATCTAAACACTATAGCACGCTTGGGAAGGCCAGTCCCAGTGGACCCACCTCTCCCACCTCAGCTGGCCATGGCACCGAGCACCAGCATGTCTGGGGCCCAACCCCGGACCTCCCTTTCCACTGGTCCTGCACCACCTTTGGGTGGAATCACCTCAGGTGATGGGGCTCACGCCTCCTGGGAGTGGGCATGGACAGGCACCTGTCACCTGTCGCCAGGTCGGGGTCATGGTGCATAGAGTGATCAATGAGCAGTTTGGTGATCTTCTACATCAGCTCGAGGGCCGCTTGTCATGATTAGAGAGTCAGCCTGGCTCTGCGACTCAGCCCCCAGCACAGTCACCTTCAGAGCTGTGAAGGTGCAGTGGTGACCTCAGTCCCACTGTTAGCACTAGGGAGCTTGTGGGCTTCAAATATCCCAACACCCCTCCCCATCAAGGTGTTTCCCCCCACATGTGTCATATACAGCCCCTGTATAGATCTTGTTTGTCTTGTCTGTTAACCTACCCAACCTACCTCCACAAATATACCTAATACCCCTACCCAACATCCCACTCTCACTTGAAAAAAGAAAAAAAAGGGCAATCTGTTCCCACAAAAAAACTCGCCGCATGCATAGCTGTCCAGTTTGCACGCGTGTCCATTGGACACATGTAATTCGGTCTAAATGGCATCACAACATATTATTGTTGTCCTCACCCCTCTCCCAGGGGTTTGAGTGTCCAAATCTACCTCCAAATAAAGTGTATGTGCACAACTGTTGCTGTAGAAGAAATGGGCAGCTATGGACCTTCCCTACACCCTTCCTGCACATCCCTAGCTATTTTCCCAACTGTCTTTCTGTCTTTGTGCCCCTTTTTCACCACTTTCCTATCAACCCTTTTTCTTTTCTTTTAAAGAAATTAGCAAGTGGGTAAGTGGGAGTAAGCACTTTTAAGTAGCAGTAAGCAGGTTTAAGCCTGTTTGTGCAGGGGTAAGTAATGCCTACACTGGTTAAGCAAATTAGAAGCTAACTGAGTATAAGAAACTGTAACCAGAAATTAGCATGCTTACCTCCACGCAAACCCACTTACAACTGCTTTAAAGTGCCTTAATCACTCTGTATCCAATGCCCCATGTTCTGCCCAGCAACAAAATAAACAGCTGTTGCAAGGCTACTACCCAGGACCCTGCACACCATAGACAAAGTGATTTACCACTAAGCCATGCCAGATATACATAACCCTAATCTTTTCATAAGAATATCATCCAGCCCAGTCATTAAACAGTACAGAGAATGTAGTCCAACATTTAGATGTATGTGTGTGCATATAAATATATACATATATAGAAATATATATGAACATATATACATGCAAATGCCTACATCAACACATATATATGCCTACACATATATGTCTACATATACACAGCAAATTACATATATGTAAGCAGATATATATCTATGTAGATATACATATATATATATATATATATATATATATATATATATATATATGTGTGTGTGTGTGTGTGTGTGTGTGTAAGCAGATATATAGGTATATATATATATATATATATATATATATATATATATATATATATAGGTATATATGGACATACATGTGTAGATATCAATGGGAGTTTAACTAAATCATATATGTCCACAAGCACCATTAATGGGGTTGAGAGGCCCCAAACAATATACGTCTTGTACGAATAGGTATACCCACCCCTTACACCCCACACAGCCAAAAATGTCTGCCCTGCAATACGCTATCAAGTGTTGCAGATCTCATAACCAGGTCCTGACATGACATGGGCACAAGATGTTAACAGAACTACATCCCACCTGTATGATGTCAGGCTGGTATTGGTAACATATCATGCAGTACAGTCTGGCTCCCATAGGAAATGCAAAATGTGGACACTATCAACATCCCCAGGATACATATACACATACACATATATGCAGATACAGATATACACCCTAACAACTGGACACTGGCTGAGCTACCCATACAAATGACATTCATTGCCTGCAACATATACCTACAGAGAGGTCATAGGATAAAACACCACACACAGGTTTACAGTAATGGAAAACCTTTATTTGTGTACTATTACATATTTATATGCCATGTCATATAGCTGTTAAGACACTGACATCCATATAAACAGTAATGCTACTGTGAAACAGTTATACTAATACAGTAGTCTGGAAAGGACCACAGCTGTTGCTGTCCAGGCCAAGCCCTTAGAATCATACAATAGTAAAGACAGACTGGGCCACAGGATACCAAACAATCAACAGTAAGTAATGCAGGTGTATAGTTCAGCAGCCTCTATCTACACTCTGTACACAATCACTAGGTGGTAAAGACTTCAGTTGACCAAATGGGATGTAACTGTTCCATAAAAAGGCATAACTAATACCATCACAGGTACACTGACAAACAGAACAGTCTGTATGGCAGGAGGCAGTAGGCCTGTATTAACTCAGTTTATGCAAGTAATGTCAAGATAGGTGAATTGTATGGTACTGTACATCCAGATACCTTAAGGCAGCTCACCCCTGATACCCCCACATTTTGTAACAGCCTAGGTTATTTATGGTGCACCCCCCAGACTCAATAATACAGGGCCATATACCGCTTTTATATACACTGGCCTCAGGAGTACATATGGGGACACATGTATTGTGTAGGTGAAGCCCACACATATATGGGCCCAGCCCCACCATATGTGTGGGGGATACAACAGCAGTGGACTGCTGGCAGGAATGGCAGTGTGGTATACGTATATGTGCATATGTATCACTATCGGTATATCTGTAGAAATATATTGCTCTGTATATGTATATATCTGGGTGTGTATATTCATATCTATGTACATATACATACCCATCTATATATGTCGATATGTATATGTGTAATTATCTATATAGATATCTGGATAATCATATGTACATATATTTTCACCATATGTCCTGAACATGGAGTATAGCCCTACCTCAGCCCATATAGTCCTAACTTCGTAGTGCAAGGGGATGTCAGGTTTGTATAGCAGATATATTAGTAGACTATTGCTACTGTAACAGAGATTGTCTTCACAGACATGGTGTGTGTGGGAGGTCACATCTGCTTTTCACACGTGCGCTATTGGCTACTGACAGACATCCTAAGGACATCATATACAGTACCGCTGCAACCACGTAATGCTCCTGTGAACTACAGCAAAAATATTGGCCAATATATGTGGACATTCTGACACACTCTGTACAGTCCAGAGGTATACACAGAACCCCTTCGTGCAGAACATGTGGACCAAGCCTGACAATATGGATGTTAACAGCCATGTAGATGGGTATAACACATAACGGCTGGTATACATTTGCCCCATAGGTTATGCATTCACACACCCCTGTCTGTCCTGACACATAATAACTGCTGGTACAGAGCTGCCATGGCCACATACTACCCACTAAATATTGACATACATCTGTACAGCATCCCACTGCTCTGTCTGACATACATGACTGTTAAGGGAGGCCTGGCAGCAGTACATCTGCCAGGTATCTGGACATGACATCTAACTGGGTAAGTACACTAAGCTGCTAGGCATGTAACAAAGCAGTGTGCAGGCTACAGGCAGACTGACTCAACACTGGCCTACATCTCCTATGGGGGAAATAAACATGTACCTGCATATATGGCAGGTTCTACAGGCATGTCACAGCACAGGGTAAGATACATCTCTGTGAAAGTGCATAACCACAACCAATGTGAACACAGCCACAGCCACATATGACAAGCTAGTATAATATTACAGTATATGGACTATCTGTTCAACACCATCCTCATATTTGCCACTCACACACTAACCCAACATATACTGGGCTGCTACACAGTGTGGTCTGATGCCTGTATGTGGTATGGGACATGTGTGTATGGCCCTACAAACATGTAAGCCAATATGGTAACATACAGTGGAGCAGCATGTAACATGAGATATGATGGCACCTAGAACGATGACATCTACCACAGTCTGTACACAGGACAAAGTACATATTAACAATACATGCACTGTTGACATTCACCATAAGAACACAGACCTCAATACTGTACAAACAACCACAGAATGTCCAGGTTATGTCATCAAATATAACACCTACTGTACATAACATGTGTAGCAGTCTGATATCTCACTGGCTTGTTATCAGATATGATGACACTAATGCTGTACAGCACATATGCACCTCTTAATGCATGACATATGTACAAAGGTTGACTGAGTTGTGGCTGGAAGCACATACACAAGGCCAGTATTGACATGTTGCTGTGATAACCTCATACATTTACTGTTGTAACAGGGTTTGTCACAACATATGTCCTATGAGGGATATGAAGTCAGTAACTGTCACGGCTTTCACCATCTACAGACTGCAATCCTCACACTACCTTCTGCAGTTCACAGATAGATGCTCTGTGGGTAACACATGAAACCAAAGGCACCACACACTGCCCAGTGTGCAAATGACCCTACAGATGGTGATTCCTCATAAACATACAACTGACATGGCAGATATTAAAACATGTAGGACAGCCATATCTGCACACACCCTGTTAAACCAATATTACTCCAAATGCAGTATAGCAGCACTTACAGTCTACAGTCAGGTCAGGCACATCCCCCTCCTGTGTGTTGGCCTGTTTCCACAGTGTATGTTATTAGAGGTATATCCCCAATCCATCTGAGATGCCGTTTACCAAACAACAGATTGAGTTCCTGCTCACAGTGGATGAAAAGACCCAACACCAACATGATGTTCCTAGATATTGGAGTGTGCTTCCATGCAAATGGCTATGGAAATGCTACCACAGCTGTTCCAAACGCAATCAGCTAGGGGAGGGCTGAAATTTGTGCAGAAGCCATCAGCTGATCATGAGCATCACTTATAATACACATATTGCTGCCTAATTAAGCCAGGTGTAGGTCTCCACATCCACCAGTGAAGGAGTGAGAGAGGCAGACAGAGGCAAAGACAAGTCAGGGAGGGGTGGGAGAGTAAAACGTAAGCATATTTATGTCACATACCTACCAGCACAGGGTATCGAACCCCTGATGACTATGTAGTGTTGTCACAGTTCTATGCCATTATTGGATGTGCCACATAGGTTACCTGCTGTGGAGCCTGCAGAACATATATGTGACGGTGAGTGACATCTGCAATAGGGATATGGTAGCTATACGGTAGGTGTAGTACACATGCCTGTCCGCATGAACAGGTGCCAGCGTGAACACAGCCACATTCTCTCAGGGATGCACACACACATTGACACACTTAGCAGGACCAGGAATAAATCTCATCACTAGTGAGATTGCCACAACACATTTCTGTGCAGGTATCACATGCAGCACATGGGTTATACGGAGGTTATATGGGCAAAGGGTATGGGGAGGTTTCTGACATCAGACAGCATGCTTCTGTATGCTGTTGGGGGTTGTAGTGAGTGTGAATGTGATCATACGCATCATACAACACACACACAAACACACAGGGTGCCAGTACTGACATGCATGGGTACATTTCTGCACAAGTGTGTGGTGGTCAACTGTGCCAGATGACTATACAAGGCTAGGTGATGGGTATACCTTGACATCAGGGCACATGACAATGGTCTGTATTGTGGCTCAGGGCTGTAGTTTCTGGATTTGCCCACACAGGTGGGTATTGTATCCACCATCCAGTCAGCTGGGTCACTATTGCATGTGGCCAATGCTGTGTATCACTTGCCATGTTTGTGTTCCTTAGTCCATGACATGAACAGTGCCTGGGATGTACACACCTCCCACATGCATGTACAGTGGCATGTGGAAATGTACCTGGGGTGTCTGGCCCATGTTGTGTACACAGATTATCATCAGATGTGCCAGTAGTGGCCTCCTGTGGTGGGAACTGGTAATGGACAGCAGGTTTACCCTGCACCTACATTAATAGCATGCTAATGGCATTCCCTGGTGTCAGTGGCATCTGTCCATACAGGGCATGTTTTCAGGAATGGTATGTCCTTTGTGGGTCACATTTGATAGCACCACAGGTATAGCAGGTGTCCAGTGGGGAACATGGTGAAGGTGCACTGTCTGCATGTAGTGCCTATTGGACAGATGGACATGGTGCCATGCCCTCTGTAGCCCACTGCAAACACTCAATAGTTTCTATCAGTGGGCAGTATGCAGTGTACTACCAACATATTCCTAGGCAAGTGTGTATGTGTATGAGACATGGGTTGAGAGTGTGCTCTGGGTAATACTGGGGTTGCTAACTGTGTTTGCCTGGCCTTGATGTCACATGTATGGGTATGGATTTGCACCCCAGCCTCTTGGCTATTTCACATCTGTTATCCATGTACAGTGGACATTGTGATATATACTAGGGTGACCATATAAGAAATATGCAAAACCTGTTCAACATTGGGCCCAAGTGTTACACACACACACACACACACACACACACACACACACACACACACACACACACACACACACACACACCTGTCATGTCTGGGATTAGATCTCCTACCTAACCTGCTTATTACACTACAGCACTACGCAGTTACAGTACACGCCACAGAGATTACTGGAGTATTTCTTACAAAAGGTATATATCACATTGGATGACATCAGCAGGATTGCCAAAGTAGGGCATTCAAATTGTAGTGAGTGTGGCTAGGCTAAAATGCATTGCTCCCTACACAGACAGTGAAACACACACAAAACATCCACAACCAATATGTGTGGGTATAGAACCACTAACAGAGATCGATATCACACTACAGCATGGAGCTGTTATAGGATGCACCACAGGGATTACAGGAGAACACCTTCCCCAAAGGTGTAATTCACATTAGATTACATCAGCAGGATTGCCAAAGTAGGGCATTTGAATTGTATGGAGTGTGACTACCCTAAAAAGCATGGCTCTACACAGAGTCAGACAGACAGACACACACACACACACACACACACACACACACACACACACACACACACACACACACACACACACACACACACTTGCCAAGTCATGGATTAGAACATCTACCTAACTAATTTATCATACTATAGCAGTGCACAGTTATAGGACATGCTACAGAGATTACTGGGCTATGACCTTCCCAGAGGTGTATTTCTAGGTGGATGACATCAACAGCCTTATCAAAGTAGAGTATTTCAATTGTAGGGGGTGTGACCACCTTAAAAAGCATTGCTCTTTACACAGACACACACAGTTTCCATGTCTGGGATTAGAACACCTACCTAACTAGTTTATCACACTACAGTAGTACACAGTTATGGGACACGCCATTGAGAGTACTGGGCTACAACTCTCTGAAAGCTGTATTTCACAGTGGATAACCTCAGCATGCTTGTCATAGTAGGGCTATGGAGAGGGCAGTGTGTGTGTGTGTGTGTGTGTGTGTGTGTGTGTGTGTGTGCATGCATGGGCCATAACCCATTCATCTAGGGGTTGACAAGCCACATGTGGGCACAAACAAAGTCATATTTTACAGGTACTTGTATGCAGCTGCTAGATGACTACTTCCTTGTACAGTCATGTTGCACAGCTAGCACATGCACCACATAGTCTGTAATGCTGACAGATACTGGTGGCTAGTATCTGCAGTGAGTGACCTTGACCCTCGTGCGGTTGTGGTCCTTTGGCTGTGTGCTGGGTGGGACAGGCCTGGATGGCTCCTTGTCACAGTCACCCTCTTCTATACATCTATGTACATCTACCTTTTGCCTATTATAGTGTGTTGTCCTTACATATATGCCTGTATTCCTATCCACTGTGTGTGGAAAGCATGAGTGGTGCATACTGAGGAGTGTCTGCACTAACAGCTGCGACTGCCAGATATGTCTGGTCCACTGGTGTTTGCAGACATGGCCTTCATGTGATTAAGTGTGTGAGCATGCCCCATATGACCTTTCTGTATGTTGTTGACTGACATTGCCTTCATTTCTCTAAGTGTGTGAGCATGCCCAGTATGCCCATCTGTATTAAATGTGTGGATCATGTCCAGGTAGTTTGTACTGCAGTGCTGACCTTTGTGTTGTACACCTACAGGTAGCATGCTGTCTCTGCAGGGTTTCTGTCGGTTATGTGGCATTGACTGTTACTACATTTCTGCAAAGGGTGGGGGGCACACCTGACTATTTATACATTTCTACACAGGATTGGGGGCACACCACACCTGACTATTTCTACACAGGTTTGGGGGGGCACACCTGACTGTTACTACATGTCTATGTAGGATGGTGGGGCATACCTGACACTTGTACACATTTGCTATGACTGTACTGGTATGTCATGTACTCCATTTCATTCTGTAGTCTTACCTATCATGCTGCCTAGAGGCATACCAGTGTACTACATAGCTTAGCTTTTGTTTACCTGCATATTAGTTTCAGACTTCCTACCCTTCAGAACTTACATCCCACTGCCTGACTTGCTGTAGTCTGTCTGTGTAGGCCTTGGGGGGGGGGAGGTTACCCATAGGCATCATTCAGAGGCCATAGCACAGCCTTTGTTTGTGTTTGTCTACACCTGTCCTGCTGGCTGTGACTGTTGTTGGGTATGTGAACTCCCCTGACTGGCATGTGTGAGTCATTTACCTTGTGGGTGTCCCAGCATTGAGGGTAGTGCTGCAGGGCTGCCTATGTCAGATACACATAGTACACTTCCTACACATGGTTGAGCACAGGTAGTGTCATGTTTGGCATCCCTTTTACTGTATGTGAGAGTCAGAGAGAGCTGTTATTCCCTGGGTCCTTCCTGTGTCAGTGTATGTGCTATGCGTTGCCTCTTTGCCAAGGCCAGGGAATACTGGGCACACCTCCTTCTGCCTACTGGGAAAGCTCAGGTTGTTCCTCTTCAGAGTCACTCTGTGCCTGTGCAGGTCTTGGCAATGGTGGGGGGCTGTGTGGCCCTGCCCCATGCTGTTCCTGCTGCAGCTGTTTCTGCAGGATCATATTGTGTAGCATGGCACATACGAGGACAATCTGGGTACATGTAGCTGTTGAGTACTGGAAGGCTCCACCGGATGTGTCCAGGCACTGGAACCATGACTTGTGCATCCCAAACACATGCTCTACTATAATTCTGGTCTGTGCATGTGCCTCATTATGGACTGCTTGTTCTGGTGTGTGTGCATTTCTGATGGGTGTCATCAGCCACAGCTCCAGTTTGTACCCAGCATCTCCCACTAGGTGAATATCAGGAATGTCCCCACTGGCAAATCTCTGGTACAGCTGCGTCCGATGCCAGATGTGGGACTCATGATAGCTTCCAGGGCAGCCAGCACACACATTCATAATTATGCCCTGGGCATCGCACATGACCTGGCAGTTGATGTAGGGGAAGCCCTTGCAGTTAATGTAGACCCTACCCCGCTCACCGGGTGGTGCTTTGATGTGTATGTGCGTGCAGTCTATAACACCCACTACCTCAGGGTATTCTGCTATTTGGTGGAACAGTTGCATATTGCTGGTCAACGCCTCACGGGTGTTGGGGAAATATATGTGCTCACCGACATGTGCTGACATGACATCCAGGAACTGGTGGAGCATCCTGGATGCTGATGCCTGTGAAATCCCCATAATATCCCCAGTTGGCCTTTGGAAGTTACCTGTAGCTAGTATTCTTAGGCCTACACATACATTGGTATCCACTGGGATGGGTTCCCCTCTGTTAGTTCTGTGTGTCAGGCGTGGCTGGCACAGCTCAACAATTTGCTGTAGGAGGTTCCTGTCCACCCTATACTGCTCCACTATCTCCAGCTCATGTAGCCCCCGGTAGGTTACCCTAGGTCTGTGCACTATTCTCTGTCTCCTCACTGTGGATTGGTGGACAACATTCACACCCCCACCACCCTCAGCCTCTTCCACAAGTTGTCGTATTATAGCTATTGCAGCCCCTATCATTTTGCTGTTGTGAGTGTTAAAAGTTCCCCACTTGTTTACACCAGTGGTGTACAGTGTGGGAAAACCAGAGGGGAAGGTGTTTGCATAGTTTATACTAGTGTTCTAGGCTGGGCTGGTCTGTTGCCTGTGTAATTGGCTGATTCTGATACATTTCACCTGCCAGCTATGCTAGCTCTCATTGATTATGTTCCCACTACTGTTTTCCCTTCCCATTGCCTTCCTGTTTAAGCCTGGGGGTGCGCCGCACAAACAGAGTGCACAGTGTTGCTATTTCCTGGTTTAACTTTTGTTTTCTTCCTTTAAAACCCGGTGCGCAGCATGCATACACCTGCTTAGGCAATGAAAAAAGTGCTAGGCAGATTCAGACACATCCCCTAGCTTAGCTGTGCTAAACTAGGAGCAAACCCGAGCTGCAGGGCTCTAGTCTGCTTACAGTATGCTTGACACACACCCTCATGATATCACCTAACTCCTGGCTTGCACCAAGCTATTCCTAGTCTTACACTGTTGGGACCTGACTCACATGCTGGGAGAAAGTGGGATTCACTATCATTCCCCTCATTTGCATAGGATTGCCTGCTAATGCATAGTTACATGTATCACACTGAGCCTCCCCCCTTAGCAACCTCTACTTACTGGCCATGTTGTCTTCTGCCTGCCATTGACTTGCATGGCAGTATACTGATTTTAGTTAGAATGCTTAATTTAGGTATATTGTGTTATTTTCTCCCCGATCCCATTGTACACTGTTGCCCTACACTTAAACAGCCGAGATCGGCTAAAAAAAATAAAAGTTGATTTTTGTATGTTTTTCACTGTTTGAAATGCCAATGGCCTTTTACTTGCCCATTGGCATGCTTACTACATGATATGCAGCCTTTATTTAGGGCTGTCTCAGCTCCATTTTGGAGTTTGCAGAAATGTACTCTGTTACTAACCAAGTACATTTCTGCAGATTGCACTAGTCCTGCACTGCAGGCTGCAAGCTTACTGGATCACAAAATCACCTCATTTGCATTGATTTCTCCTGAAAATGGGGTGATTTGGGCTTAGTCTGTGCAGGACTAGTGCAGGAATGCTCGTGCACACCCTGCAAGCTGTTCCTGCATCGCCCGGCAGACATATTGCCTGCTAGAGCTCCTGTGCTGATCTTGCACACCATGCAAGGCATAGAGAATCCTGGGGATTGTTTTTCATCCATTACTCTTATGCACATGGGACGTAAACTAGAATTGACTGTATTTATGCTTCCACAGATTTCTTTAATAAAACTATTCCTTCTAAGCATTAACATATGAATAGATTTAAGGAAAGTTCAAATTATTTTTATAATTCCAGTATATATGATGAAATTAAAAGAAATTAAGAGTTTCCTCAAGGAACAAATTGACAACCATGTTTGAATGTTGTTGGCTAAGTTAGTAAAGTCATACCCCTGGATTCACTAATCCTCCTTGCAGGGCTAATCTAGTCCTGCATGGAAGCGACAGTTTAAGAGGAGGACAGCAGCGCACTATGCACATTAAGGAAGGCGTGCTGCCAGAACACCTAATGCTACACGGAGCGTGGACAAGTGCAGGGGGCATGTCTGAGAGCAGAGTTCACAGAATAAACATGCCCCTGCAAAGTAGAACAGAAGAATGTTTACATAAAAGAGCGAGACCTTTCATAAGTGTCTGCATATCCTCAGCAACAGTCCCCATGTGTTCAACAGCAACAGTACACTGAAAAAAAACACGAAGAAACCCTTGTAGTAATTTATTTAAAACTCTGAGTACAGCTAACGGTAGGTGTGTGGGTTTGCCCATCACTTAGCTATGGGTAAACCAGCATAAAAGACTGAAGAGGATAACAAGGAAGATATAGCAAATGAAGCAGCACATCAATAGAGTAGTGATCAGAGCATCCACCTAACGAGGAGGCATTCCTGGCTCAAGTCCCACTGCAGCACATACCATTTTCCATGTGTAATCTGTATATGAACATTTATGTACATTTTATTGCTGTATAACCTACCAAATAACATTTAAATGTGAACTGGAGTACTGCATGAAATGCACATATGAAGAGTCAGTACCATAATGAATAAGTAAGCAGTAAGCAGGCGTAAGCACACATAAGTAGTCGTAAGCATATGTAAGCATTAGTGAGTGTGTTCAAGTGTGTTTGGGTGGGTTAAAGCACTACCGACACAGATTAAGCAAAGGAAACACAAACTGCGTGTAACACACTGTGACCAGAAGTCAGCAATGCTAACCTCTGCGCAAACCCACTCATAACTGCTTGAAAGTGCCTTAAGCACACCGTACCCAATGGCCAGTGTCACATGTGAGTCTGTGTACACTAACAGAGTCAGTCATAGGTATCACAAAGCATCCATGGCACACAAGGTTGGCTGGTATGCACACGAAACACAATATCCAGCAATACCAGTCAACATTATTGGATATGTAGCTAAAGAATTAGAGGTATATGTGTTTGTATGAATACCCATAACTATATAGATATATACCGCCCCTCTCTGTAGTACAAATGTATACATACATAGATAGACATATACATAAACACCCACAAATACAGATATACATATGAAGACACCCATACATCCAAATTTCATATATATATATATATATATATATATATATATATATATATATATATAATATGTGTGTGTGTGTGTGTGTGTGTGTGTGCATAGATATACACGGATATATACCTATGATAAGATACAGCACCCAAAAATGACATATGTTCACAGGTCATGCCAATGGAGGTGAGGGGCCCAAGCAAGAAACGTGAAGCACGTAGCATGAAAGCCCTCCAGGCAGACAGGGGAAACATACAAACAAACCCAGAAACAATGTAAACAATCCACTGTTCCCCAGACCACAGGCAGGACACAACCGGAGGGGGGGCACAGTGGACCTGAGAAGTCTAATCTTGGAACAAAGACAAGATCATCCCTTGTGGAACACCTCAAAAATTGTCTTGTTATAGGAGGAAGCCCGTGCGATGACCTTTCAAGGCAGGGTGTGTACATACCTGGACTACAAGGGTGGGAAAACCTGATGACCCATGGGTCAAGACAACGTACGAGATGGGTCCCATGAATTGGAGAGTGGGCAGTGTGTAGTGGTGTGTTTAGACCCGACCTGCACCCAGAGTAAGGATGAGTGCTATAGAGGAGGAGCGGGTGGGGTGACTATGGGTATGTAATTATGGGTCTAGGTGTACAGGTGTTTGCTGGAGTGGGTCTATAAGGACAGCCCCAGGGATTTAAGCAATAGTGTTCATTGGGTAGAGGCGCCACCCAACGAGCAGCCACACTCACTACGAGTCCCACTGCAGCACCGTCTATTTTACATGGTATAGAATGGAATAACCAGAGGTAGATGTAAATATGTAGAGGGATGTGTGTGTATATCTACCCATAGCTACATTGAGATATACCACTCCCTCTCCATAGTACAAATTTATACATACATAGACAGACTATATATAAATACCCATATATAGATATATACATATGCAGACACCCATACATCCATATGTTGTTTTATAAATATATATATATATATATATATATATATATATATATATATATATATATATATATATATATATATATGCATACATATACAAATATATATATATATATATATATATATATATATATATATATATATAGTTATGTAGATATATATATGTATGTGTGTGTGTGTCAAAATATACACATATATATAGCTAGGATATGATACAGCAGTTAAGAATTACATATGTTCACAGGCCGTGCAAATAGGGGTGAGGGGTCCAGGTAACAAACGTGTAACACGTAGCATCAACCCCCCCAGCTTGACTGGCGAAACATACAGACACACAATAAAAGTAAACACAATACTGCTTCACAGACTACAGGCAGGATACTACCAGTGGGAGAGACCCGGCAAGTCTAATCTTGAAACAAAGACATGAATTTCCCTTGTGGGACACCCCAGAAATTCTATGATTTTCGGGCTTCCAGCCATTATACAGATGTACAATGACAGGCCATGCATGTTCTCAGTCTACAAGGTGGGGAAGCCTAATGATCCATGAGCTGACACAACATACCTGATGGGTCCTGAGAAGTGGGGAGTGGGTAGTGTGCACTGGTGTGGCCAGACCCGACCTGCACCCGGAGTATGGAAGAATACCGAAAAGGATGTGCAGCTTGGGAACTATGGGTATGAAATTATGGGCCTAGCTGTGCAGGTCTTGGCTGGAGTGGTTCTATGTGGACCGTCCCAGGGATGAAAGCAATAGTGTGCATTGGGCAGCGCCGATGCCTAATGAGCAGCCACTCCTGGTATGAGTCCCACTGCAGCAAAGTCAAGTTTACATGGCAAAGGATGGTATAACCAGATGTGTTGTTGCAAACACACTAAATTACACCAAAGAACACTTGGCTGCAATACTCCACTGTAGGGATTTAAGCCGGACTAGTTGACATCACAAGGTATTATTGCTGTCCTGACCTCTCAACTGCCCCTGATATAGATTCCGATATTAGGTCTGTCCCTCTTAATCCCCTGAAAACTAGTGAGTGCTGAAGAAAAGGTGGTGAATTGCCTTAATAAATAATGATAATAATTCAGAGTTATAGATGTTTCACATCAGAAATCCTATAATAATCCACATTCTCTTATTCTGCAAATGTTTCAAGTTAATACTACAAATATTCAGAAAATGTCCCTGATTGTCCCTGATTATTTGAGGAGTTGTCCCTGATTCTGTTGAGGTTTTCCTCTGATCGGTTGAGAGCTATGTTGCTGTCCTCACCCCCACCCAGGGGTGTGATTGTCCAGACCTACCTCCAAATGCAGGGTATATACACAGCTGTTGCTGTAGAAGAAATGGCCAGCTGTGGACCTTTCCATCAGCTGTCCTGCACATCCCTGGACATGTCCCCTACTATCAGCCCCTCTGTGTGGCCCAATAACACCACTTACCTATCGACCCTTGTTGCATTCGTATCAATGTCCACAGTCACAAGTAGGTGACACCCTCCACATAACTATATTGGCAGAATCTGGAATCCCCAACCCAGGTGTATTACCGCAGCTGTCCCAGACTACACATGTAAAAACACATGAAGAGAAAACCCAAGCACACTTGGATCACCACCTGGTGAAGTCCGCTACCCTCAACACACCAGACCCCTACACCAACTACTGACACTGACACCTCCTGTCCTACCTCGCATACATATCCCAACACCCTGCAAGCTTGCACTACCGCACCCCCACCAATCAGTGAAATGGCCTACTATAGAGTTAAAATGTCCCCCCTCCACCTACTTGCCTACACCTCCACTATTCACATCTACTCTACAACATAGGTATGGCATATGTAAACCTAACCTGAATACCTGAGTGTAGCCTAACCAGAAATGCTAAACTGGAATTCCACTTAACCTTACACTGACCTTCGTGAACAGTCATGCCTGACATATACACCTGACTTAAGCATGTATAAAACCTATATGTACATGAAGTAGCACGAGGGTATGTAGCAGCAAGCGGGAGTACACCTGTGTGGGTGGCAGTACACAGATTAAGCAAAGTAGAAGCTAATTGGTTTAAGAAACTGTAACCAGAGGTTAGCAGTGCTTACTGTCGCACAAACCCGAGCAAACCCGGTGTCTTGCCCAGCAACAAAATAAACTGCCTCTGCAAGGCACGAACTCAGGACCCTGTACACTATAGTCTCAATAGTCAACCACTAAACCATCATAGCAATACAGATGAATGAGGTATCAGCAAACTAATCGTCTCCACAGGTAAATCAAAACAAAGATGTGAACTGAATCTATGTACAGTGTGAAGTGGTCTAACTTGCTAAATAACATAAATATGTGAACTGGAGTACTGCAGTAAGCATAGATGTGAGGTGTTATTCTAATAAAGTGTAGAAGTCCCCAGGTCCCTATACAGTGTATATACACATGAATCATGGATACCAGGCACATATAAAACTGTAATGAAGAATAAAGTACTGCCAGAAGACAAATATAGTGCAAATTAACTATTAAGCAATGCTAACCGCAGCACAGCTCAACTTTGTAAAAGTTAGCAATATGTAGGGAAGCCAATCCAATCTGCCTACCGATATACCCCTTTAAGCACTGCCAACCTTAGGTAAGCAGGAGTGCCCATATCTTTGCCACTACAAACCCGGCCAATCACGGAAAAGTGTGGGTAATTGACTGGATATAAACCACACAGGCAGGAATACGTTCCATAAGTGGTAGTAGCTTCCTACTGCAGGCAGAATGGCTGCTGTGGGTGAAGGCACTCATTTTAGAGCGCTGAGCTGGGGCATCCAGGAGTCAAAATGTATGGTATGGCTCCTGGTACAACATCATGAGGAGAGACCACTGCAGGCCTAGTATCAGGGCTCGTGGTATAAAACAGAGGCCTGGGACAGTCTCGCCCATGACCTCACTAGTGCCGCAGGTATACCCCAGGCTGGTGAGCAGGTCAGGCACCACCATGCTGACCTGAAGAGGTGGAGGGGTGATGTACTGGAACAGTGGATCCAGCAGTCTCGGCAGATGGCTAATGCCCCAGTACTGAGTAAGTACTCATTGCACTAAGTAGTTAAGAATTGCCTAGCTTGTGTATACTATGGATAGGTATGGCTAAATATCACTGTATACCTCCGACATCTGCAGATGAGCAGGCTGTGAACCAGCAAGCTCATGATGCTAGGTTGCAAAGGCTGTGTTGTGAGGCAGGTTTGTATTTCTCTGCATGTACTGTCATAACAAATACATATAAGAGCCTTAGAAAGTGTCATACCAGTAGGAATAAATGTGTAATATTCTGTGAATATAACACCTGGAGTGCTTCTGTGTACTCTTCTGTCATATGTAGTTGAACTGTTGCATACTATAAATAGTACTGTTGTATTAAGCAGTGTTACCCTCGCCGTGGTATGCAGATAAAATGCGTATGAAGGTCTGTATAACAATGTTGGAAGTGCCAAGAGGTCAGTCATATTGTACAAGTGAGGGAGACTTAGATAGAAGACAGTAGAACACTGCACATCAATTCCCTGATGGCACAGTGCCCTGTGATGTTAATAATATTTTTGTTGTCACACACAGCAGGGGTTTGACTCCCAGGAGTGCTAGTAAGCTGTATGCATAACCATTCCCCACAGCTATAGGGATTTTGTTACAATGTTCAGATAGAAAGCTGAATGTATAATTACACCCAACAACTGTACATAGTTTGCTAGAGTGTTCAGATAGACAGTTGTATGCATATTCATACCACACAACTGTTCCACTCTGTCTAGCATGTCCAGATAAATGGCCCATATCACCAGCCTGGTACCCTGTCCCCCTGAAAAAGCAGTTTGAGGAACCCAGAAATGTAGGCAGCTGTTAATGATATATAACTGAAGGTCAAACGTGTACATAGTCACAGAATGTATATGAAAACAAACCTGTCATTGTAACACCTCACCCAAAGTGTATGACAGCAATGCACAACATATGTTGCATTAACACCTGCATCTTGTCACATCTGTATGTAAGACACAGGTCACATATATAATAATCCATGAACATACGAGTGTACAATATAAGGCCATTGGGTAGTGTAATAATACTCGTAAGGGAAAGATCACTGCAGTGACTAGGAATGTTGTGAAAACTACAAGGATATGTCAGTTGTTAAATGAGCCCTCCCCCATCCCTACCATATGTGCGAAATAATCCAGTGACACTCCTCAACTGGTATGTGTACACTCCAAACATTTGTTGGGACATATATCCCAATGGTTTATACATATTCACATTTGTTTCTATGCATGTGCCATGTTAAAATACGCCCATATTGGTGGCCTGTTGCCATCAATGACACCTGCATGCTCTTGTAATGGCCACTGTTGTTCCATATATGCATGTGTTCTGCTTGCTCTGCAACTGTGTTAAATCTGGTGTGTCGGGTTAATGGGAATACCTATGCATGCTGTTATAACTAATCCTGAATGCTGTTGACTGTTATTAACCCATATCTGCCATAAACCGGTGACAACACAGCTTGTATGAGAAGGCCGCTCCCAGCGGACCCACTTGTCCCACCTCAGCTGGCCATGGCACTGGGCACCAGCTGGCCATAGCACCAGGCACCAGCACATCTGAGGCCCAGTCTGGGACCTCCTCCTCTGTGGGCCCTGCACCACCTTCAGGAGGAACCGCTGCAGGAGATGGGGCTAGCCCCCACCCTCGGAGCAGGTGCGGAGGGGAACCTGTCACCCGTCAACAAGTCCTGGCCATGGTGCATAGGGAGCTTGATCTGGATTATTGACAGTGGCTATGCCAGCTTGAGGACCAAGTGGCGCTATTAGAGGGTGAGCCTGCCCCTCCTACACAGCCCCCAGCACAGCCACCTTCGGGGCCGTGAAGGTGCAGTGGTGATTGCCCATGGATGGGGACCTCAGTCCCACTGTTTCCAGTTGGGGGCTCATGAGTTTGCGACTTCCAAACACCCCTCCCCATCCAAGGAGTTTACCCCCACATGTGTCATATACCGGCCCTGTATGCATCTTGTGTGTCTTGTCTGTTAACCTACCCAACCTCCCTCCCCAAATATACCTACTAACCCTCCCCAACATCCCACTCTCACTTGAAAAATGAAAGAAGGGCAATCTGTTCCCACAACAAAATCTCACCCCATACATAGCTGTCCAATGAATATATGTTGTCCTCACCCCTCCCGCAAGGGGTTGATGGTCCAAATATACCTGCAAATATAGCGTATATGCACAGCTGTTGCTGTAGAAGAAATGGGAAGCTATGGACCTTTCCTATACCCTTCCTGCATATGCCTAGCTATTTTCCCTACTGTCTTTCCCTCTTTGTGCCCCGTTTTACATCACTGTCCTATCAACCCCTTTTTCTTTCATTTTAAAGAAATTTGCGTGGGGGTAAGCAGCAGTCAGCACTTTTAAGCAACAGTAAGTGAGTTTGTGCGGGCTTGCACAGGAGTAAGCTATGCCTACACAAGTTGAGAAATCAGAAGTTAACTAACTGAACGAAACCATAAGCGGAGGTTAGCAGTGCTTACTGTCACGCAAACCCACTCAAAGACACTGACAACTGCATAAAAGTACCTTAATCCCTCTGTAGCAAATGTCCCTTGTTCTGCCTAGTAACAAAAGGAACTGCCTCAGCAAAACTTGAACCCAGGACCCTGCACACCATACACAAAGTGATTTACCACTAAACCATGGCAGATATATACAACCTTGATGCTTCCACAAACATATCATCCAGCCCAGTCATTCAACAGTAAAGAGAATGTATTGCAACATACAGATGTATGTGTGTGAGTAAATATATTAATATCTAAACAGGTACAACATATTGATATATGCAGGTATATGTATATATATATATATATATATATATATATATATATATATATATATAAATATATACATATATAAATATATATGAACATATATACATGCAAATGCCTACATCTATGGATATATATGTATACATCTACATGTGTAAATATATACAGCAGGTCATTTATATGTCAGCAGATATATAGATGTACATATATAGGTGTATACGGACAGACATCTGGTGATAACAATGAGGATATAACAAAAACATATAGGTCCTCATGCAATGTTAATGGTGCTGAGAGACCCCACACAATATATGTCTGGTACAAATAGGAATACTCCCCCCCAGCCAAGCACGTCCCCCCTGTAATACAGTAACAAGTGTTGCAGATCCCATAACCAGGACCACATATGACATGGCCATCCTTGGATACATATACACAGACATATATATGCAGATACAGGCATATATAGATATATATAGATACATATGTAAGTACACATATGTAGTACACATTAAGATACATATATAGTACATGCACACAAATTGAGCAGCCAGTATTCCTACAGTCACCACCTTACCAACTGGAGACTGTATGAGCCACCCATACGAATGACATTCATAGCCTGCAACACATACCCACAGAGATATCAAAGGTTATAACACCACACACAGGTGCCCATTAATGAATGCAAAAGCTATATTTGTGTACTTTGATAGTTGTATATGCCATGTCATATAGCTGTTTAGACACTGACATCCATATGAACAGTGTAATGCAACTGTGAAACAGTTATACTGAGACAGTAGTCTGGAAAGGATGACACATGTTGCTGTCCAGGCCGAGGCCTTCTAGTAGTACAATAGTAATGAGAGACTGGCCCACAGCATACCAGACAATCAACAGTATGTATTGCAGATGTATAGGTCAGCAGCCTCTATCTACACTCTGTACACAATCCCTAGGGTGTACAGACCCCAGTTGACACAACAGGATGTAAAGCATAACTGACACCATCACAATCACACTGGCAAACACAACATTCCATATGGCAGGAGGCAGTAGGCCTGCATTTACCCGTGGTGGACTGTATTGTAATATACATCCAGATACCTTAAGGCAGCTTACCCCGGATACCCACACATGTTGTAACAGCCTAGGTTAGTCATGGTGCACCCCTTACACTCGCTACTACTGGGCCATATACCACGGTTGTGTACACTGCCCTCTGCAGTGCATTAGGGCACACATGTATTGTGTAGGTGGAGCCCACACATATATGGCCCCAACCCCCCAGTATGTGTGGGCACACAACAGCAGTGGAGAGATGGCAGGAATGACAGCATGACATACACACAGCCCACTACATAACAAACCCTAACAGCTTCTCACATGTGCAAAGCCAGGTATGTAGGTGGTGGACAGAGTCTGGAACACAGGCACATATGTGTACAACTGGCATCATACAGTAAGCAAGATATGTAAATGTGTACATATTTATATGGATATATGTATAATGATATATACATATATGTTTTCCATATGTCCTGTACAGAGTGGAGCTCTACCTCAGCCCCAATAGTCCCAACCTCTCAGTGCAAGGTGATGTCATGTATGTATTGCATGTATATTTGTAGACTATTGCTACTATAATAGGGATCGTCTTTACAGACATGGTGTGTGTGTGGGAGGCCACATCTGCTGTGAACATGTGCACCATCGACTACTGACAGACATCCAAAGGTCATCATAGTACAGTAGCACTGCTAGCACAGTAATGCCTCTGTGGACTACAGCTGCGATATACCCAATATATGTGGACAGCCTGACACATGCTGGTCAGTCCAGGGATATACACAAAACCTCTTCATGCAAGACATGTGGACCAGGCCTGTCAGTGTGGATGTTAACAGCCATGTAGATGGGTATATCACGTAAATATTGGTATATATTTGCCCCCATAGGTTATGCATTCATACACCCCTGTCTGTCCTGACACATAGTAACCACTGGTACAGAGGTGCCATGGCCACATACTACCCACTAGGTAGTAACATACATCTGAACAGCATCCCACTGCTTTGTCTGACATACATGACTGTCATGGTGGCCCAGCAGAAGTACATCTGGCAAGTATCTGGACATGTCATCTCACTGGATAAGTACAGTAATGTGATAGGCATGTAACAAAACACAGTGCAAGCTACAGGCAGACTAGATCAACACTGGGCTACATCTCCCATGTGGGGATACACATGTACCTGCATAGATAGCAGGCTCTACAGGCATGTCACATCACAGAGTAACAGACACCTGTGTGAAAGTGCATAACCACAACCAATGTTAAACAGCCACATATGGTAAGCTAGCGTACTATTACAGTATATGGACTATCTGACCTACACCATCCTCAAATGAGCCACTCACACAACACCACTACATATACTGGGCCGCTAGACAGTGTAGTCCAATGCCTGTCTGTGGTATGGGACATGTGTGTGTTCGCCCCTACAAACATGTAAGCTGTTAGGGTGACATACAGTGGAGCAGCATGCAACATCAGCTAGAACAGGACCAGGAACAATGACATCTACAACAGTCTCTACACAGGCCAAGGTACATATTCACTATACACACACTGTTGACAATTACCAGACTTACACATACCTCAGTACTGTACACACAACCACATAAAGCCCAGGCTATATCCTCAATTATAACCCCTACTATACATAACATGTGTAGCAGTCTGATATCTCACTGGCTTGTTATCAGATATGCTGTCAATGACTATGGAGTACAGAACATATGCACCCCCTACTGCATGACATATGTACAAAGTTTGACAGAGTTGTGGCTGGAGGCACAAACACAGGGCCAATATTGACATGTCACTGTAATAACTTCATACATATACTGTTGTAACAGGGTTTGTTGCATCATATGTCCTATGAGAGATGTGACATCAGTAACTCTCCCGGCTGTCACCATTTACTGACTGCTATCCTCACACTACCTTCTGCATTCCACAGATAGGTGCACCGTAGCTGAAACATGAAACCAAAGGCACAACACTGCCCAGTCTGTGAATGACTCTGCGGATGGGAATCCCTCATATACATGGAACCGACGTGGCAGGTGTTGTGACATGTACGACAGATATATCCAGACAAACACTGTTAAACCAAAATTACTCCTCATGCAGTATAGCAGCACTTACAGTCTGTAGTCAGGTCAGGCACATCCCCCTCCTGTTTGTTGCCCTCTTTCCACAGTGTATGTTGTTAGAGGTAAATCCCCAATCCATCTGAGATGCTGTTTGCCAAACAACAGATCAAGTTCCTGCTCACAGTGACTGTAAAGTGCCAACACCACCATGTTGTTCCTAGGTATTGGAGTGTGTTTCCATGCAATTGGCTATGGGACTGTTACCACAGCCATTCCACATGCAATCAGCTAGGAGTGGGCTGCAATTCATGCAGAGGCCATCAGCTGTTCATGAGCATCACTTAAATTACACATGCTGCTAAGCATAGCAGGTGTGGGTCTCCAAATCCACCGGAGAGGGAGTGGGGGAGACAGACAAAGGCAAATACATGTCAGGAAGGGGTGGTCAAGTAAAACAGAAGCATGTTTGTGTCACACACCTACCAGCACAGGGTATCAAACCCCTGACAACTATGTAGTGCTATCACAGTTCGATGCAGTTATTGGACGCGTCACATGGGTTACCTGCTGTAAAGCACTCAGAGCATATTTTTGATAATGAGTGACATCTGCAACAGGGATATGGTAGATATACGGTAGGTGACGTACACATGCCTGTCTGCATGAACAGCTGCCAGCAACAACACAGACACGCTCACACAGGGATGCACACACATTGACACACTTGGCAGGGCCAGGAGTGCAATTCATCACTAGTGGGATTGCCACAACACATCGATGTGCAGTTATCACATGCACCACTTGGGTCATGGGAAGGTCGTATAGCCATAGAGTATGATGAGGTGTCAGACATCAAACAGCATGCTTCAGTATGCCATGGGAGGTTGTAGTGAGTGTGGATGTGGTCAGATGCACCCTACAACACAAACACGGACACAAAGGATGCCAGTCCTGACATGCATGGGTGCATGTCTGCACGGGTGTGTGGTGGTCAACTGTGCCAGCAGGCTGTGCAAGGGTATGGGATGGTTATACCTTGGCATCAGGCCACATGACAATGGCCTGCATTGTGCCTCAGGCCTGTAGTTTCTGCATTTGCCCACACAGGTGGGTACTCCATCCCCCATCCCATCACCTGCGTGACTATTGTGTGTGGCCAATGCTGTGCATAACTTGCCATGTATATGTTCCTTACTCCATGACATGGATGGTGTCTGGGATGTGCACACCTTCCACATGGATGTACAGTGACATGTTGAACTATACCTGGGATGTCTGGCCCATATTGTGAACACAGATTATCATCGGATGTGCCAGTCTTGCCCACCTGCGGCAAGAACTGGCAATGAGCAGCAGGTTTACCCTGCACCTACACTGATAGCATGCTGACAGCATTCCCTGATGTCATCTGTCCATACAGGGCATATTATCAGGCATGGTATATCCAC
The DNA here is from genome assembly GCF_019279795.1 of Protopterus annectens. Lineage (NCBI taxonomy): Eukaryota > Metazoa > Chordata > Ceratodontiformes > Protopteridae > Protopterus > Protopterus annectens. The sequence goes on along the minus strand of NC_056745.1, from coordinate 89,855,838 downwards.
TGGGAGTCACATGTGAAGGCACCACTGGTGGTGCAGGTGTCCATTTAGGAATATGGTGGAGGTGCACTGTCTGCATGTACGTGCATATTGGACAAATGGGCAGGGTGACATGCCCTCTGTAGCCCACTGCTGTTACTGCAGAGTTACTATCAGTGGCCAATATGCAGTATACTACCCACATATTGGCTGTTGCCTAGGCATGTGTGTGTGTGTGCGCTGGGTAATAGTGGGGTTGCTAACTGTGATTGGCTGGCCTTGATGTCACATGTCTGGATATGGCTTTGCACCCCAGCCTCTCAGCTAATTTACATCTGTTATCCCTGTATGGTTGACATGGTGATATATAGTAGGGCCACCATAAAAGAACTGAGCAAACCCCTTTCCACATTGGCCACAGGTGTCACACACTCACTGCCATCTCTACACAGGATACGAGTTACACACATATACCTGTCATGTCTGGGAGTAGAACCCCTACCTAACTAGTTTATTACACTACAGCACTACACAGTTATAGTATGCGCCACAGACATTACGGGAGCACCTTTCTCCCAAAGGTGTATTTCACAGTGTATGACATCAGCAGGGTTACCAAAGTAGGGCATTTCAACTGTACTGCGAGTGACTAGCCTAAAATGCATTGCTCCCTACACAGACAGTGAGACACACACAAAAATTCCACAACTTACATGTGTGGGTATAGAACCCCTGACCCAGGTCTGTATCACACTACAGCATGGGGCTGTTAGAGGATACAACAGAGAATTACTGATGAACTGTCTCCCCAAAGTTGTATTTCACAATGGATGACATCAGCAGGATTGCCACAATAGGGCATTTGAAATATATTGTGAGTGAGTAGCCTATAATTCATTGTTCCATGCACACACATTGAAAAACACACAAAACATCCAGAATTGCCATGGGTGGGGACGGAACCCTACCACAGTTCTAAACCACACTACAGCAGTATGCGGTTACAGGACGAGCTGCGGAGATTACTAGCCTACAGTCTTCCCAGAGCTGTATGTCTAGGTGAGTGACATCAGCAGCCTTGCCAAGTCTGAGTATATGAATTGTACGCACACACACACAGATTCATGCACTAACACACACACACAGTTGTCAGGTCTGGGGTTAGAACACTTACCTAACTACTTTATCACACTACAGCAGTACACAGTTACAGGACACTCTACATAGATTACTGTTAGGGACTTTCCCGGAGATGTATTTCTAGGTGAGTGACATCAGCAGGCTTGCCAAAGTTGAGTATATGACTTGTACAGAGTGTGAGTAGCCTAAAAAGCTTTGTTCTCTAGTCAGTCAGACACACAAACACAGATCCACACACAAACACACAGTTCCCAGCTCTGGGGTTAGAACACCTACCTAACTACTTTATCACACTACAACAGTATGCAGTTATAGGATGTGCTACTGAGATTACTGGGGTGTGACTTTCCCAGAGGTGTATTTCTAGGTGAGTGACATCAGCAGGCTTGCCAAAGGTGAGTATATGAATTGTACAGAGTGTGAGTAGCCTAAAAAGCATTACTTGCTATTCAGTCAGACAAACAAAGATTCACACACAAACACACAGTTGCTAGCTCTGGGGTTAGAACACCTACTTAACTACGTTATCATACTATAGCAGTATGCAGTTACAGAATGCCCGATGGAGATTAATAGGCTATGACTTTCCCAGAGGTGTATTCCTAGGTGAGTGACATCAGCGGCCTTGCCAAAGCTGAGTATATGAATTGTACAGAGCTTGAGTATCCTAAAAAGCATTGCTCTCTACACAGTCAGACACACACACCCAGATGCACACACACAAACACACACTCACACAGTTGCCAAGTCTGGGGTTTGAACTACTACCTAACTGGTTTATTACTACAGCAGTAAGCAGTTATGGGACGTGCCATGGAGATTCCTGAGCTATGGCTCTCACAAAGGTGTATTTCACATTGGATGACCTCAGCAGGCTTGTCATAATACTACTATGGGGTTGGCCGTGTGTGCATGGGCCATAACCCATTCATGTAGGGGTTGACATGCCACATGCAGGCACACACGGGGTCATATGTCACAGGTACGTGTATACCTCTACTAGATGACTACTTCCATGTACAGTCATGTTGCACAGCTGGTACGAGCACCACATAGTCTGTCATGCTGACAGATGCTGATGGCTAGTATCTGCAGTGAGTGACATCTGCACCTCATGTGTTTGTGAGCCTTTGGCTGTGTGCTGGGTGGGATAGTCCTGGATGGGTCCTTGTCATGGTGACCCTCTTCCACACATCTATGTCCATCTACCTTTGGCTTATTATAGTGTGTTGTCCTTACATATGTCTGTATTCCTATCCACTGTGTGTTCAAGGCAGGAGCAGTGCATACTGACATGTGTCTGCACTAAGAACTGCGACTGCTGGGTATGTCTGGTACACTGGTGTTTGCAGACATGACCTTCATGTGTTTAAGTGTGCGAGCATGCCCAATATGGCCTTTCATTATGTTGTTGACTGGCATTGCCTTCATTCCTCTGTGTGCAAGCATGCCCAGTATGGCCATCTGTATTGCATGTGGATCATGTCCAGGTTGTTTGTACTGCCCTGCTGGCCTTTGTGTTGTCCACCGACAGGTAGCATGCTGTGTCTGCAGGGTATCCATCGGTCATTTGGCATGCACTGTTGCTACATTTCTGCATAGCAGTGGGGACACCTGACTGTTTCTATATTTCTACACAGGAGTGGGGGTGGCACATCTGACTGTTACTATAAGTGTACGTAGGATAGGGGAGCACACCTGACATTTCTACACATTTGCTAGGACTGTACTAGTATGTTGGGTACTCCATTTCAGTCTGTAGTCTTACCTATTGTGCTGGCTAGAGGCATACCAGTGTACTACAGATCATAGCTTTCACTGCCTACATATTAGTTTCTGACTTCCTAGCCTTCACATCTTACATCCAACTGCCTGGCCTGCTATAGTCTGTCTGTGTAGGCCTGGGGGGTTACAAATAGGGCTCATTCGGAGGCCACAGTGCAGCATTTGTTTGTGTTTGTCTACACCGATCCTGCTGGCTGTAACAGTTGTTGGGTATGTGACCCCCCCAACTGGCATGTGTGAGTCACTTACCTTGTGGGTGTCCCAGTATTGAGAGTGGTGCTGCAGGGCTGCCTATGTTGGATACACAGAGTACACTCCCTAAACATCATTGAGCACAGGTAGTGTGATGTTTGGCATCCCTTTTACTGTATGTGCGAGTCAGAGAGAGGTGACATTTCCTGGGCCCCTACTGTGTCAGTGCATGTGCTATGCATTGCCTCTTTGCCAAGGCCAAAGCATATTGGGCACGACTCCTTCTGCCTACTAGAGCAGGCTCAGGTTGTTCCTCCTCTGAGTCACTCTGTGCCTGTGCAGGCCTTGGCAATAGTGGGGGGCTGTGTAGCCCTGCCCCATGCTGTTTCTGCTGCAGCTGTTTCCGTAGGATCATATTGTGTAGCATGGCACATACAAGGACAATTTGGGTACATGTAGTTGGCAAGTACTGCAAGGCTCCATCAGATGTGTCCAGACACCAGAACCGTGACTTGAGCATCCCAAACACACACTCTATTATGATTCCTGTTTGTGTGTGTACCTCATTATGGAGTTCTTGTTCGGGTGTGTGTGCATTTCTGATGGGTGTCATCAGCCATGGCTCCAGTGCGTATCCAGCATCCCCAACTAGGTGACTGTGTGGGATGTCCCAATTGGCAAATCTGTGGTACAGCTGCGTCAGATGCCATATGTGGGAATCATGGTAGCTTCCAGGGCTGCCAGCACACACATTCATTATTATGCCCTAGGCATCACACACAACCTGACAGTTGATGGAGGGGAAGCCCTTGCAGTTGATGTAGACCCTACTCCACTCACCGGGTGGTGCTTTGATGTGTATGTGCGTGCAGTCTATTGCACACTCACGGTATTCTGCTATTTGATGAAGAGACGCATATTGCTGGCCAACACCTCATGGGTAATGGGGCGATATACGTGCTCACTGACATGTGCTGACATGACATCCAGGAACTGGTGGAGTACCCTGGATGCTGATGCCTGTGATATCTCCATTATATCCCCAGTTGGCCTTTGGAAGGTACCTTTAGCTAGTATTCATAGGCCTACACATACATTGGTATCCACTGGGATGGGTTCCCCTCTGTTAGTTCTGTGTGTGAAGTGTGGCTGGCACAGCTCAACAATCAGCTGTAGGAGGTCCCTGTCCACCCTATAGCATTCCACTATCTCCAGCTCATGTAGCACTGTAGGCTGAGGATGGCAAAGATGGGAATGCTGCTGACCAACCCACAGTGAGGAGACGGAGAAGAGTGTACAGACCCAGGGTAACCTACCAAGGGCTACATGAGCTGGAGATAGTGGAGCGCTATAGGGTGGACAGGGACCTCCTACAGTTGATTGTTGAGCTGTGCCAGCCACACCTGACACATAGAACTAACAGAGGGAAACCCATCCCAGTGGAAACAAAGGTATGTGTAGGCCTAAGAATACTATCTACAGGTACCTTCCAAAGACCAACTGGGGATACAATGGGGATCTCACATGCATCAGCATCCAGGGTACTCCACCAGTTCCTGGATGCCATGGCAGCACATGTCAGTGAGCACGTATATTTCCCACAAACCCGTGAGGCATTGGCCAGCAGTATGCGTCTCTTCTACCAAATAGCAGAATACCCTGAGGTAGTGGGTGCAATAGGCTGCAAGCACATACGCATCAAAGCACCACCCTGTGAGCAGGGTAGGGTCTACATCAACTACAAGGGCTTCCCCTCCACCAACTGCTAGGTCGTGTGTGATGCCCAGGGCATAATACTGTGTATGCTGGCTGCCCTGGAGTTATCACAATTCCCACATCTGGCATCTGACTCAGTAGTACCAGAAGTTTACCAATGAGGACATCCCACACGGTCACCTAGTGGGGGATGCTGGATATGCACTGGCGCCGTGGCTGATGACACCCATCAGAAACACACACACACCCAAACAAGAACTCCATAATGAGGCACACACACAAATAAGAATCATATTAGGGCATGTGTTTTGGATGCTCGTCACAGTTCCGGTGCCTGGAGACATCAGGTGGAGCCTTGCAGTACTCTGCAACTACATATACCCAAATCATCCTTGTATGTGCCATGCTACACAATATGATCCTGCAGAAACAGCTGCAGCAGGACCAGCAAGGGGCAGGGCCATATAGCCCCCCACCAATGCCAATGCCTGCACAGGCACAGAGTGACTTGGAGGAGGAACAACCTGAGCCTGCCCCAGTAGACAGAAGGAGGCATGCCCAATCTGCCCTGGCCCTGGCAAAGAGGCAACATGGGAGGGACCTAGGGAATAGCACCTCTTTCTGACTTTCACATACTGTAAAAGGGATGCCAAACATTACACTACCTGTGCCTAACCATGCCTACGCAGTGTACTACTTGCATCCAACATAGACAGCCCTGCAGCACCACCAGCAATGCTGGGACATCCACAAGATAAGTCACTCACACATGCCAGTCAGGAGGGGGGAGGGGTCACATACCCAACAACAGTCACAGCCAGCAGGACAGGTATAAACTAACACAAACAAATGCTGTACTATGGCCTCTGAATGAGGGGTATGGATGACCCCCACCCAGACCTACATGGACAGACTACAGCAGGCCAGGTAGTGGGATGTCAGTTGTGATGGCTAGAAAGTCAGAAACTAATGTGTATGCAATCAAAAGATAAGAATGGGAGTACCCTGGTATGGCATAGCCAGCATGATGGGTAAGACTACTGACTGAAGTGGACTACAGGATATACATGTACAGTCCTAGCAAATGTGTATAACTGTCAGGTGTGCCCACCACCCCACATAGACATACAGTAACAGTCAGGTGTGCCCCCCCAATCCTGTGTAGAAACATAGAAATAGTTAGTTGTACCCCCCGCTATGCAGACATGTTGCAACAGTCAATGCCAAATAATCGGTGGATGCCCTGCAGATACAGCATGCTACCTGTCGGTGTACAACACAAAGGTCAGCTGTGCAGTACAAACCACTGGATATGCTCCACACATGCATAACAGATGGCCTTACTGGGCATGCTCACACACTTACAGAAATGACGGCAATGTCAGTCATCAACATACTGAAAGGTCATACTGAGCATGCTCACACAAACACATGAAGGCCATGTATGCAAACACCAGTGGACCAGACATATCCAGTGGTTGCAATCGTTACTGCAGACACATCAGTATGTACCACTCATGCCTTGCACACACAGTGGATAGGAATACAGACATATATGTAAGGACAACACACCATAATACGCCAAAGGCAGATGGATATAGATGTGTGGAAAAGGGTGACCATGGCAAGGAGCCATCCATGCCTGTCCCACTGAGCACACAGCCAAAGGGCTCCAAACACATCAGTTGCAGATGTCACACACTGCAGTTACTAGCGACCAGTACCTGTCAGCACCATAGACTATATGGTCTGCACAACATAGCTGTACAAAGACATAGTCAGCTAGTTGCCCTAGACATGCATCTGTGACATATGACCCCGTGTGTGGCCGCCTGTGGCATGTCACCCCTACACGAATCGTGTATGGGACCATGCACACACTGGCCACCCTGTAGCTGTACCCTGACAAGCCTGCTGAGGCTATCCAATGTTAAATACACCTTTGGGAGAGTTGTAGGCCAGTAACATCTGTAGTGTGTCCCATAACTGTGCTGTAGTGTGATTATTTAGTTAGGTATGATTTCTATCCCCCAGCACGGCAGCTGTGTGTGTGAGTGTGTGTTATTGTTCGTGTGTGTGTCTGTCTCTCACTGACTGTGTAGAAAACAATACTTTTAGGTACTCACACCCCTTACATTTCACATACCCATCTTTGGCAAGGCTGCTAATGTCACCCACCTAGAATTACTCCCCTGGGAAAATTGTAGCCCAGTAATCTCTGTAGTGCATGCTGTAACTGCATACTGCTGTCATGTGATAATGTAATTAGGTAGGAGGTCAAACCCCAAATGTGGCAACTGTGCATGTGTGAGTCGGTGTGTGCGTGTCTGTCTGTCAATGACTGTGTAGAGAGAAATGCTTTTTAGGCTACTCACACCTCTTACAAGTCAAATACTCTCCTTTGGCAAGGCTGCTGATGTCACGCAACTTGAAATACACCTCTGGGACGATTGTAGCCCAGTAAGCTCTGAAGTACGTCCTGTAGCAGAGTATGGCCATAGTGTGATTTAGGAGTTAGTTGGGAGTTCTACCCCCTGACCTGCCAACTGTGTGTGCATGTCTGACTGTGTAGAAAGCAATGCTTTTAGGTTACTCACATCCCTTACATTTCACATACCCAACTTTGGCAAGGCTGCTGATGTCAACCACCTAAAAATACTTCCCTGGGAAAGCTGTAGTCCAGTAATCTGCATAGTGCATACTGTAACTGTGTACTGCTGTTGTGTGAATTAGATGCATGGTTGGGTTCCATCCCCACCTGTGCCAGTTCCGGATGTATTATGTGTGTCACTGTTAGTGTAGGGAACAATGCATTTTAGGCTAGTCTCTCGCAGTCATTTCAAAGCCCTACTTTGGCAATCCTGCTGATGTCAGTCAGTGTGAAATACACTTTTGGGCAAGGATTACTCCAGTAATATCCATGGTGCGTACTATAACTGCGTAGTGCTGTATTGCAACACACTAGCTAGGGGGTTCTACTCCCAAACATGACAGGTGGGTGAGTGGGTGTTTATAACCTCTAGCCTGTGTAGAGGTGGTTGTGAACTGTGTGGCCAATGTGGAGTGGGTTTTACATATTTCTTATATGGTGGCCATACTATATATCACAATGTCCACTGTACAGGGATACCATGTGATACGGCTGAGAGGCAGGGTTGCAGAGCCCTACCCAGACATGTGACATCAAGGTCAGGCAATCACAGTTAGCAACCCCAGTATTACCCAGAGCAGACTCTCACCCCATGTGTCATACACACACATGCCTAGGTAACAGCCAGTATGTGAGTAGTACACTGCATATTGGTCACTGATAGTAACTATGGAGTGACAGCGGTGGGCTACAGAGGGCATGACACCCAGTCCATCTGTCCAATATGCACATACGTGCAGACAGTGCACCTCTCCCATGTTCTCCAATGGACAACTGCACCACCTGTGGTGCCATCACATGTGACCCACAACGGACATACCATGCCTTACAACATGCCCATATAGACAGATGCCACTGACACCCAGGAATGCTGATAGCATGCACACCATGTAGGTGCAAGGTAAAGCTGCTGGCCATTACCAGCTCCTACCACAGGTGGGCAGGACTGGCACATCTGATGATAATCTGTGTTCACAACATGGGCTGGACACCCCAGGTACAGTTCCACATGTCACTGTACATGCATGTGGGAGGTGTACACATCCCAGATGCCATCCATGTCACAGATGAAGGAACACAGACATGACAAACGATGCACAGCATTGCCCACATACAGTAGTCACCCAGGTGACTGGATGGGAATACAATACCCACCTGTTTGGGCAAATGCAGACACTACATCACTGAGCTACAATGCAGACCATTGTCATGTGGCCTGATGCCAAGGTACACCCATCACCTAGCAGTGGACAGACATTTGGCACAGTCCAACACCACACACCTGTGCAGACATGCACACATGCATGTCAGTAGTGGCACCCTATGTGTTTGTGTGTGTGTATTGCATGCTGCAGATGTTCACATCCACACTCCATACAACCCCTTTGGGCATACTGCAGCATACTGTCTGTTGTCAGATACCTTCCCATAGCCATTGCCTGTACAGCCCCAGTATGACCTGTGTGGTGCATGGGATACCTGCACAGTGATGTGATGTGGCAATCCCACAACTGATGAGTTGTACACCTGGCCCTGCCACGTCTGTCAATATGTTTGTGTGTCCTTGTGAGAGTGTGGCTGTGTTGATGCTGGCACCTCTTCATGTCAACAGGCACATGTATGTCACCTACCGTACAGCTACTGTATCCTTGTTGCAGCTGTCACTCACCATCACATATATGTTCTGAGTGCTCCACAACAGGTAACCCTTGTGGCATATCCAATAATTGCAGCAAACTGTGTTAATAGTCATCAGGAGTTTGATACCCTGTGCTGCTAGGTGTGTGACATGACCATGCCTCAGTTTTACCCTTCCACCCCTCCTTGACATGTATTAGCCTCTGTCTGTGTCCCCCACCTCCTCTCAGGTGGACATGGAGACCTACACCTGTTTTGCTTAGGCAGCAGCATGCGTAATGTAAGTAATGCTCATGATTAGCTGATGGCCTGTGTATGATTTGCAGCCCTCCCCTAGCTGATTGCATGTGAAACAGCTGTGGTAACATCACCATTGCCAATTGTATGGAAGCACACTCCAATATCCAGGAACATCATGGTGGTGTTTGCCCTTTTCACCCACTGTGAGCAGGAACTAGATCTGTTGTGTGCCAAACAGCATCCCAGATGGATTGTGGTGTACCTCTAACAGCATACACTGTGGAAGCAGTGCAACAAATGGGAGGTGGATGTGTCTGAACTGACTACAGACTGTAAGTGCCACTATACTGCATTTGGAGTAATGTTGCTTTCACAGTGTTTGTGTGGATATGGCTGATGTACCTGTCTCAATATATGCCATGTCAGTTCCATGTTGATGGGGAATCTCCATCTGCAGGGCCATCTGCAGCCTGAGCAGTGTTGTGTCCATGGTTGCATGTGTCACCCACGGAGCATCTAGCTGTTAACTGCTGAAGGTAGTGTGCGGATTGCAGTCAGTAGATGGATAAAGCTGTGGTAGTCACAGACGTCATATCCATCAAAGGACATATGTTGCAGCAACCCTGTAACAACAGTAAATGTATGTGGTCATCACAGCAACATGTCAATATTGGCCCTGTGTATGTGCTCCCAGCCACACCTCTGTCAACCTTTGCACATATGTCATGCATGAAGTGGTGCATGTGTGCTGTACACCATACTTTGTGGCATCATATCTGAGAACAAGCCACTGATATATCTGACTGCTACACATGTTATGTACAGTAGGGGTTGCATTATATTACCTGCACATTCTGAGGATGTTCATACAGTACTGAGGTCTGTGTACCTATGGTGAATGTTGACAGTGTGTGTAGTGTTGATATGTACCTTAGTCTGTGTACAGACTGTGGTAGATGACATTGTTCTAGTTTCCCCTACTATCAGATGTTACATGCTGCCCTACTGTATGGTACTGTAGTGGCGTACATGTTTGTAGGGCCATAAACACACATGTTCCATACCACAGACAGCCACAAGAATAAACTGTGTAGCAGGTCAATATATGTAGGGCAGTCTGTGAGTGGCACATATGAGGATGGTGTCGAACACATAGTCCATATACTGTAATACCATGCTAGCTAACCATGTTTGGCTGTGTTCACATTGGTTGTGGATATGCACTGTCACACAGGTGTATCCTACCATGTGCTGTGACATGCCTGTGGAGCCTGCTTCATATACAGGTACATGTGCAGTCCCCCTTGGGAGATGTAGGCCAGTGTTGTGTCAGTCTGCCTGCAGCCTGCACAGTGCATTGTGACATGCCTAGCAGCTTGAGTGTACCTACCCAGTGGGATGTCATGTGCAGATACTAGCCAGATGTCCTGCTTCCAGACCTCAACTAACAGTCATGTATGTCAGACAGGGCAGCGGGATGCAGTGCAAATGTATGTCAATGCCTATTGTGTAGTACGTGGCCATGGCACTCCTGTACCAGTGGTCATACCGTTACAGGCCAGGCAGGGGTGTGTGAATGCATGACCTATGGTGGACATTATATAACGGTCGTTATGTGTTATACCCATCTACATGGCCATCCACATCCATATTGTCAGGCATGGTACACATGTGTAGCACTAAGGGTGTAAGTGTATACTCTCTGGACTGTACAGACTGTGTCAGCCTCCCACATATATTGTCTAATATCTCTGTTGCTGTCCACAGTGGCATTACATGCTAGCAGCAGTACTGTACACTGATATCCTTTGGATGTTGTTCAGTAACCAATGGCATACATGTTATGAGAAGATGTGACCTGACACACAGACCATGTCTGTGAAGACAATCCCAATGACAGTAGCAATAGCCTACTAGTACACGTGCTAGAGATACCTGACATCCCCTACAACTACAACATTGGGAACATATGGGCTGGGGTTGGCTTACACTTCATTTCCAGGAACTATGTTGAGAATATATGTACATATACATATCCAGATAGCCAGATATATGATTACACATGTGTACTACACTCATTTAACACTGTCATTGCAATCAGAAACTATTGCTCCCCACATCATGTGTGCATGGTCCCATTACATCTCATGTGTGATGGGCATCCTTCCTGTGTGTGGGCAGCAGTGCTACTGACAGCATGTAGCAATACCCCATACAGGCGAACCAGCACACTCAGGGCAGCCACATATTTGTAGGAGGATCAGGAAGTACAGACAGACTGTGAGTGGAGTTGTGTTATGCTTTTACAGTACTGGTGTTACAGGGTGTGTGTGTATATACTAGTTTGCCATGGACTGCAGTCCATCTGCATAGCACACAACTGTGGGCCTACCCTCATGCCGACCGGAGCTGTGCTTATCATGTCTTGTCTGTCCACCACATGGGTCTTGTGTCAGAAAATGCACTGGCAGTGTGTGTCTTGTATGTGACCAGTACATGGCTACATCCATGGCTGTCCATACCAGCAATTCCCTGACTAAAGGTATGTTACAGACTATCTTGTAACACCTGCACCTTGCGTAGTGTATGGCAATAGTTGTCCACATATGTGCCTGTAGTCCAGCCTCTGTCCATCACCTACATACCAATCTGTGCACATATGTCATGTTGTCGATGATTGATCCATAGTGGGCTGGGAGTATAACACACTGCCATGTCTGCCATCAGTCCACTGCCATTGTAATCCCCACACATATGGTGGGGCTAGAGCCATATATGTGTGGGAGTCACCAACATAATACTTGAGTGCCCTCATACACTGCAGAGCCCAGTGTATGTAACAGTGGTATGTGGCCCTGTATTATTGAGTCTAGGGGGGAGCACCAGAAAAGATCTAGGCTGCTACAAAATGTGGGGATATCAGGGCTGAGCTGCCTTAAGGTATCTGGATGTGCAGTACCATATACTTCACCTATATACACATTACTGACATGGCACTGGGTACTGCAGTACTACTGCCCCCTGCCATACAAACTGTTCTGTGTGTTGGTGTGCATGTGATGGTGTCAGTTATGCCATGTTATGTAGCAGTTACAACCCATGTGATCATAAGACATCTATACCACCTACTATGTTTGTATAGTGTGTAGATAGAGGCTGCTGAACTACATACTTGGAGTACATACTGTCAATTTTTAGGTATCCTGTGGCCCAGTGTGTCTTTCCTATTGTACAATGTGAATGGCTTGGCCTGGACAGCAACAGCTGTGAACCTTTCCAGCCTACTGCATGATTGTAACTGGTCCAATGTAGCATCACTCCGTTGATATAGTTGTTGGTGTCTAAACAGCTATATGGCATGGCATGTAGAACTGTAATAGTACATGATGACAGGATACCATGTCTGCAAACCCATAGGTGTTGTTTCACCTATGACCTCTCTGTGGGTGTATGTTACAGGCAATGATTGTCATTTGTATGGGTGGCACATACAGTGTCCAGTCATTCAGGGGTCAACTGTAGGCATAGTGGCTGTTCCATATTGTGTGCACCTACCACTTATGTTACGTACTGTACATATAACTGCTTGTGTATGTATAGTCACAGGTGTATGTACACACATATATTTATATATAGATATATATACACATATATATATATATATATATAGAGAGAGAGAGAGAGATGTGTATAAAGATATATATATATATATATATATATATATATATATATATATATATATATATATATATAATTATATATATTTAGACCCGTATCTGCATATCTGTGTCTGTGTATCTGAAGCCTAGTAGTGGTGATGGCTTCCACATAATACATTCACCATGGGAGCCAGACTGTACTGCATGATATGTTACCAATAACAGCCTGACATCATACAGGTGGGATGTAGTACAGATAACATTGTGTGCCCATGTTGCCACTGGCCCTGGTTATGGGATCTCCAACACTTGGTAGGGTATTGCAGGGCGGACATGTTTGGCTGATGGGGGGATGCATATTTGTACGACTCATATAGTGTGCTGTGCCTCTCAACCCCATTAACGTAACATGTATTCTGTTACACTCCACTCCCTAACAGCTACATGTGCCTTGCAGTACCAGCACAGCAGTGTTGCACCAATGGGTCAGTAGGCATGGGAATCCCATTGAGGTCTGCCACATGTGTGTATATGTGCATGTGTGCATAACTATACCGGTCCGAGTCCACATACTCATATTACAATACACATTGCCACACAGTAGTACAGATATTATTGTTGTCACCTATAGGTGTGGCAATGCAATGCAACACCTTACTATGCCTGTGGCATGTGCATCACATGCATATCCCTGTGGTGCCACTGTTGTGATATGCAATGGGTTGTTTTTGTGTTGTGGCCAATGTGTGATAGTGGATATGTCAGAGTATCAAGATGGGTTCTAGTGTGTACAATATCCAGTGGGGGATGAGGGTGATGTGTACAGTGTCTTTACACCATGGTACACCTGGTATATGGCCCACGTACCACTCTCAGGTGGCCAATGTCACCATCACCCATACAGGTATCAGTTAACAGGATATGGCCCATTTACACATGTACTGTGTGCAGTCTACCTGTAACACATTGGACACATGGACTAGTTAGTTAGCAACTATACAACCAGGTCTCTTAGATGTGTGTCTACCTGTTGTGTGTCTGTCAATGTGTATATGATGGTATGACACACTATGTATTCACTATATATAAACATTACATCCCCATTACCATATTGGATGTGTCTGTGGATGGTATGCATGTAGCACATGCCCTGGTATACACCTCACCCTACAGATGGTGTTGTGTGTGCAATAACAGCCTCACAGTTCAGTACCACTACATACATGAGTTGGGGTCTAGACACAGTGTTGCCAAGTCAGGATGTGTGTGTATGTGGATGAGTTTACATAAGGGTGCAGATTATACCTGTATCAGCAGGCCACCATTCATGTTTGCATGGCCAATAACTGTTATACATACCTGTGGAATGTGTGCAACTGTGCACCACATATGTCACGGCCATGGTGTCACCACACTGACATACCCCTGTGGAATATGGCTGTGGACCATCCTCCTGCTGACACATGTATACCTACAGCACAAATGAATGACAGTATGGGGATATCAACTGGTGTTGCCAACAGCTGAGATCTATCATAGCTGCATGGCTGCACTACCTGACATGTATGCAGTACACATTACCCCTGACTACATTCTACACTGTAGTACATTGCGACATGCTATAACAGACACTGTGTGCATCAGAACCATGTTAGCCTGTCCCTGCATCAATGTTATGGATGGCAGGGATGTGGAACAGGTATCATCATATGCACAGGGTTTGTGAATGCCATCCTAGCTGCATGGCTACACTACCTGACATATATGCAGTACACCTTATCCCTGACTACATTCTACACTGTGGTAAATTGTGGCACCCCATTACAGTCACCGTGTACATCAGAACCATGTTAGCCTGTCCCTGAATCGATGTTATGGATGACAGGGATGTGGCACAGGTTTCATCATATGCACAGTTCCGCCATGTGGCTGCCCTATACGGGTAATGTTGGACAGATGCAGACCATAACTGGCAGAGTGTGCAGTTCAGTGCCTCCAGCCACGGACATGCTGACTGTGCCTGCCAGAGGTTCTATGGGCACGTACAGGAACAGACCTTGAGGTGCTACTCTCCCCTGATGATGACATATGTCTGCTGGAACCATGGCCTGCCTGGGCCTAGCTAGGGCCATGTGCACGTGGCCTGCTGTGGTGTGGTGTGGACAGCAGCCCCTATGGTGTTCTAGGGCTGGTACTGCCACTATGGGAGCAGCTGTGCATCCTGGCATGTCCATGTTGACCACCAGCTGCTGGTGTCCCTGGCCTATGTCCATGCGGCCATTGCACCACTCCCACCACACGTTCTAGCTCAGACATACCATGGTCAAGGAGGCCAACCATCTCACCCCACCGTCTAGCCATGACCTCGGTATATTCACGGCAGGCAACAGCGAGTTGATGGAGGTTGCCATTTACAGCTGCAAAAGCAGACCTCTGCAGCCTTAGAACCTGTCTGGAGTGCATTTCCATACATGCCTGTCTCTCCATTATGGTCTGAAACATGCTCCTGGTGGTACCAGTTGTGGCGCCTCTGCAAGAGGCAGGATGACCTGCAGTCCTCCCATGAGCACCACGGTACATCTGCCGATGTGGTGGCCTTCCGGACATCTGGCTAGGCTGACTGTGACCCAACACAGTTGGCATGGACACCACACTTTCCTGGTCATTGCCACAAAGCGCCAACTGTCCCTCTGCTATGGCCACATGTGATGAGGTTTGTAGGGGCACTGTTACTGTGTGCGAGCTTGGGGTGGCTAGGAGGGTGATGACACATGTTGGCACAGTGTCAGCCTCTGACAACCCAGCCTGTGCCTCACCTGCACCTTCATCATCATCGGTGTGCAAGAGGGACCCTGACCCACCTCGCCACCTGTGGGGAAACAAATACACATGTTAAGACCTGTACAGCAGTGCATAATAGTACACACACTCACACACACTCACACTGACAGCCACCTTACTACCTCACCTTCCCTGAGTTTGCACAGTCCCACAGAGAGTTACATATGTTCCCCTTCCTGCATGGCACTTGCTAATATACACACATCACTACAGCCCATTAACATATTATCCCTCTCCATGCCTACACGTGTGGTTACCACACCTGACGTGTTACTCTATCACCTCACTGACCTGGGTGGAGTAGGTTTTACATGGCCTCACTGCTGTCACCCTATATTACCCTGTGTATGAGCAGTAATGGTGTACGAGGCCCCTATATGGTTGGGGCTGCTACATTCACTACATATGTCACACACCAGAGCCTCATACTACAGTCTTGCTCAATCCATGCCACATCTGCTGCACAAGTGACCCATCATGCGGATGACAGTACTACCTGGATACACTCACTGATGTGTTGTGGTAATTCCTCATTTCATTTGTAGTGCACCAGATGTGGGTAGCCGGTTACCTATCTGCTGCTGGCAATATGATGTGTATACCTGGTATGTACTGCACCTCCCAATGCATGCTCCATGATACAGACCTTGCTATGTTATCAGCTGTCCTGTGTTCACATACCTGACAGATTGTCCTGGTGCCCCATGCCTCACTCCATGTACAGCACAATCCCAAGTGGAAGTACTGCCATGTGACAATCCCACTATTGCCTGTGCATACATGGACACACACACACACACACACACACACACACACACACACACACACACACACATCTGACATGCATCATCCACATTCCACTAGATTGCACTTATGAACACAACCGAGTCATACATACACACCCCACACTCCTACATGTGGAGTTGTACAACATGTGTGCACACAGTCCTCCCATTAGCCTTCTGTCAACATGCATTACATATGGAGCTCAACAGCATGCAGTGCAATTATAGTGACATTATGCTAGCGGCAGTATACATGTGTGTGAGGCATGGGCTTTGTTGGTAGGTGATGGCCCCTCCTCGTGTTAACACTGCACACATGTACAACGTGTTACTGTGGCCTGTTCTGCACCCTGCCTTGTACTGTGCACCATACCTCACAGGTGTAGAAACCAGGGTTGGGAGGGTGGCCTAATGGTTAAGGTGTTTGCCTTGCAAACATAAGGTGCAGGGTTTGAGTCTCACAAGGGATAGTTGGCTAGGCTTAAAATGGCTCCCAAGGGCAGTTAGCTTAGTACTAATCTATGAACCTATGAACCATTGATACATCTGTAGTACTGTGTCAGTTATATCAGCTCCAATGCGCACAGCCCCTGTGTGTTGTAGCAACACATACCTGGGATGATTATGTGAACAGTTATCAGTTGTGGATGCTTGATGTCTGTGCTACAGATCACATCAGCAGTGCATGTATGACAAGTACATGACTATTACACTGACAACCAGTGGACCTTTCCATGGCTGTGAGGGGTCTCTATACATGTCCCAAACCTCTGCATGGTTGCAAGGTCTGCTCATGTGCACATCCCTTGGAATGCACACACTGCTGTCACGAGTGCTGTAAGGTCAGGGTTACGTCTGCAACATTTACTTAACCTGATTGAGTACAGCTGCAGCCATGGTGGTGTTGAGTCACACATGTCCCTACTGTAGGCCATGTGTCCTGCCACATGTCACATTCCTGTGGACACATTGCACATTGACAGGATGTTAGTTATCTTGCATGTGCCTGTTGTACCCTTCCGATACACCAGCATGGTCTCTACTGTGATGCAGTGCATTTCTCAGCAACAAAACGTGAACGTGTACAGCCTGCAGTATGGGTATGTGTGTTAGACGGGTGCATGGGGGATAGACCATAACTATTACATGCCTAGTTTATCATCCTGCATGAACAAGAACCATACTTAACAGCTACGGGCTGCTGCCGTGGTGGTATCCTGGAGGGACATACATAGGAGTTCGAGAATGCTGTTGTTGGTAGCCACAGCTGTGGCATTCATAACAGGTGAGTGCAGCATTACATTATATCAACAGTAGAATTACACACTATTACAGCTTATACACAACAGTTTATTACTACTATGCAGCAGCAGACTATGTATATGACATTTCAGTTTTGCATGATGTACCTGTACAGATGCAGATGCATACAAATGAGTGAAGTATCAATGTGCCCTGTGGCCTTACCTGCACACTCCTCAGCTGGTATGTTGTTGGCACCCACCTCCAAGATGTGCCCTGCCAGGTGTTGATGTTGCAGGCAGACAGGTGCCACTAGGCTGCTGAGAAACTCCTCCACACAGGTGAGAGGTGGATGGGCGGGTTGCCCCACTGGTTGTGAGGTGGTTCCCCCCTTATGGCAGCTTCACGTCGACGTACATGGTGAAGCAGGTCAGTGCAATGATGCCGAATCTGCTCATAGCTGCAGTTATGCAGTCTGACATCATTGACCCTGTGGACTAGCTCATTTCACAGGGCAGTCTTCTCCTGCTGGTCATGGGCTGTCCCACCAAAAAGAAGTATATAGTTCTGTACCAGGTGGTTGATGATGATAGCCATTTCAGTGGTGCTGTACGCGGGAAGGCGACTATGCAACATGATTCCTGGAAGACATAAGGATGGAAACAGGTCTGAGCCACCCATACAGCAGGGCTACCATAGTTCTTAATGCACATATATGTCTCCCCCCACCGTATCAGCTAGAACAATACATTCACAGACTGCAATTGTTATGTCAGCTGCTTACCTACCATTGGGACATATGTTGTATTATACCAGGCTTTGTGCTATGTGTATGTGCCATGCTTTGTGCTATGTGCTTGTAGCCATGATCCCTGTGGGGACACTTTACAGACTATTTCATCTGCATGCCATTGTCAGTGCCACTATATATATGTGTGTAAATATACATCTATGTACATATATGTGTAGATATATTTTCTACGTTGTGGATATACCTATGTCTGTATGAGTGTCTGTATCAGTACACATACACATCACATTCCATATCACACAGGTATGTGGAGTGCATACAGACATCCGGTCTGCATTCTGTAACCATTTTTCATTCACAGCTGCACTGTTCTGCCTTGCTGCAACACAGACAGGTGCCACATGTGAACACAGCCTAGCATTAGGGTGGTAACTATGGTGTGAGAGTGTTGGTATGCCTGTTACACACCTTTGGCATTTGTGCATGCTACATTACACATTCACATGACTGTCCTGCAAGTGGTGTGCTCTGACACCCATATGTCTATCATGACGGCAGTACATCCACCAACAGCTATTGTCCACACTAACATAACATACACAGATATTATGGCTGACATCTTTGTCATTCATTGCTGATCTGCACAGTTGGCAGGTAGGTCCCACTGCTTACAGGGACATACAGTATTGTCCAGAGCAGTTGTTCAGTGGGACATCATTACAGGAACAACTACAGATGGCACATATCAAACATTCTACACCATAAATCCTATTAATTTATACCACATACTACATTAAATTGCATACAGTTATGTTTTACATACCTTTTAGTGTTTGGACGGGTGTAACACCTTCCCGGATGTGGCCTGTAGTAATTTGTTCCCCACTGTGTGAGTTCCATTTTATATGTATGTTTTATTTTTCCTTTTCTTTTTTTTCTTTCTTTCTTTCTTTCTTTCTTTCTTTCTTTCTTTCTTTCTTTCTTTCTTTCTTTCTCTCTCTCTATCTTCCTCTCCAGTAGAGCGAATGAGTTGGTTTGAATGGATTTCAGCATAGCTTTTGTAGGTGATGCACATGATCAGGTGATGGGCTCTGCACCAATCAGTGTGCAACAGTTGCTGACTGTGTGCAGCCTGCTGTGTAGTGATCCTGTTAACCATTGTCATGGCAACCCAGTACTATAAATTGCTTACTCATGTGGGCATTGCTCCTTCACCTTTCCAGTATGGAGGACATTCTTCCTGTATGTGGGCAGCAGTGTTACAGACAGCAGGTTGCAATACCTGGTACAGCAGGGCTTGCATACACAGGACAACTACACAATCTTAAGAAGTTCCAGACCTATAGACAGGGTGAGTAGTGTTATGTGCTTTGTATATTGCTGGTCTTGCAGTGTTTGTGTGTACATAGTACTTTAAGATGAATGCAGTCTGTCTGCATAGCTCTCAACAGTGGGCCTATCCACATGATGGCCAGTGGATTGTCTGTTTGCTTTTGCCTGTGCACCACACAGGGCTTGTCCTAGATAAATCCCGGCAATCTGTTGGTTGTGTGCTATCAGTACATGACTACTTCCAGTTGTGTTCCTGATGTGTTATTCCTGCATAAGAGTATGTTGCAATGAATCCAGTAACACCAGCAATGTGCAGGATGTGTAACAGCAATATTACGAGTATGGCCCTGTGTTCCTGCCTCTGTCTTCCACATATATGGCTGGCTTTGTCCTGCTGTGATACGGTTAGGGGTTGTTCAGTATTGGCCTATCATAATATACTGCTAGCATTCCTGCTATCATCCCAGTCATATTGTGGACTCCCACGATATTTGTTGGTCAGGGTCCATACATGTGACAGATACATAGACATTATCACAGGTAATTAATGTTCCCCTAGGCCTTGACTGCGGGGTGTAACTGGCGACTGCTGAACTACATCTGTTATTGTCTATTGTTATCTATCTTGATGGCAAATCCTTTGTCCACAGTTGTACAAATTGATGGACCTGACCTGTACAGCATAATATGTTATATATCCACACTGTCTGCATCTACTTTTCTGTGTGGGCCTTGCATTCCTTACTGATTACATAAGTGCAGCTCTATGTGCTGTCGGTAATGGAATACATTATTGTAAAATACATCATTAAAGGTTGTCTGTGTATACATTAGTGTGTCGTCTCATGTCCTTTGATTAGTGAGTGGGCTATGTGTAATTCAGTACACCTGTTCAAGTGTAAATGTCATTTAGTAGGTTATACAGCAAAACAATGTTGTTATACCAATTTCACATGGAAAATAGAATGTGCTGCAGTGGGACTTGAACCGAGAATGTGTGCACGGTAGGCGGATGCTCTGCCCACTACACTATTGCAGTTCTGCATAATTTGCATATTTATACCTTAATGTCATACCCATGCTCCCTTTCCCTGGCCTTCAAGCTCCATGTACACAGCATCCATCCATTCTGCAGTTGCTTGCCCTGCCATACCACACCTCCACACATTTCCCTCTCTGCACATCTCGGTACTCCTCCATATTACTGTCTCAATGCAACCTTCTGCAGGCTCTTCATTGGTTTAGTCCACGTATGTTTGAGCCTTCCCTTCATCCACCTCCGATGCTGGTGGAAACATTATTGTGACCCATAAAGTCTGGTGCATCCTGACAGGGATGGACCTGTTGTTGTGTCACGAGTACACTTTGCTGGTCTACACTGTTTCTACCACTGGTAGCATTCTGCAAGGGTTTTGAGAAGAAGCAGTTTGCTTACACACCAGACCAGCCTCATCTCCCGCTTCTGCAGATGACACATGCCCCCACGCCATGCCCCATTTTCCATTTCTCTCTTCAGTATTATGTAAGACTATTGTTCTCACAGTATGCATGGACAGGCACTGTTCATTGATACTCATAGACTGCTTGGAATTCTGTGCCTGAGCACTGTGCACATGTTTGCTGTTATTAATGTACATACTTACATACATTTCATATACTGTAGACTGACTGTGCCGGATGATATGTTTGTGATAACGGCAGCTGATTGCATATCTGCCATGTCTTTGTGGTAACTCACTTGGACTATAGTGTGCAGGGGGGGGCGGGACCTGGGAGTACTGATTATGTTGTTACTGGCCACTGTGATGGCTGTGGGCTACAGCGTGCTCTAGGCACTGCAAGGGAAGTGTAGGCGGGTATGCGCTGGTGTGCACTAGGCTCAGACTTGCTGACCTCAAGTTATGGTGTCTTACACTGGGTTGGCCTCCACGTTGCTTAACTAGTGTGAGCATTATTTACCACCACCCAAACAGGCATAGTCCCGCTTGCTGCCACATACCTCTGTGCTACTTCATGTACATGTCGGTATTATACATGCTTAAGTCAGGTGTACATGTCAGGTATGACTGTTCATGAAGGTCAGTGTAAGGTTAAGTGGGATTCCAGTTTAGCATTTCTGGATAGGTTATGCTCAGGTAGTCGGGCTGGGTTTAGTTATGCCATACCTGTGTTGTGGAGTAGATGTGAATAGTGGAGGTGTGGGTGCGTAGGTGGAGAAGGGAACATTTTAACTGTATAGTAGGCCGTTCGACTGATTGGTGGGGGAGCAGTAGTGCAGATTTGCAGGTTGTTGGAATATGTATGTGAGGCAGGACAGGAGGTGTCAGTGTCAGTAGTTGGTGTAGGGGTATGGAGTGTTGGGGGGTGCTCTACTTCACCAGGTGGTAAGCAGGTGGTGATCCAAGTGTACTTGGGTTTTTCCTTCATGTGTTATTTACATGTGTAGTCTGGGACAGCTACTGTAATGCACCTGGGTTGGGGGTTCCAGATTCTGCCAATATAGTTGTGTGGAAGGTGTCACCTACTTGTGCCTGTGAACATTACTATGAATGCAACAGGGGTCAATAGGTAAGTGGTGTTAGTGGGCCACACAGAGGGGCTGATAGTAGGGGACATGTCCAGGGATGTGCAGGGCGGCTGACGGGAGGTCCACAGCTGGCCATTTCTTCTCCAGCAACAGCTGTGTATATACCCTGCATTTGTGGTAGGTATGCACACTCACACCCCTGGGTGGGGGCAAGGACAGCAATAATACCTTGTGATGCCAATTAATTCGGCTTACATGCCTACAGTGGGGTGTTGTGACCATGTGTTCTTTGGTGTCATTTAGTGGATTTGCAGCGACACATCTGGTTATTCCACCCATTGCCCTGTAAACTTGACATTGCTGCTGTGGGACTCGTACCGGGGATGGCTGCTCATTAGGTGTCAGGTCTGCCCAATGTACACTATTGCTTACATCCCTGGGGCGGTCCACATAGAATCGCTCCAGCCAACAACAGCACGTCTAGGCCCAAAATTACATACCCATAGTTCTCCACCTGCACCTCCTCTTCAGCACTCTTCCTTACTCCGGGTGCAGCTGCCCACTTCTCGGGACCCATCACGTATGTTGTCTCGCTCCATGGATCATCAGGCTTCCCCAACCTTGTAGTCCGAGAACATGTGTACCCTGCCGTTAGACATCTGTGTAATGGCTGAAAACCTGAATATGCACTGAATTTTTGGAATGTCCCTGAAGGAATATTCTTGTCTTTGTTTCAAGATTAGACTTGGTGGGTCTCTCCCACTGGTAGTATCCTGCCTGTAGTCTGGGAACCAGAGGTTTGTTTACTTTTATTGTGTGTTTGTATGTTTCACCTGTCTAGCTGTGGGGGGGGGGGGGTTGATGCTATGTGTTACACATTGGCACGGCCTGTGAACATATATAATTCTTAACTACTGTATCATATACTAGCTATATATATGTGTATATTTACACAAACACACACACACACACACACACACACACACACACACACACACACACACATATATATATATATATATATATATATATAGGCGTTTGCATATGTATATATCTATATGTGGGTATTTATATATATGTCTGTCTATGTATGTGTACATTTGTACTACAGAGAGGGAGAGGTATATCTCCATGTAGTTATGGGTATATATATATATATATATATATATATATATATATATATATATATATATATATATATATACACATACATACCTGTACATATTTACATCTACATCTGGTTATACCGTTCTTTGCCATGTAAAATAGACTGTGCTGCAGTGGGACTCATAGTGGGAGTGACTGCTTGTTGGCCGGTGGCTCTGCCCAATGAACACTATTGCTTACATCCCTGGGGCGGTCCAAATAGACCCACTCCAGCAAACACCTGCATGCCTAGACCCATAATTACATACCCATAGTTCCCCCACCAGCACGTCCTCTACAGCACTCATCCTTACTCTGGGTGCAGGTCGGGTCTAAACACACCACTACACACTGCCCACTCTCCACTTCACGGGACCAATCTCGTACATTGTCGCGACCCATGGGTCATCAGGCTTTCCCACCTTAGTAGTCCGGGTATGTACATGCCATGCCTTGATAGGTCATCGCACGGGCTTCCTTCTATCACAAGACAATTTTTGGGTTGTCCCGCAAGGGATGCTCCTGTCTGTTCCAAGATTAGACTTCTCAGGTCCACTGTGCCCCCACCCCCCCAGTTGCATCTTGCCTGTGGTCTGGGGAGCAGTGGATTGTTTACATCATTTGTGGGTTTGTTTGAATGTTTCCCCTGTCCAGCTGGGGGGGGTTCATGATATGTGTTACACATTTGTTGCTTGGGCTCCTCACCTCCATTGGCATGGCCTCTGAACATATGTCATTCTTAAGTGCTGTATCTTATCATAGCTATATATCTGTGTATATCTACACACATATGCACACACACACACACACACACACACACACACACACACACACACACACACACATATATATATATATATATATATATATATATATATATATATATATATATATATATATATATATATATATAGAGAGAGAGAGAGATATGGATCTAGACTTTTGATTGAAAGATCACAAGTCCGAATCCATTACGGGCAAGCATACTTTCGCAAAAGTGATTTTCACCGAAGAAGCACTTTTGCCTAAGTATGTCTGTTGCAGAGGTTGTACTACGGTGCGGATAAGGGGAAATTCCGTTTTCCCCACTGTAGTGAGATCTCGGAGGGAGAATATTAAAGTAGGGGGGTGTGGGTGGCACAGCCCCCCCACATGGAGGATGCAGGGGGGCTTGACCCCCTGCAAAAACGTTAATTTAGTGTTTTTTTTTATTTTGAACACACTTTAATGGAAGCGCTTTTTCGATGAAAGAGCTTTTGTTAAAGTGTGTTTGTTGGGTGGTAATGGATTCGGACTTTTGATCTTTTGATCAAAAGTCCTAGATCCATACATATATATATATATATATATATATATATATATATATATATATATATATATATATATATTTATATATATATATATATATATATATATATATATATATATAGATATTGCTGTATATATATATATATATATATATATATATATATATATATATATATCTAACGACATGTGGATGTATGGTGTCTGCAATGTCTATCTATGTATGTATACATTTGTACTACAGAGAGGGGGAGGTATATATCTATATAGTTATGGGTATTTATACAAACACATATACCTCTAAATATTTAGCTACATAACCTGTAATGTTGACTGGTATTGCTGGATACTATACTTCGTGGGCATACCGGCCAAGCTTGTGTGTCATGTATGCTTTGCAATACCTACAACTAAATCCATTAGTGTACACAGAGTCACACATGACATCTATTGTTAGTACCAGGAATACATTTGTCCCATGTGGGACAACCCAGACATTGAGTATTCAACCTTCGTCTACACCCAGGGTTATATAGGTACCCCTGGCTATGTGCATGGTCTACGGCATGTGCCACACCTAGGATACTTGGGTCGGGACATTATACGGGATGGATCCCAAGGGGGGTAGGTGTGGGCAATGAGTGGTGGTGTGGTAGCTACGGGCCGGTAACCAGGGTAGTGGTGGTAGCTGCATGTGTGCTGTGGGTGGGGGGAAGCAGAACTGTGGGTTATGCACGTATGGGTTGCGGATGGCCTGGGTTGGATGGACTTGTACTGCTCGGCCTGCCTAGTGGGTGGGGGAGAGGGGTATGTGATGTCAACATGTGACACATAACAGAGGACTCATTTAATTCCCTAGTTCAATGACAGATGTACAATACTATGAGCTTGGTAGTGTACTGCAGGGCAGATGTGTTTGGCTGGGCGGGGGGTATGCACATTTGTACGTAACGTATATTATTTGGGGCCTCTCAGGCCCATTGACAGTGCATATGGACATATATATTTCTGTTCATCTACCATTGGTATCCACAGATGTCTGGCCATACATACCTCTCTGGTCATATATATTTGGTTACATATTTCCACTATGTCGGAATATACCTTCGGAGACATATATCTGCTTACACATGTCACTTGATGTGCATATGTGGACATATAGATGTTGACATATGTATGTGTGTAGTTGTCAGCATCTGCATGTATATCTGTTCATATATTTGTATATATATGTATATATCTCTGTATATTTATATATATGTATATTTATGTGACTACATCTATAGATATGTTGTATCTGTTTAGATAGTGATATATTTGCACACACACACCCATCTAGCTGTAGGTATACATTCTCTGTACTGTTGCATGACTGGGCTGGGGTTATGTTTCTGACAACATGCAATTTCTGCATATCTGGCATGGCTTAGTGGTAAATCATTTCATGTATGGTGTGCATGGTCTTGGGTTCCAGGCTTGCAGAAGCTGTTTGCTTTGTTGCTGTGCAGAACACCAGCCGTTGGATACATTGTGCTTAAGGCACTTTCAAGCAGTTGTAAGCGGGTTTGCACAGAGGTAACCACTGCTGACTTCCAGTCACAGTGTCTTACACCCATTTAGCTTCTCCTTTGCTTAATCTGTGTCGGCGGTGCTTCACCCCATGCAAACACACTTGCACACGCTTACTAGTACTTACATATGCTTACTACTGCTTATCTGTGCTTACACATGCTTACTTATTCATTATGGTACTAACTCTTCACATGTGCAATTAATGCAGTACTCCAGTACACATTTAAGTGTTATTTTGTAGGTTATACAGCAATAGAATGTAAATAAATGTCCGTATACAGATTTCAAATGGAAAATGGTATATGCTACAGTGGGACTCGAACCAGGAATGCCTGCTCGTTAGGTGGATGCTCTGACCACTGCATTACTGCTGTGTTGCTTCATTTGCATATATCTTCCTTGTTATCCTCCTCTTCAGCCTTTTAAGCTGCTTTAACCATAGCTAAGTGATGGGCACACCCGTGCACCTATG
Organism: Protopterus annectens; assembly: GCF_019279795.1. NCBI lineage: Eukaryota > Metazoa > Chordata > Ceratodontiformes > Protopteridae > Protopterus > Protopterus annectens. Next base: position 89,828,869 of record NC_056745.1, on the reverse strand, counting down.
GTTAGCTGTACTCGGAGTTTTAAAAATAAATAAGGGGGTTACTTCTTTTTATTTTTATGTCCTGTTGCTGTTGTACACATGGGGGACTGTTGGTGGGGATATGCGGACACCTTTGAGTGGTCTCACTCATTTATTTACACTTTCTGCTGTTCTACTTTGCAGGGGCATGTTTATTCTGAGATCTCTGCTCTCAGACACGCCCCTGCATTCGTACATGTTCCATGTAGGATTAGGGGTTCAGGCAGCGCACTTTCATTAATATGCATGGCATGCTGCCATCCTCCTCCTAAATGGCTGCTTCCGTACAGGACTAGACTAGTCCTGCATGGAAGATTAGTAAATCTGGGGGATAGAGTAAATAATTAATATTTTTTTTAAATCTCACTAGGCACTTAATAAAGATAAAGAATAAATATCCTGATGAATACAAAACTGATAAGTATTTAAAGAAGAATGTTACTGATGAACTTAATGTTCAGCAAATTTCTCTGTTGAATAAATCTATTAGCACAATAGAAGTTAAAGAAGCTTTAAAAAAGATAAAAAGGTAAAGCCTCAGGGTTAGATGGTTTAAGTGTGAAATTATATAATATGCTTCTATTAAATGTTTTAGAATTACTGAGTGAAGTTTTCAGAATAATTTAGAGTGATAAAATAATTCTTACCTCTTGGAAATATTCTGTAATTTCACCTATACTTAAACAAAGAAGAAATGATAAAAAGTTAGTTTTGTTATATAGACCTATTTCATTATTAAATGTAGATGATAAAACATTTGCTTCCATTTTCACCATAAGATTAAAATATAGGATTTAATGTCAATATATTCACTTATAATAATATTAAAATGGTAGTAATAATCTTTGATTTAACGAATAGACCGAACAAAAAATTGTCTCTAATCAGTTTAGTTATTGAGAGAGCTTTTGACTCTGGAAAATGGAACTATTTATTTAAAACTTTGGATGCATTTCCATTCCTAGAATATTTATTGGCATATTTAAAAACAATATAGGGATTCCAACACATATATTTAAATTGGATCTTATAACTCTCAAGGATTCGCCTTAAACAGATATGCAAAACAACGATGTCCTTTGTCTCCTGTACTGTTAGCATTACTGAACTCTTAGATAACAGTATAAAAAAAATGATAAATTATGATTTTTCAATTAAGCATTGATAATCTAAAGCATTTTACAGATTATATTTCACTATTTAGATTTAAACTATTTAATTAAGAAATAAATGAGAAAATTGGAAAATTTCAAGAAGCATCATTTTTAAAATTTAATAATAAATCTGAAACATTGGTGTTAAAAAACTACTAGATAATAAGATAAAAGATAAATCTAAGTATAATTGAGAAGGACAAGAACTAAGGTATTCAGGAATAAAAATTTATCAAGATGTGAGTAAGTTAATTAATCAGAATTTTGAAAGAATAAGCAAAAACATTGCTCCTTATTAAAAAATGGAATGAGTGTTGAGTGTGTGTATACATATATATATATATATATATATATATATATATATATATATATGGGAACACTACACAATCTCGAAAGTTTGAAATATCGAATTTCAAACTATCGAGATGAGAGTGCTGAAACCCCACAATACCAAAAGATCAGAAGCGTGAAATTCAAAATCCCGATGAGAGGAGATGCTGAAGTTCGCAGTCCTGGTGTTGCGGTTTGTGAATGGGTAAGTGGAAGGTAGGGTAAGTATTTCTGTGTCTGTTGGTTAGGGGTTGTAGTGTGTGTGTAAGTGTGTGTTGTGAATGTGATGTGTGTGTGTGAGGGGAATGGTGGTGTGTGGTGTTTTTTTCTTGTGTGTCTGTGTAGTGCGACCTTGGAGTTAGAATATTTAAGTAGAGGGGTGTGGGGGGAGCAGCCCTCCACATAGGAGGTGCATGGGGGCTTGCCCCCCATTTTGTCTGTAGTGTAGGTTTGTTTGTTTGTGTTATGGGGAAGGTGTGTGAATGTTTATGCGTGTGCTGTATGTTTGGTATACTTTTCACAATTTTGAATTTCGCGGTTTTGGTTTTTCGGTGTTTTGGTGTTTTGGGTCTTTGGTCTCGGTATTTTGGGCATCGGGAATGTGAGCGTTCGGGATTTCATAGGGGATCAATATATATATATATATATATATATATATATATATATATAAATCGAAGTTTCAGAGTGTTGAATATAAAAAAAAATGTATTTATTAACATTTGTGCAGGGGAGCAAGCTCCCCTACACTCCCTACACCCCCTGCTAATTAAATATACTAACTCCGAGATCACTCTACATTGTGGAAGAGTGTAAACTTCCCATTCTGAGCTGTACCCTCATCTCCATTCAAAATGCTCAAAGTTTCAAAAGGTCGCTCATATGGCCTTGACCATATGACTTTCGAAGTTTTGAAACTTTGATATCTGTTAGGGTTCCATATATATATATATATATATATATATATATATATATATATATATACTATAGCGGGTGGAAGTTGGTATAATGGTTAAAGTGGTTACCTCTGAGACAAAAGGTACAAGGTTTGATTCTTACCTTTGAAAGATAAATTGGCTAGGTTTAAAATGTTCCCCAAGGGCAGCTAGCCTAATACTTACCTATATATATATATATATATATATATATATATATAGTTATATATATATATATATATATATATATATATATATATATATATATATATATATATATATATATATATATATGGATCCCTATCACATGGTCGACAGGCCATATGATCGACATTCATTTGGTCGACAGTTCATCTGGTCAACAAGCAGCTGTGCCCCCCACCCCCCATCTAACTACATATATCAACTCCAGTATCGCACAACATTGGGGAGGGGGACAAATCTGCCTGTTGACCAAATGAATTGTCGACCAAATGAAAGTCGATCAAATGGCTTGTCGACCATCTCAGGTAGACCCATATATATATATATATATATATATATATATATATATATATATATATATATATATATATATATATATACACATATATATTTATATGTGTGTGTGTGCGTGTGTGTGTGTGTATTCTACATTCAAATAGCTTTAATACCAAACAAAACACTATTAAGTGAAATGGAAAAATGTTAACTTCATTCTTATGGAGCCCTAAAAAGCCAAAAACTGCTTGTGAAAATCATATTAGACAGTGGGAGTATGGCGGCATTAGCTTTCCTGATGTAGAATCTTACTACCTTGCTACAACTTTTAACTCTATTGTATTCTGGCCAGACTCAGCTTATAATAGTCAATGGAAAAACATTTAGGAACATATTATACTAAATTATTATAAGTTTATCAAATGTGATACATTAGAATTATGTAACAATCCATTCATTTGGTTACTAAAATAAACTTTAGAAGGAAATTAATTTCAATATTTAGACTCTTCATATATGAAATTAATCTTAAAAACAGTTAAGAAATATATTTTCAAAGTCCCATTATTTTAAAATGAACATTTGTGTACTTTCCCATTGCATACACTTCTAGATTTGTGAAAATTCAGAACAATGGTGAAATGAATTTGCTGAAAATGAATGGATTTGTTTTATGGTCCGATTGCTTTGAAAAAGGGAGCACTAAGTCATTACAATGTTTAATAAAAGATTATAGGTTGGATGAATCTGTTAATCAGCTAATATTGTCTATTAGAAATAAATTAGATGAATTTGTTGGTATTATGGATGAAGAGGAAGAGAACACTATTTCCCTGTCACATGACTATGTGGGTGGCATCATTGAAGTTAAATTGACCTACAAGAAGAAATCTATCCAAGTTATATAAGTTATTTACAAATAACAGCTTTGATGCAAATTTTTGGAATTATTTAGGCAGCAGTGGATTGATTGACTTGAGGATAAGAATAAAGCTGTGTTACTTAAGTCATTTAGTCAAACATCTTCAACTTTATACTGGAAAGTTTAGTAAAGTGACTTCTTCAGTTTTCTAGAGATGCAGAAAAGCTGTAAAAGCTGATAGCACACTTATGCTTATGGATTGTGAAAAATCAATATTTTTAAGGAATATGGTCTGATAATTGTTCTTTAACTAGACCGACACTTCCTTTATCTGTAAAGGGCAAACAACAAAAAATGTTTTGGGGTCTCCTTGCAGTAGCTAGGAAATATTATCACAGCAGATTGGAGATTAAACTCCGTTACTACGTTCAAAGAATTTTTAAGTTTAACAGCAATGCTATGTAAAATTGAAAAAGAAGTGATTAGAATAAGGCCTGTAGATCACACTAAGCAATGTGGAAATCAAATATTTTTTTCTTTGTGTGTACAGGCATATGTTCATATTTGTTCTTCTGTGTGTGCAATGCAAAAAAGGCCCTGGTTCCACATTAACTACCTAAGTCTTGTTGCCTTTCAGTAAGAGAAAATGTGGACCAAAGACACGCCTGTTATAGCACTCCTAGCTCTGTTTTCTTCACCCTTTCACCATCTACTCTGCTCATCTTCACACCGATTTTGTGAAATAAAATGTGAATGTCAGTGGAACGCAGAAAGAGTTTCTTGTCTTTTATTAAGGCATTCTCAGATATCATAGTAAAGTAATGCTTTTGTAAAACGATCAGATTGCGGTATCATTTTTACAAACTCTGGCATTCTGTCTGTGCTGCCAGACAGAAAACCAGAGTCTACACAATGATTTCCAGACTAACAGACAATCATTCTGATTTCTGGCTAGTCTGAAAAAGATGGTTAGGTGGCAAACCTACTTCCCCCATCAGAAAAG